>NW_020884979.1:1063675-1083539 GCF_003945725.1 Corapipo altera | reverse complement strand
AACTGCCCACAGACGGTGTGTGTCCCTCACTGGGGATATTCCAGAGCTGTCTGGACACACTCCTGTGCCGTGTGCTCTGGGACAGCCCTGCCGGAGCAGCAAGGTTGGACCAGATGCCCCACTGTGGTCCCTTCCAGCCTGACCCGTTCTGGGGATTCTGTGAACCCGCCGGGTCCCTCTTACAAACTCCTGGATACACCTGACAGGCCTGGCCGGGGCCCCCTTCATACACCGGTTCCCCTTCACACACCGGTTCCCCTTCACACACCGGGTCCCCCCCCCCCCCACCCGGTCCCCCCCCACCCCCCGGGCCCCCCCCTTCCCCCCCGGGTCCCCCCTCACCCACCGGGTCCCCCCCTCAGCCACTGAGTTCCCCCTCACACACCGGGTCCCTCTCTCACACACCGGGTCCCTCCTGACACACCGGCTCCCCCTCGCACGCTCCTCCCTTACACACCGGGTCCCCCCCTTACACACGGGGTCCTCCCTTACACACGGGGTCCTCCCTTACACACCGGGTCCCCCCCTTACACACGGGGCCCCCCCTCACCCCCCGGCCCCCCCTCACACACGGGGTCCCCCCTCACCCACCGGGTCCCCCCTCACACACCGGCTCCCCCCGGTCCCGCTCCCGGGCTCACCCCTGGCCGGCTCGTATCGCAGGCGGAACGGCTGCCGGTGCCACACGTAGGCGGCCAGGAGCGGGGCGAGCCGCACCAGGGCCGCCTCAGCGCAGCGCCGCAGCAGCTCCTGCCCGCCGGGGCCCGGCGCGAACAGGCGGTACCGCACCGCGTCCTCGGGCAGCGCGGGCCGCCCGAGCGACCCCACCTCAACAGAGCGACCGAGCGCCTCCATCGCGGCGCGGCCGCGCTCCGCCCCCGCGGGAGGAGCGGCGCGATGGCGGCGGGGCGGCGGCGCTGAGGATGATATCGCGATACGCGCGCAAACCGGTGCAGCCGTGAGTGGCCCCGCTCCCCCGGCCCCCATCGCCATCCCGGCCCCGCTCCCCATCCCCATCCCCATCCCCATCCCCATGCCCATCCCCATCCCCATGCCCGTCCTCATCCCGGCCCCGCCGCCCGCGCTCCCCCGGCCGCAGACAGGGCCCCGCGAGGGCCCGGCCGCCGCCCGTGTCCCCCCGCGGTCCCCCCGGGTTAAATCCCTGCTCTGCCCTTCCTGGTGTCCCTGGCCCAAGAGCAGCGTCGGTTCTGACCGACTTGGCTGCTTTTGTCCTGTTTGATTTAATTTAATTCGCCTCCCCGGGGACAGCGGCATCGTCTCTGCGCTCGGGGAGCTGCAGCGCAATTCACAACGTTTTTAGTTTAAAGGAAGACGTCTCAAAGTGAAGACCCTGCTTATAATATATAACTATTCTTAAATATAGTACTATAACGACAGTTCTGATACCTTAAATGTAAACCTTCGGTAACAATAATTTTGGGTCAGTTCTGACCCAATTGATATGTTGGCCTTTTTTTTTTTTTTATGTATTTGTATTAAACAAATGTGTATTTGATTGTATTTAATATGTATTGAACAAATATATCCATTTTGGAAGTTAGTGACTGATCTACAGCCTTTTTATGTTTAATTCTGACATTTCTGGCCAGCAGAGAAATGACAGGAGAGAGAAGTTCTCTATTTAAGCCTCATTCAGCTGCTGTTTGACACAGGGCTTCTGCCCTGCATTGGTACTTGTTGTCTCCAATTAATGCTACTTTTCTTGTCTCTCTCTCCTTGATCCAAAGTTTGACAAAATGAAAAACTACCAAAAATTATTCCTCCCAACTTGCCAGTGCATGTTTCATAGAATCACAGAATCATTAAGGCTGGAAAAGCCCTCTGAGATCAAGTCCAACCATTAACCCAGCACCACGGTGTTCATCACTAAACCATGCTCTCAAGTGCCACATCCACATCCTTTTAAACGTTTCTCGGGACAGTGACTCCACCAAGGCCTGTTCCAATGCCTGACCACCCTCTCCACGAAGAAACTTTTCCTAATATCCAACCTGAACCTCCCCTGGTGCGACTTGAGGCCATTTTCTCTGGTCCTTACCTAAAGCCTTAGTAACAAGAATTAGCCTTCTAATAACAACAGATGCATGCCCATTCCTTGAAAAGCAGAAAAGAAAAACCTGTTAAACTTCTTGGGAACTCTGCAAACATTTGTTCTTGCGAGTAACTTGTCAAGTTCTGCTGCTTTTTTTTCAGACAAGGACTCCCAAAACATGCCCTGAGGCATCACCCCCTGCCAGAGCCAGGAGTTCAGGTGTGCTCAGCCACACCCAGGGCTGAAAACCACGGCCACGTCTCCAGGTACTGTGGGCACATCTCTCCCAGAGCTGTTCTGATACAGCCAGGCTTTGTTTGCTGACACACTGCATTTGTCGTTGTTTATTTTTTGCCCATTGTTTATTTTTTGTGGGTTTCAGGGAGTCAGAAATCCGGAGGGAATCAGCTGATCATGGGAATGCAGGGTCTGCCAGTGAGAGCTGTGCTGACACCTCCACTGAGGACAGCTCAGTCTTCTCTTGGGGCTATGATGTGAGTAGAACATATCATCCAAGCCAAACCTACCACAGTGAGGAGAAAACTGTTCAAAATACCATGGCAAAGACATTTCAGGATAAAAATGAGGATTGGATCTGTTAATAAACCATGATGGTGATTATAAAAAGAACATATTTTTTTCTTTCTCCCAGTTCAGAACACATTTTAATGACCCCAGAACTGATCTCATTTTCTGGCTACATGAGCACATGTAAAGGTCCTGACCATCCCTCCCTTTCACTGTTTCCCACCAGCCTGCATTGCCTTTTGTTTTGTTGTTGTCTGTCTGTTGCAAGCCACAGATCTTCCACTGCATTAAAATATCACTGAATTCTATCTTTCCTGTTCTGATTTATGTAAATTCCTATATCTTGTAACTTAAAACATTTTGAAATATCTGTGTTATTACATTAGTAGTTTATGTGCCATGTCAATGTAAGCTTTTTATGTGGCCACCTTCAGTCTTGGCAGCAGGGGGGAAATGATCATCTCTGGGAGGAAATGGTTTCAAGTTAAAATCCTTCTATGCAGTCCTGTTAAGCTTTAAACAAATAGTTGTCTTTTTCAATTATATTAAAGAAGAATCAATTAACACCCCCCCCTTGCAAATGCAAATACTGTTCACTAGGTATTTACTGGATAACTTCCCTTTCTAGGAATTTGATAAAGCTGCCACACAACAAGTTCAGCAGATGTTCAGACAAATTGATGAGCTTCTCTATGAGCAGAAAGAAAATGAGCATGTGGAGGGACTGTGGGAGGAATGCCAGCAGTGGACATCCAGCTTTCCTCATCTCAGGTATTTTATGGACAGACTAATGCCAATCCCCTCACAAAAAGGGTAGGGATAGACACAGTTGCTTTTAAAACATGAGTAGCAGGGTGGGTTTATGCACTTATGGAGTAGAGAGAAATAAAAAGATCACTCTGGTCATTAAAATAAGCAGTCTGTTACCTCACATTTGGTTCCCTGACAGAGGTTTATGGCTATTTGCAGCTGATTTGGCCTTAACATAGCAGAGTTCTCTTAGAAAATTGGGGTTTGCTCTGTTAAGCACAGCAGATTTTGTTGTGGTGGAGCTATAAGCTTAAAATCATGTAAAAACCCTCCTCCCCTAATTCAGCAGTCCTTATGGCTGTCTGAAAACTTACATTTTAAATCTTCATTACGTGCACTTGAAACAGTTTTGTCCATATTCATAAGTTTTACAGTTAGCAGAGCATTAAAAAAAAAAACCAAACAGGCCAGACTTTCTTGATGTATTTACCTGGCTCAAAGCAACCTGTACCAGGGAAAACAACTGAACCAACCACCAGGAAAACTGCACAGCTCCCCAGAAGAGCTCTTAGGGTGTGCTGCTGCTCTGACACACTTCAGCAACCTCCCTTCCAGCACCTCCTGACGTGTGTCCCCTTTGCTTGTGCCCCGGCAGGGTTGTGGGGAGGCAGGTGGTGGTGCCCACGGATGAAGGGTATGGATGGTTCTCCAGTTCCCCTGCGGGCAGTCGGGCTCCCTCAGGTGTAAGTTCACCTCCAGAGCAGGATGCTGATGAGTGAGTACCTGTGGAGAGCCCGGGCTGGACCGAGGTGGGAGGGTCACTTTGTTCTCTGCTGGGAACAAGGCAGTGAGAAGCAGCTTTGTCCTCTGCTGCTTAAAAATGTGCAGCCCTGACTCCTTCCTGTCCGGCTGAGTTTCGAACACAAGCACACTTTATTTTCCTTTTTAACTGAAAATAGTACATTCAGAGCAGCAAGACTACATAACTGTGCTCGTTGCTGACTACCTTGACCTGGTCAGTAAATAGAAATATCTTTGCTGCTGCTGACTGCTTAAAGATGTGTATGTTTTGTAGCTGGTTTTATTGCTAATCATCTGTTAAATTTGTGTAGAACATCAAAAATACAAAACAGTGCATTAGTACTATTACGATTTAATGTTTCAAAATGCTTTCTGATTTTATTTCCCTGAAGTTTCAAGTTCTTTAGCAAGAATTAAAAAATATCCAAAGCAAAAGTTTTTACTGTAATGAATAATTTGTTGGTCTCCCACGGCCTTAAGTACCATGCTGTCTCTCAGTTATTTGAAGTGGAATTAATAACTTATTTTCATTTCTGCTTTCTGACAACTGTCACCTGTTCAGATTTAGTGTTTTTGGCAAGAAGGTCCCTCTTTTTGTTACTCCTGCTCACAAAAAGGCCGACCCTTCCCAGTCTCCGACCTTGTGTTCCTCAGAGAGTGACGAAGGGGAAGAGGAAATAATTCTCTCCGAAGGCATAGTGGAGGAATATTTGGCATTTGACTGCAGAGATGTGTAGGTATTGAATATTAAGACAGCAACTAGTACCAGTGGCCTGGGGTTCCTGCTGTATTTGATGAGTTTATTTTTTTTTAATACTTTTTCCCTAGAGAACTTTCAAAGGCCTGAAGTTGCCAGGGAACTGAGAATTCTCCCTACTCTTTTCCTAGGACAGTTTATTATCTTTTCTGAAATTTTCTGTCATCTTTCATACCATCCATTTTTGTGCCTGGTTTGAATAGTTCATTCCATCGTAACTAAGAGCTTGCATATTTCATAAAACTTGTTTAAACACCATTTATTTTTTATACTGAGTCAAATTCATTGTTGTTTGTTATGCTGCTTTGGTTTTGTACTGTTATTTTGGGTGGAATTGTACCTTTTCCAGATTTTTCAGTGGTAATTTAAGAACTAAGAGTGGATTTGATGCTCTCCAAGAAACAATTACCACTCTTTTTTATCTTTTTGTCCCTTTACTTTATCCCACCCAACAATCTGAACATATGGCCTGGGTAAGGACTCTGGAGGGTATACTGTCAGTTCCTAACTACTTAATTGGTTTTAATAATTAAAGCCACTTAAGCTGCATGGACCACTAAATTTAAATTGTTACTTGTCTTGCTTTGACCAGGCCAGAGAGATGTTGCTGCAGGAAATAATATCATCTCTTGTCTTCAGCATTCTGTAGTGGCATTAGATATGGAGCTTGACAATGTGATGAAGAAACATCACTGCAACTATTAATGCTCACTTTTAAATAGGACTTTGATCTTATTGGTAAATAATTCATTATTTGTGAAGTATCATTTGTAAGAGTCATTCTGTACAGGGAAACCAGGGTGTGTGGTTGTCTCAGGCATTTCTTATTCAGGTTGGTGGGAGAACTAAAAACAAATGCAGGAGACAAAGGCACTGTGTTTGTGGTACAGGCAGTGCTTCCATTTTCACAGGGAGGAGGAGCTGCAGGAGAGGAAAAGGGGCCTGTCCTCTGGCAGACAGAAACTGGGCTTTCCTCCCATCTCCCCATATTCCTGCACCAAGGATTCCGTGCTCACCTTCGTGTTTGATGACGTGTGGAGTGAGGTCCTGGGCTGCATGGAGGAGCTGATCTGCAGGCACTGGGAAGGGTCAGCCTCTGGTGAGGATCACAGCTCAGGTGAAGGCTGAAAAGGGGGTTTCAGGGAGTGGATTTTGCAAGGAGGCAGTGGGGGAGAGATGTGTTGATGTACTGGGGGATGATCTCTGCAGCGGGAATAAGAAGGTAACGTTGTTGACAGTGTGAGATATGCCTTCAAAAGATTTAGCAGAACTTACCATCCAAGAGGACTCTCTAAACATTTGGATTCGTAGCACTGTCCACGACTAGCAGTGCCAACAGCCTGAATTGACAGGAACTCTCTGTTGCTTTGCACAGATGATGAGAAAAATATCATAACAGTGGAAACACTCAGGGCAGGTGCCAGAAGCCCTTTGCAGCTCGATCCTCTGCCAGCCTTGTTACCTCGTGTGCCACAGGCGAAAATGCCCTCGGTGACCTCAAATCTGGTAAGTGTTTTTAGCCCCTGCTTTGTGGAGGGATGAATCAATACAGTGTCACTTCAGCAAACACACTGCAGGACGTCAGTCCCTGGGTTGTGTTTAGGTACAGAACGAGTTTGGACTTTGTGGGAATGCTGACTGTCCTTTCTAACACTTAAGTCCTTTTACTACTCAGTTGCAAGTTTTAATTCCTGCTTCTCTCTTTAAAACTTAGTGTTTTATATATACGTGTAGGACAACCATGTTGAATAATGATGTAGTTTTTTCTATACTTTAATAATATTTGACCTCAATGAGACTGAGGACTGTGTGTGTGGGATCCTGTTCTCACCAACATCTTTCATCAGGCAATAGGGGACAAATCCCAGTGCAGCTCTAAACCAGCTTTTTTTCTCAGACACTGATTTTAACTGCATAATCTGCTTTGGATGATCTGCTCCTGCAGTGGTGAGCACCAAAGTGTTACCTGTTTTATTCCATTTTAATTCAACTCTGTCCTTATTTCTCTCTCCTTTATTTCTACCCCTGCCTGTTCCTCGTGTTCCCTTACTGTGTGTGTAGTGCCCAAAACCCAGATGTGGCCGCAAAAGCAAAAAGAGAAGAAAAACACCTCAAGTATGTATCCTGGAGGGATTCAAGCTCTGCTGTTTTCTCTTTTCTGTTGTTTTGGTGGGTGGAATTTGATGTTTTTCCAGATCAGTCTGTATTTGCAGATACAAAATGTGAACACGCACTCAAAATTAGCTTTGTAAAACTTCAGATTATAGTAATTGTTGGAAGATCCTGTCATGCAAGTGAGCTGCTCAGTTGGAAAATATGAAGTGTTAGGATACATTGTCTAACCACTACCATTTGCAGAAAAAAAAAAAAAAAAAAGGACTGCTAAGATGCTTGTCTTAGATGAAGAAATAATATAAAACTGAGTATATATCTGGATGTCATGGAAGAAATTAGTGACTTTTCTCCAAAATTATATACAAAATCTGTAAGTGTATCTCTGCCAAGCAGTAATTTACTTACTATTTTTTTTTTTAAATTTCAGGTCAGTCTCTCTCAAGGGTCAAGTAGTGGCTCTCAGCATAATCTGAATGGCTTGATGGTGATCCACGGGATCCAGTTACACCAAAGGAACCTGCCTGTAGTGGAGAAAACACTGTAAGAGTTACAGATCATCTGTTGTAAATAAAGTAGAGCGTTCTCACAGTGAGAGGGATTCAGCGCAAACCTTTGTGAGATAAATTGTGAGAAAGCTCTTCTCAATTATTTCCCTGCTTGTGTGTTTATTTGTCCTCTGTGAAAAATGAAGTGTTAGGATACAGTGAAACAGTATTATAGATTATCTAGTTCTGTTAAACATGAAGACACATCGTTTCTGCCCGTGTATTTTATGATTAATGCCACGCGTGGGTGAGTACTTTGGGCACGGGACCATCTCCCTGTTGGTCTGTTTTGTCAGGGACCTGGATGACAGACGGCCGGGTTCCAGCTCCATCCTCTCCATCAGAACGTGGCCAAATCGTGCTCTGGAGCTCAGCACATCCTCCCTGTCCCGCTCCACGAGGAGGAGGAACCCCCCTCCCCGGACCCTGCACCCCATCTCGGGCAGCCAGCCCCGCACCGGGACCCCGCGCTCCGGGGACGCCGCTCGGCTGTACGTCCCACCCGCCCCTCCTGCAGGCTAACACAGAGCCCAGCTGGCACCAAAACAGGCAGATGGGCAGGAGGAACACGGGGTTAAAGAAATGAGCTGCCCCTCAAAGCACAGCTGCCCCCAGAAAGCTGAGGGGCTAAGGCTGGTGGTCACCGTGCTGCGATTCACTGAATCACAGACACACACAGAGGTGGTTTGGCACCTCAGTCAACACCACCATCTCTTTCTTCACATGGTTTTCTTTTTCTGGAGCCTGTTTGCAAGATGAATTTAAAAGTCTACAGTTTTTGGAGGAGAAACTGCACGTTGCTATCCTAGCCCAGGCTGGGCTGTAAATATGTTAAAATAGGTTATCTGACTGACCAAAGTGCTCTTAAGGAACTCAGTGAACCAGTCAGTCACAGATAAAACATCTTATTTTGCACATTTACAGGGACCACAGGGTATCAAGAAACAATGCAGGCTTTGATATACCTCTGGTATTCCATGTGTTGCAAATCGTTGTAGTTTCCTTTCAGTTTTGTAGTTTATGTATAAACTCACTGAGCCTGTTATTTTCTTGTCACGTAGTGTTTAGAGATTAATTCCTTGTCCTTCCACAACTGATGTTTCTACTTCCAGTATTTTATGCTTCTGTTCCCTTTCCTCAGGCTTCAATCAGTCTAACAAATGTTAACATCTCACCTTTATTATATATTTTTAAATGTAGAGAGCGCTAGGAAAGTGTTTTTAAAATGTTTCCAAGCTTTTCTAAGGTGTTCTTATGGAACAGTCAACTCCAGAAGGCCAAACAAAATGACAGTATTATCCCTTTCCTCGTGCCAAACATATAAACTGTATTTTTTTTCCTCTTTTCACTGGTGCCTTTCAGTCTGACTGCACAGGAGCAGCTGACCTCCCCCTCCCCAGTGCTGCTGAACCGAAATCACCCCCTGCCCCCTATTGCCACCTCCAGCGTGGCAGAGCGTGGGAGCACCACAGGATCCCAGAGGCAAATGGTAAAGGAAACAATTCCATTTTATTGCTGAATAGTCTAAAGTTGTAATCACTGCTGATCAAACTGCCAAGCCCCAAAGTCCCAATTTATCTGTTACCCTGTGACAGCAAGTCAAATGGATGCACAAAAACTGTCACAGCAGTTCTGACTAACAACATCACCCACAGTTGCCTGCTTAATTCTCATTCATGCCAGAACGTTTTCCTCCTCGTAACTAGGTTGCAAAATGATTCATGTGGAAAATTAGCTTTAATTCCTAGGCTGAGGATTGCCAACGTGCTGCTGCAGTGAGAAGAAGCCATAACTGTGTTACCCTTCCCTGCAGAAACCTCGAGGGAGCTCAAGTCGTGCTCACAGTGTAACGACACAAGAAGATGCTCACCAGCAGCTCCAGGAGCAGCTCCTCCTGCCTGATCCTTTCTCCAGGCCTAACACAACCAACACATCCTTGGTAAAGCATGGCAAATTACACCACATCATCCTTAATAACTGCAGAGAGTGCTTGGTGAATTAACACTAATCAATGCCCAGTCTGTTTCAGTATCAAACAATAAGCACCTACTCTACTGATATCTTGTCCTATCCAGCAAATTGTTTTTTGTCTAAGCTTTAAAAGCTGCAATTTCAGCAATAGCTTTTAAATAGCTGCTTGATTCAACATCCTTGACTCAGCAGTTGCGAGAGTACACAATTTCTAAAGTCTGTTTTGAAACAGAACAATTTTTCCAGAATGTCTTTAACTGGCCCAGTGATTATTCCAAATAAGCGTTAGAAAAATATATTTTCTACTCCTAAAGTTGATTTAATCCTCCTCAAAGCTTTACTTAGGCCTTTACAGCATCTTGCCAACTAGGCAAATAGTTTGTAGCTGCGTTGTAATCTTGCTGTTTGCATTTTTCCCCTGCCCTCTCAGCCAGATTCCCAGCGCCGCCGTTCCTGCACCGTTCTGGAGCACAGTAATCAATCCTGGACAAGCAGAGCACCAGCAGGTTCAGGTATGTTCTTCAGGCACAGGATTCAGTAAGATCAAGCAAGGGGTAGGCTTTTGGGACAGGGATGCACTTCCTGCAGGGATACATTCCTCCAGGTAACTGCACCGGGGAGGTTTTTCCAAGTTCTATTTGTGTCTTTAATTTCCCATTACACAGGTTTTATCCTGGCTGTATCCCACTCTATTCCAGAGTATGGCTGGGTGCAGTTTGGGTTTGGTTTTTTACCACCAAGTATTTAAAATCACTTGAGGAAGTTTAATGTAATCTGCCCCAGTGCCTCTCAATGTCAAAGTGAAAAGCAGGAGTTGCCAACTTCAACAGAAACAGCAGCATCTACTTTATGCCCAAGGGGTTTTTCCTTCTGCTCAACTGTGCAACTGAAAAAAATTGCATTATGTCCAAAAGAAACTAATTTGCACTGTATCTGGAAGGGGTTCTACTAGATCTGTACTAGATGTGTATTAGATCAAGTCAAAATATATTGGAAAGACAGGAACTGTACCAGTACAATTCACATGCATCCTCTGAAATCAGAGTTGCTTGTACTGTGTCACTCCTTATGGGGCTGTCAGGATCTCCCACAGAAAAATGTGCTGACACATAGGATTGAGGCTGCAACAGTGAATGGAAGCTGCAAAGGTTAAGGCAGCAAGTAAATGAATGATTATTAGAGCATGTGAGGGGTCTTTCAGCTTGTTTAATAGCTGAATGGCCTCCTACCACTAATATAAGTGGTACAAGAGGCAATTTGAGTTTAAAAAAGGCACTAACAGAAGTAATTTGTTTTTAAACCAGCAAGGAGGGACTCCTGCTGAAATTAAAATAAATATCTCCTCCCCCCATCAAAAAAAAGCAGGATGAGTTTTATGACTGCTGTATTAACAAAAAAAGAAAAATTAAATTAGCAGAACTTTATAGTCTTGAATACTTGGTGAAATATCAAGGAATACAGTAGTTCCCTACAATGCAGCAACTTGGCAAGCACAAACTTTGCCCCTTTTGGAAGTTATAAATAATGCATTAGAATAAAGAGACTAAAAAAAGGCATTTTAATTTGAAGCTAAGGGAGATGCATTTGGTACTTAGTTTGAATACCTTTCAGAAGTCTTGAAGTTGTCCATGATCTCTGTTTCTTAGGTCTCCTCCCACGTGGTTCTGTGAAAGGCCACAGTCGAAGTGGATCAGGCACAAAAAGCAAACAGGGGTTCTGAGGTGCCATGGGGAAGTGTCCAATCCATCCATCCATCCAGCTCTGCAGAGTCATCAGCCACCTCTCATTCCCAGCAAGGTCAACGTTGTTTACAGAGAGTTTTCAAACACCCTTCCTCACAAATAGTTATTTTTATATAAACCTAAGCAGCAGCTGCCAAAGATTAGAAGGGGTACACTTAAACATTCCATTTTCTACCAGTAGAGAAAGTGATACTCCAGTGGAAGGGTGAAGGTACTCCAGGAAAGCCTAACTCCTAGGAAACCCAGCAAACACTCAGCCACTGCTGTGTTCCTGGGAGGTTCGTGATGGGTCCATGTCCTTACAAGGCAGGTACTGCAGAACCTGCTCATTTTTTCATTAGCTCCACAGAAGGTTGCCCAGGCCTTCCACAGAAGTAGTAATGTAAATTTTTTTAAGCTGTATTTATATATTCAAATACGTTTAAAGCAATATTGTACTAGGAAAAGCAAGCACTGCACTCGATTCTGCTTCTACAGCTCAGCTTAGGCAGGTGCTGGATCCTGCAGTAGTTGCAGCAGGTGTCTGGACACAGGTGTGTAGGACTAAGGCAGCAAAGCAGGTGAACTGACAGCTCCACAGGCAGCAACCACTGCCTCCTCCCGAGTTATTTAACCTTACACCTCTTCCTCAGTGACTGAAGAAGGGTTAGCAGCCAACAAGAAGCCTCTCACTACAAGCAGTTTCACACACTACTGCAAGAAAATACACTTGTCTTCCTGGTGAGATACTTTATGGTGATTTCAGAGAATGGCTCAGTCTCTCCCTTTCTAAAATACTTGAAATTACACAAGATTTCTGCTCTCCCCAAGCCACAGATGCACTGGAGCTTTTAGCAGCTGTGTCTGCACCGTGTGACAGACCTGGAGGAGGTGTTTGCTGCAGCTGCCCTTGTGGCTCCAGATAAGACAAAAAACCCCATGAAGTACAGGCTTCTCAAAACAAGTGGTTAGTTGAAAGTCTTACTCCCAAACAGACCAAAGTGTAAAAACAAGGTGAGGATAATCACTGGCTGTACTCCGACAAACTCAGGACACTGCACAAAAACAGTTGTTGCTTTCTAGTCCTATTCAAGAGCACTTCTTTTCCTAATTTCTTTGTTGTTCTTCAAATTACTGTTCATAATGGACAAAAACTTGTCAGTGTTCTTTAGGAAGTATCTCCCCTATCTCCCCACTCCAAGTTATGTTACCTACAGAGCAGCTAATAATTTTTAATCAATAATGAAGATCTTGAGTCCAGTTGATCCAAGCATGCTTTCATCAAGAACAGGGAACTGTGCAAATGTAACTCGGTTAACCTGTCTTTGCATTTCCAGAAGGTAAAAAAAAAAAAAGAGCAGCTCTGATCTCAATCTAAACCTCTCAAATTTGCAGAGAGAGAACCTGATGCTAACCAGAGGCCTCTACAAAATACAATTTCCCTGAACACTTGGGACTGCTGGAATATTGTACAGTGTGTCAGTTCTGTCAGGCAAACTGCAGATAAGCATCCCATTTGTATCCATGCCATTCCTCAGGGACAAAGTGAGTTTTCTGTAGCACAAGAGTTACAAAACCAGACAAATAAACTTGAATAGACTGCTGGTAACATAATGTAGTGTTTTATAGCCTAGAGGAGTCGGTGTGTTTAAATAAAAAAGTGAAGCAGTCTCCTCCTAAGGCCCAGCTCGTGTTTTCTGTACAGATGGTTGACACCAGAGACTGATCCTGGGCTGTTATTTATTTATTCTGTGTAACAAAAGTATCCTTTAAGCCCTGTGTTATCCAACACAATGATATGCTGTACTCTCTCAGAATCAGGGTAATTTTTAGGAGCAGGCAAGTAAAGGGGAACAGAGTGACCCTCTACCTCTGGCTTCCCCCCAGGAAGCTCCCTGAATGCTGGTGTTGAAGCAAGAAGGGCCTTCAAAGTGCTCACCTCGTGGCTCCTAAGCCTTTGAAAAATGATCCTGCAAATGGAAGTGTGCAGGATTTACTTGACTGAAATCAGGAGAATCAACACAATCAGTCTGTTTGGAACAGCTACTTAGAAAACAAGCAGAGAGAACTGGGGAAGCAACAGCACAGAACTCTGAAAAAAAACCTTCTCATTTATTAAATCTGCAGTTTTCCAAACTATATAAAACTACTGGAATATCTGAAAAACACCTGTTGAGCTGATGTGCAAAGACCTTTAAAAACAGCAGGAGGCTCGTTAGGGAAGAACTGTGTGAACAGCACCCATGGATCTCAACTGCAGAGCACCCAAAGGGTTTGAAGCAGTAGCACAGGAATGCTCTGTCTGCCTTGTCACGCCTCCCAGTCCCAGCCAGTCAGTGCACACAGCCCAGAACAGGAGCCCAGAAACAATCCCACCTTCTCCCAAATCCACGTTTCCATACAAAATGAGACCCGGTACTTCAGCCTACATCGTTCCTTATGTCTTCCTCTTCTTGGCTGCAGTTTTCTTTCCTCCTTTCTTGGCATTATTCCCATATTTTGCTTCCAGCTGGGCGAAGAAGTCATCCATTTCCCTTTCTCGATCCTTGCTTCGGCGCTGGGGAGGGGGAAAAGAAAACCAACCAAATTCAAAGCTTCTGTAACTTCCCAATACAGGTTATTCTGTTGAAGCCTGATAGCTACCTAAAATCTTGGAATACATTGAACAGGGAATACAATCTATAGAAAGTTTAGTACCATTACTGACACTCTCTGTCTAACTGCCTGCAAATAGAAATTAAATATTTTGAGTGCACGTGGAATAACTTTGTTAATTTTTAAAGAGACACAGGCAATAAAATCCATACCATACTCTGTTAATTAAAGTACATGGTTAGCATTAAGGTTTTAACCTCAGGAACTCAGAAGAGCTGCAAGGATCCAAAATCAAAGATGCTCAGGGAAAACACAATTATAAGCCAGTAACATAATTATCTGCAACAAACAGAAAGAGCCTTACTTGAATCAGCGCTTGCAAGTCATTTTCTTCACCAAGGCCCAGTTCATCTTTAGTCTTTTTTGCCTCTTTAGCTTCTTTTTCTGCCTGAAAAAGCAAACAAGTTTTTTTTTAAAAAGAGCATTTTGCATGTTATCTGACAAAGTCTTACAGGAGTTACCAAAAGCTTTTTTTTTTTTTCTTTTTGGCATCTGTGTACAAAGAGCTGCAAGGAAACACAAAGGGTTTCCAAGTTTGGCCACAGATGAGGACTCAGGCAAAGGTTCCATCATTTAGCAGAGAGGGAAGTTTTTCTGCTCTTTCACAATGTTGAATGTGATGTTTTTTCCTGTTCCCCTATCTATATCTTTTTTGCCTTAGCAGATCCTGCATTAAGTGAAAGGTTACTGTGATGTGCGTGTGACACTCTACAAAGTGTCTGGACAAGAGTCCATCTAGTCCAAAACAGTTTCACACCTGCCAAAAGTCAAGCAAAATGTATTTTCACCACTTGTTTTTTTTTTGTTAACTTCAACAACTCACAGCTTTGTAGATAAATGCAGGGACATGTGTAATAAGCCATTGTGTATAATAATGAAATAAAAGAAGGGAAAAAACTGTTTCCCAGCGATTTGGGGTGGGCTGTGATGAACACAGGTGAGCAAATGTGAACACTGAGCAAGGTGTGGAACTCGGCAATCCCGGGACAAACAGGAACAGCATCACTTATTTCTGCCGAGGGAGATAAAAAGGTTGTGGTAAACAACTGACAGAACCTACCCGCCTTCTCCTGGACATCTTTTTCTGCTTTGACTCCCTCACGAAGGCCTGGTAGGACGGGAGCTCCCCAGAGTCGATGGCTCGCTCGATCATTGCCTGGATCCTCGGCTCGTCCGTGTAGTCCACGCACATCACGGACTGCATGATCCGATTCATGTCACCCTTGAAGTTCAGATACGCTGCCTTCACATCCTCCAGCTCTTCCTCTGAGTTTTTGTAGCTGTTCTGGAAGTCCTCGATGTCTTTTACGGTGAGCTGGAGCGAAGAGATTACATGAGTAATTCCACGAGGTACAGGACTTGCTCACCAGAAGGATTTAAGAGAGAATACACAAAAAAAGAAACACTGGAGGGTTTTTCCGGCTCCCAGTGCCGCTCTCACCTTGAAGAGCAGCTGCCAGTACTCCAGCCAGTCCCTGTCTCCCTGCAGCACCTCAGCATCCTCATCCACTGTGCCGGTCTCGTCGTACAGGGCACGTTGTTTGGCGTCGCTCAGCACCGCGTACACCTTGCCCAGGATCTGCGGGACACGGGGGTGGCTGGTCATTGAGGGGGCAGTCACTGGGGGGCATCGGTCACTCGGGGGCAGGCAGTGGGTCAGTCACTTGGGGGGCAGCAGGTGGGGGAGCAGTGGGTCGGTCACTTGGGGTTGGTGGGTCGGTCACTTGGGGTTGGTGGGTCAGTCACTTGAGGGGCAGTGGGGCAACCGCCTGGGGGGTGGTAGGGTGGTCACTCCGGAGAAGGTCAGTGGCTCAGTCACCCGGGAGGGTGGTGGTCAGTCGGTCAGGGTCGGTCACTCGGGGACAGTCTGTCAGGCACTCGGGGGTCCGTGGGCTGGTCACTCAGTTCGGGTGGCAGGTCAGTCATGGGGGGGGCGGTGGGTCAGTCACTCGGGGGGGTCGGTGGGTCGGTCACCCGGGGGTCGGTGTGTCGGTCACCCGGGGTGTCCCGCCCGCTTTCCCGCCTTCCCGCCGCCGCCTCCCGCGCTCACCTGGAAGCGGCGCGTGGCCTCCTCCTTCTGCTCGGCCGGGACGCGGTCGGGGTGCAGGCGCAGCGAGGCGCGGTGGTACCCGCGGCGGATCTCCTGCGGGGACGCCTCCCGCCGCACGCCCAGCGCGCCGTACAGGTCCGCCGTGCCGAACACGGCCTCGCACTGCTGCGGCAGCGCCATCCCGCCGCGCCGGGACCGCCGCCACACGGCCCGATCCGCCCGCCCCAGGCCCGCGCTGCGGAGCGGCGGCTGCGCCGGGCGGGACCGGCGAGGGGCGGGGCCGCCATCTTGAGGGGCGGCCGAGGGACGGCGCCGCTGAGGGGAGGGGCCGCCATGTTGGCGGGAGGCGGCGGGGCCGCGGCGGTGCCGCGGAGGGGCGGCGGTGGGGCCGCCGGGGCGAGGGGAGGCCGAGGGGCTGCCTCGCTGAGGGGACGCGGCGGCGGCGGTGGGGCGGCGGCGCCTCTGAGGGGCGGCCGAGGGGCCGCGGCGCCGAGGGGAGGCGGAAGGGTCGCCATGACGCGGGGCGGTGCCGCCATGATGAGGGGAGGTGGCTGAGGGGCGTCCCCGCCCCGTGGAGCCCTCGGGTTGGGGATAGGGATGGGGAGGGGAGCGAGCCCTTTGCGGTGGGTCAGCGTTCATGACCTGCTGGAGCCGCTCGGCGGAGCGGGGTGGGATGGAGCGAGGCGCAGCGTGTTCGGGTGCCCTCGGAGCCGCCGGTGAGCGGAGCCCCCGGCCCGTGCCCGCCGCGTGCGAGCGACGGCCCGGAGCGCCCTGGGTGCAGTTACCGCCAGGGAAACGGGGAAAAGGGGCTCCTCAAGGGGCTCCCACTCGGCCCCGCTGGAAAACAAGCACCTTTGCTGGCTCTTTGGAGTGCCGAGGTCCTGGCAAAGGTGCCCCATCCCTGGAAGTGTCCAAGGCCAGGTTGGATGGGGCTTGGAGCAACCTGGGCCAGTGGAAGGTTCACACTTTACACATTTTTTCCTTCCAGGCTGTGCCCTATGTGACAACAGGAAAGTGTTTGTACATATCCAAAAAACCCCTCACGAGCTCTATAATTAAATGCCACACAAGCAGCATATGCACATTGAAAGGTTCAGAGAGACAGAAGCTTAAAATAAAAGTTGTTATTTTACATTTCTTGTGACTGTTGAAATGTAGAACGTTTCACTCCGGAGGGAATAAACCCCAGCATCATTACCTCAGATTTCAGCTCTGGGTTAGAGAATGCAGACGGTAACATTGTAGAACATTCATAAAAATACCTAAAAAGTTAATTTAAAAATACCTTTGTAAGGTATTGCTTGTTTATAAGGCATTATTATTTATAAAGCATTATGAATATATTACAAAAGCTGTTGTCTACCATTACTGGAGAGCTCTGCTGGTGTCAGTGTTCACTTCGTTAAGTGGTTGTAATAATAATAATAATAATAAAATAAAAATAAATATTAAAATATATCTCGATATGTATAATAAGCATATAATAATTATTATAATAGTAGCTCAGTGTAAATAATCACCTGCAGTGATCATTTCAGTCGGTTCTGACACCGACCCCTCCCTTACCAGATCACCTCTTCTTCACGCACTTTCGTCATTTCAGTGCTAACGCCGCCTGCAGCACTAACGCCCCATGAGAAAGACAGTGTAACAAAGGGTGTTAAATAGAAAATACTTCATTTCATTCTTCCGATTTTTTTTCCACTGGGATTTTGCCTTTTCACCCGAGGAAAGTCTGGCTGGCTCAGCTCGCTTGGCACTTCCAGCAAAAAGTCTTCCCGTCCCACTCCAGCCGGCCGTGCCCTTGGCATCCCTCTGACACCCGAGGGTCCCCGGGGGCAGGCTGGGCTCACCGGCGCTTCCCTGCGGACACCGGGATTTACCATTTCCCGGTCATTCCCGCTGGTTTTGCCGAGATTCCGTCGGCGCCGCCGGAGCGCTTTGGGCGGCGCACCGGGAGGCGGCGGAACCTTGAGGGGGAGCACCCGGAAGTGGCGGGAGGTTCCGGTCGGGCATCTCCGCGATGGCGGCGCCGCTGCGCGTGTGAGTGAACGGGATGGGACGGGGCGGGATGGAGGTGGCCGCGGGAGAGGAGGCCGCTGAAGCTGACGCACGGTGTCCCGCAGGCTGGCGTGTGGCGACGTGGAGGGGCGGCTGGAGACCATCTTCGGGCGGGTCCGCGCCATCCAGGCCAAGAGCGGCCGCTTCGACGTAAGGCCCGGGGGGCTGGCGAGACGCGGGGGGTCCCCATTCCCGGGGGGTTCCCGTTGCCTTGCCGGGATGGCGGGGCTGGGACAGTCGCAGCCGCAGTGTTGTGACAGTCCAGCGAAGCGTTGTGTGCGTTCTGTCTGCGCTCCAACGGTAAAGGTTGCCTTTCCCGGTGTTTTCAGATGCTCCTGTGTGTCGGGAATTTCTTCGGCTCTTCCTCAGAAGCGGAATGGGCCGAGTACCGCACGGGGGCCAAGAAAGGTAAGGAGGGAGGGTGCTGTCCCTCGGGATGCTGGCACTGCTTCCCAGCCCGCTGTGGAGTGCAGGAGCAGCGGTTGTGTCAGATCAGTCACACCCCAGCAGGGACACAGGGGTTCGTTTGGAACCAAAACTCCCTTGTGTGAATTCACTGCCTCTGTGCTCCGGGGTTTGTCAGCATGGCCTAGGGAATGTCCCTGTTTTTAGGGCTGTGGATCATTTTGGAGCTAATCTTACATGGGCAGGGGAGGCAGTTGTAGTTAGAGCAGAGGTTCTGCTCTGCCTGCAGCTGTGGGAACTCCAGGTCTGGGGACTTGTTCTGCAGGAAGGCTCCTTGTCCTGCACTGGGTGCTCCTTAGCATTGCAAGGGTGGGCTGGGGGGTCTGGCTGGACAGGCTTTCCTGCTGTGATTCCTGGGAAGCGTGGACTGGACCTCTGCTGGGGCACTGGAAGTAAAGCTGACTAACTGCAGGAGGTTTTCTCCCTCAGCTCCAATCCCAACCTACGTGCTGGGTGCCAACAACCAGGACACCCTGAGCTATTTTCCGGACGTCAGTGGCTGTGAGCTGGCTGAGAACATCACTTACCTGGGTAAGGCTGCAGGGGCTTTGGGATCAGGGAGCTGCATTTGCCTCCTGGGGCTTTCACAAGTGTTTTCTGATCTTCCCATTCAATATCTTCATTTTTCTGGAAGTTTCAAGGTGGCATTTTTTTCCTGTGGTTCAGACTGCAGTTGAACTCAATACAATCTGTGTAAAATGTGAAAGAAAACCTTGCTTATTTTGGGGTTTTTTTTGTTCCTCTAACACTGCACTTACCAACCAAAAGGAACAGTGGTTGAAAGAGCCTGTTCTTTGAGGGCATCTTCTTCCCTCTCTCTGTGTGGGGAAGGTTTTGTCCTTGAATATGATTTTGCTGTGTTACCTCTGCTACTGCAGTACAGCCACAAGTGTCAACTGAAGGTAATGAAACTGTACCAAAGCTAAAAGGAAAAACCACTGACCAACAATCTAACAAGCAGTTGGACCTGCATTGGCTTTTTTCACTCAGCCTTCATATCGAGCTTTTGGGTGGATTTTTGGGGAAGCAAGATAAGAGGGAGCAGAAAGAAGACAGAGGGTTGTCTGAACAGATGTTTCAGGGAGCAGAGAGAAGATGGGGTTGTCTGAGCAGCTGTTTCAGGGAGTACAGAACATAGAGGTTGTCTGAACAGCTGCTTCAGGGAGGAGAAAAGGTGGGGTTGACTGAAGAGCTGTTTCAGGGAGGAGAGAGAAGATGAGGGTTGTCTGAGCAACTCTGTCAGGGTTGAGTTTGAGCTAAACAGTGACTTCACTCCGGGCAGAGAAGATGAGCTGCCTGTGAGGGCAGTGTCAGTGTGTCAGGAGTGCTGGGCCTGGCCCTGTGCCCCTGGCTCAGTGGGTGCTGTATCCCTGGCTCAGTGGGTGCTGTATC
>NW_020884979.1:1063549-1063665 GCF_003945725.1 Corapipo altera | reverse complement strand
CCCTGGCTCAGTGGGTGCTGTATCCCTGGCTCAGTGGGTGCTGTATCCCTGGCTCAGTGGGTGCCATTCCCCTGGCTCAGTGGGTGCCCATTCCCCTGGCTCAGTGGGTGCTGTGT
>NW_020884979.1:1040802-1063449 GCF_003945725.1 Corapipo altera | reverse complement strand
GTGTCCCTGGCTCAGTGGGTGCCATTCCCCTGGCTCAGTGGGTGCCGTGTCCCTGGCTCAGTGGGTGCTGTGTCCCTGGCTCAGTGGGTGCCGTGTCCCTGGCTCAGTGGGTGCCATTCCCCTGGCTCAGTGGGTGCTGTGCCCCTGGCTCAGTGGGTGCCGTGTCCCCCAGGCCGGCGGGGTGTGTTCAGCGGCTGCTCGGGGCTGCACATCGCGTACCTGAGCGGCACGGAGGCGCAGGAGCAGCCGGCTCCCGCCCACAGCTTCAGCGCCAAGGACGTGGAGGAGCTCAAAACATCCCTGTTATCCACCCCAAACTTCAGAGGAGTGGACATCCTGCTGACCTCCCCCTGGCCCAGGGACGTGGGCACCTTTGCCAACAGCGCGGTAAGTGGAGCGGTTCCCGGTCTCCGGGTGGATTTGACAAAGGATTGCCTTTTGCTTGCTGTGGCAGCTTGGGCTGTTGGGCTGTCTCAGGAGTGCATGAGAAAGCTGGGAGTAAAAAAAGGACAGTTTGGTTCTTCAGAAAAGAAGGACTGAAGGGGAGGAGGATTTGTGAAGCTTCAGGGGGGTTTATCTGTCCCTGCCTGGAGGATCCAAGTGAGGGGCTTTCACCTGATCACAAACGTTGCTCTGATTTCAGTTGGTTGCAGCTGCTGTCAAATGAAGCTGCTGCTCTCTGAGGAGCAATGCTGTGCTCTAAGCACCTCCAGTACCACTTGACATCACGTCATTTTTTCCCCCCCTTCCAAACTTTTGAAGCATTCTGGTGTTTATTTCCTCAAGTATCAGTCAGCTGATCTGGTTGTTCCTCCATCTGGACTTTGAGCATGTTGTTTCATTTGTGTCCAGTTTTGTGTTGTTATTGTTCCTTAGCAGAAGGGATTTTCCAGTTGTAAGTTCAGATGATCTCAGACCTTCCTGGAGAGCAAGGCTGCACACGTGGCAAAAGGACATTGTTTGCTCTCAGTTTCTTCCAACGTCCAAAAAGATGCTCAGTGTAACAGCATTAAGAACCTTCCCTGATCTTGGTCTTATCTTATGCATTATCTTGTAAGATGATATATGTATATCTTATAAGATTCCCTTATGCACTGAGATCCTGACAAAATTGGATTGATGAAACAAGTGGATGCAAACTCTGAATACACAGAGTGGAATAAATGAGTAGGCTCTGGTTGGCAATAAAAGATCAAACCCTCTGGGCTTTTTTCCCCCACTTCCAGGGAATGGCAACCACTGTACTACACACCCAACATGTAGTTCTGTATAAAACTGTTTCTTTTCGCTGCACTCTGACAGGTTTAAATAAAACTTGGCTTGTATTGTGCAGGGAGAAATAGATACCAAGAAATGTGGCTCCAAGTTGGTGTCAGATCTGGCTGCAAGTCTCAAACCAAGGTACCATTTTGCTGCCCTGGAGAAGGCCTATTACGAAAGACTTCCTTACAGGTTTGTAAGATCTTGTGAAATCTCCTTTGTTTTCTAGTAAGAGTTCTGTTTTGGAAGAACACAGGAAGGTTGATGTGCTGTCTGAGTATCTTTTCAATGCTTCATGTACCTGTAGAGCCATGTTTTGCTTCCTTACAGAAATCACACAGTGCTACAGGAGACCCCACAGCACGTGACCAGGTTCATTGCACTTGCTGATGTTGGCAATACAAGCAAGAAAAAGGTACTGACACCCTCTAATCTTTCTTCTTTTGTCAAGTACAGTTGTAGGGCAGTAAGCCCAGCTTTGGCCAGCTAAAGGACAGCATCAAGACTTAAAAGCTTGACTGAAGTGGAGGTGTCTGTCTCACTTGAGTAATAGGTACCATTAGCCTGTTATGTCAGAAGGGTGAGGGCTGCAGGCACAAATCACCGAGAATAACTGATTTCTGGGATGGGAAGGGGCTGTTTGTTTTTTTTTTTAACCTGTTTCTCTTCTCCCCTTATGAAAGTTACCGAATATTGGTGCAAAAGGACAGGTTGGTAGTGGTTAAAAACTTGCAGTGTCCAGAGTTAAGAAATTCTGGCCACAGTGGTGAAGTTCACTTGGCTGCTGTCCTGCAGACAAGGAGTTCTCTGGCATTCCAAACATACTGGTTTTTTGTCCTTTGGCAGTCCCTCTTTCTCATTCTCATTCCTCTAGTAATTAATACATTCAGCATAAAAGTAAACTCAAATAAAATCCCTAATAAGCAACACAGAGGAGAAGACTCTCCCATTCCTGAGGCTGAGGGATACTCCGAATGAGTAGTCAGGGAGTAAATTCCCACAGCATGGTGTGTGCTGCTCGCAGTGAGTAACTGCTAACAGAAAAGGTTCTGGGCAGAAAGAAGGCCTGGAAACGGGCAAGGATCAAGGTTGTGTCTCCATCAAGTAGGATACACTGGTGCTTTTCAAAGAGATCTTTCCTTAAAGTGAAAGCAGCACCTTGGGAGCACTCCATAAACTCCTGGTTGCACTGGGTGGGACCCTGGCACAGGGGGGGTGTTTTTCCATGCCCTGATGTGCTGAGTTGTGCTGGTATGTGATCCCTTCAGAGGTGCAGTCCTTGCCCCTGAGCCCCCTGTGCTTGTTGCAGTACCTCTATGCCTTCAGCATCGTGCCCATGAGCTCCATGGACCCCGTGGAGCTGGTGAAGCAGCCGCAGGACGTCACCGAAAATCCCTACCGGAAACTGCGCAGGGAGGCTGCCAAGGCCAGAGCAGAGGTACCGCCCTGGGCCCCTCCTCGTGGGAGTGGGAGGTGGTTGGTGTGCCCCTTCTTAAACCAGCTGTGTCCTGGGCTCGTCCCACAGCGTGGCCAGGGCAGGGCAGGTAATGCTGCACCTCCTCTCTGCTCTGCTGAGACCCCACCTGCAGTGCTGCCTCCAGCTCTGGGTCCCCCAGCATAACGAGAACGTGGAGCTGCTGGAGCGGGTCCAGAGGAGGCCATGGAGATGCTTCAAGGGCTGGAGCACCTCTGCCCTGTAGCCAGGCTGGGAAAGCTGGGGTTGTTCAACCTGGAGAAGAGAAGGCTCTGGGGAGTGGCCTTTCAGTCTTAAAATCTTCAGCCATCAGAAAGATGGGGACAAGATTTTTTTAGTAGGGCCTGTAGCTACAGGACAGAGTGTCAAGTCTGCTGCATTGCTTGGGAAGCTCAGTTCATTCTGTTCCAGGATGTTCAGGAGGCATTTCTTCACAGAAAGGGTGGTCAGGCGTTGGAAGGGGCTGCCCAGGGAGGTGGTAGAGTTCCCATCCCTGGAGGAGTTCAAGGAGCAACTGGATGTGGCATTTAGTGCTCTGGTCTGGTTTACAAGGTGGGGATCAGTCACAGGGTGGACTTGATGATCTTGGAGGGGTTTTCCAACCTTGGTGATTCTGTGATGTTGATGCTTTTCAAAGGTGGTTCACACCTCTGCAGGAAAAATCTTATTCCTGGATGTACTGTCACTCTCTGGGATGCAGATCTAACGGGCTTTGCTTTTCATTTTGTGTACAGGAAGAACCAGCTCGTCAGTTTTTCTTTGACTTGAACAAGCATCAGGGAAAGAAACGTCCCTCAGATGGGAAACAGGGAGGGGACTCCCAGCCTAAGCAAGCCAAGAAACCCCGTAAGTAGGAGGCTGCATTTTTCCTGAGCTCTTCCCTTGAGCCATTGGATCGTGTCCTGACCTTCCTCAGGCTGCTGAGCTGGATATGTCAGTTTGCCAGGGAGCTCTGTCACCACGCCGGGCACTGGGGGAATGCAGGAGGATGAAGGGACTCTTGTTTCCAAGGGAAAATATGTTTCAATAGGTGAAAGGAGAGTCAAAAGCATAGTTTAAAAGCTCGTTGGCCCGTGGTGGTTGTGGTTGGGCTGATGCCACTCACCCTCTGAACCAGACTGGCTTCTGAATGTGACAGTTGGCAGTGTCACAAAGCTCAGCTCAGGTACTGCAATTTGGGTGTGAATCCAGGTGTTTTGATGTGTGAATAGGCCAGAACTGACAAGTGTGTTTGACAGCCCCTGCCCTTGTCTGTACCCAGGCAGTGATTGTACCTCAGTTTGATTTGTTTGTTTTAATTTACTGGTGCTTTCTTATTAGTGAGCTGTAACTACTGAACTCCTGGAATCAGTGCTCTTTCATTAGGTTAGAGCACTCCATGACAATGGCAGTCAGCAGGGTGTGACTTCCACCTCCTCTCTTGCTGGAATTTCCCAGAGGCACCAGTCTCCTGACCAGACCTGCTTCCAGGAGCTCTGTCCTTCTGACACCTTCAGCACTTGATCACCTGGGAAGGGTGGCTGGAAAACAACAGGTCTTCTGTGTTCTGCCAGATATGCCTCGTGCTAATCCTTGTTTCCTTTCCCAAAAAGCACAGCCCACGGGGCCCTGCTGGTTCTGCCTGGCCAGCCCGGAGGTGGAGAAGCACCTGGTTGTCAGTATTGGCACACACGTAAGTACCCGTGGCAATGTAACATACCAGTCTCCAATCTGAAAAAACCCAAACAAACTTTATTTGCAATCGCTCTTGGGTTTGTTTTCAGTTTCTTTGTATCTCCCATACAAAAGACACAAGTATAAACTCTTAGAAGTAAAGCGTGGCCGGTTTTGTTATGGCAGCAGAGCTGGATTCTGGTGTCAGAACACCTTTTGCTGTGCCAGCCCTATGTTACCATCTGGCAGAACGTTTCCAGCTGGAGCTCAGTGTAAACTGGGACCTGCTTTGGCAGCAGGATGCACTGTCTGGAGTTGTGCAGGATCTCCCTGGTCCCAGGTTGGTTATATACAGATGAAACAGAAGATACCTTCCAAGTCAACATCTCAAAGTACATCTTGGAGATTAATTCAATCACTGAATGAATGATTGATTCATGCACTTCACTTAAAGCTATTGCTCCTCTATAGCACAGTCCACTTCAAACTGCTACTGGGACAGGTTGGTCCACAGGCTTAATTTAAAATTTTAGATGGATTTTCGTGTCAGAGTTAAGAGATTCTGGCCACAGTGGTGAAGTTCACTCAGCTGCTTTCCTGCAGACAAGGAATTCTCTGGTGTTCGAAAGATACTGGGTTTTTTGTCCTTTGGCAGTCCCTCTCTCTTATTCATCTAGTAATTAATACATTCAGCATAAAAAGAAACTCAAATAAAATTGCTAATTAACAATCCCTAATAAGCAACATAGAGGAGAAAACTCTCCTGTTCCTGAGGCTGTGGGATACTTGGAATGAGAGGTCAGAGAGCAGATTCCCCCAGCACGGTGAGCGTGTGCTGCTTGCAGGGAGTAACTGGTGTGTATTGTTTCACTCTAGTGCTACCTTGCCCTGGCCAAAGGGGGCCTGTTACCTGACCATGTCCTGATTTTGCCCATTGGGCACTATCAGTCAGTGGTGGACTTGTCCTCAGAGGTGCTGGAAGAAGTGACCAAGTACAAGGCTGCCCTGAAGGAGTTTTTCAGAAGCAAGGGAAAGAGATATGTCCTATTTGAAAGAAACTACAGGAGTCAGCATCTGCAGCTGCAGGTATGGTTTGGGTGTCACCCTGGGAGGATATAAACTCATACTGAGTACAAACCTCACGTGAAGTGAGAGTCATTCAGGGGTTTATTGTGGTGGTTTCTGTGTGTGGCAGATCTGTGAGTGTATCAGAACTGTACCAGAACTACCACAGAGATCAGAAAGGAGAAGGCAGTGCTGAGAACTTGAAGCTTTCAGTTTTCAGCAATTTGTTCAGCTCCTACAGAAAAAAAAATCTCATAAGTTTAAGCCTGTAGAGATGGGTGGTCACCTGTCTCGTGTGATGAGGCTGAGCTGTACTGAGGGGCACACCAGCTCCAGTGATGCACTGATGGCTTTCTGCAAGGGCCCTCTGTGCCTTGTCTGCTTGTCACGGACGTGCCCTCTCTCTCCAGGTGATTCCTGTCCCACTGGACCTCTGCACTTCTGAAGACATTAAAGAGTCTTTTATTACACAAGCACAGGAACAACAGATTGAGTTGTTAGAAATCCCAGAGCACTCGGATATCTCGCAAGTATGAGGCCACATTTCACCTGTTCTTTCCCTCTGTCCTGCTTAGGCTCCTCTTT
Organism: Corapipo altera; assembly: GCF_003945725.1. Lineage (NCBI taxonomy): Eukaryota > Metazoa > Chordata > Aves > Passeriformes > Pipridae > Corapipo > Corapipo altera. The sequence continues at coordinate 1,057,412 of NW_020884979.1, read as the reverse complement.
CCCTCTGGGGTCACTTTGTGGGGTAAGGTTAAGCTGTTGGAGGCAGAGCCTCGTAGACTTTATTTGGGATTCATTCCTGGATTCATTCCTTCTGGTGCCAAACACCAACCCTCTTTTCAGCACATCAGGTAGTTTTAGGTTCTGATTTTGACAGGCTGATTTATCAGCTGAGGAATGGGAGCGTGGCCTCTTCACTGGCTTTTCTTCCTCTAGAACTGTGCTGTGCTAGTCCAGGGTGACCCAGCTGAGGTTAAGAGTGACCAGACATGCCTGGTTCTCTCTAATGGCTGCAGTCACTGCAGAACTAAACCACAAAAAATATTCCAGTAGTGCCTGGAGTGCATCATCCACTGGTGCTCTCAGAGGAAGCGACCCATCGCTATGGAAGGGACTGTTTGAACTCCCACCATCCCTCTCCAGCAGGTCTCTCTGAGGTGCCTGTGAAGAGGTACCTTTCCTCTCTGAAGAGAGGGAAGATAGGACACATCTGCTCTCTTCTTAGAGCCAGTGTCTCTTCCCACCTTTGTGCATGGAATGGGTAGTCAGGCACTGGAAGGGGCTGCCCAGGGAGGTGGTGGAGTCCTCATCCCTGGAGGCATCTAAAAAACGGCTGGATGTGGCACTCAGTGCTCTGGTCTGGGTGACAAAGTGGTGATGGGTCCCAGGTTGGACAGGATGGTCTCGGAGGCCTTTTCCAGCCGAATGGATTCCGTGATTCCCACCGGGTCCCGCCTCGCTGTCCCCCGCAGGTGGCGCAGCCGGGGATGCCGTACTTCTACGTGGAGCTGGACACGGGGGAGAAGCTGTTCCACCGCATCCGCGGGCGGTTCCCGCTGCAGTTCGGCAGGTGGGTGCTGGCCCCGGCCCCCTCCCCGCGGTGCTGTGGCCGCGGCAGGGTGTCATGTTGGTGACGGGCGGTGCCGCTGTGTTGCAGGGCGGTGCTGGCGAGCGCGGCGGTGCTGGCGCTGCCGGAGCGCGCGGACTGGCGGCAGTGCGCGGCCCCGCGGCCCGAGGAGGAGGGGCAGGCCCGCGCCTTCCGCCGCGACTTCCAGCCCTTCGACTTCTCCCTCCGGGACTGAGGCGGCGCTGCCGGCGGCGGCCCCGCGCGGGGCCGGGCGGTGACGCGGCGATCAAGGCGGAGAGCGGGAGCGGCGGCCGGGCCATGGAGCGGGGCGGGCCCCCCGCCGGCCCCGAGCGGGCCCCCGGCGGGGCGGCGCTGCGCGGGCACCCGGCCGGCGCCTGCGGGCCCTGGGAGATGCGCGACCGCCTGGGCACCGGCGGCTTCGGCAACGTGTGCCTGTACCAGCACCAGGTGGGGCCGGGCCGGGCGGCGGGGGGGGCACGGCCGGGCCGGGCCGGCTGACGGCGCTGTGTCCCGCAGGACTCGGGCGACCGCGTGGCCATCAAGTCGTGCCGGCTGGAGCTCAGCGTCAAGAACAAGGACCGCTGGTGCCATGAGATCGACATCATGAAGAAGTGAGTGCGGGCGAGCCGGCACGGCACGGCCCGGCATGGCATGGCACGGCGGCACCGCACCGGCACGGCCGGGAGAGGGCACAGCCCCGGGACAGACAGCCCCGAACGGCCGGGAGAGGGCACAGCCCCGGGACAGACAGCCCCGAACGGCCGGGAGAGGGCACAGCCCCGGGACAGACAGCCCCGAACCGGCCGGGAGAGGGCACAGCCTGGGGTCAGCCCATGAACTGACCGGGAGAGGGGACAAGCAGGGCCTCGGCCCCCGAACCGGCCGGGGAGTGGGACCGTGGTGCGGGGACAGCCAGGGGAACAACAGCCGAGGATCAGCCCCGGGACAGAGTAGGAGAGGGGACAGCTGGTACAGCTGGTGGTCAGTCTCTGAATGGGCTGGGGAGAGGTGCCCGTACCCTGCGGTACGTTTGTTTTAGCAGCTGGAGGGCCTGGAATTGCTTTTTTTCTGTCACGCTCCCGAATGTAAAGAATAAACTCTCCTTATACTTTCTGCTGAGAAGCTCCATCCTCTGTGCTGCCCAGTATCCATTTTCAGCGTGTCACTGAGGTACCTGGGAACCACAGCTGGCCAAGCTGGACCTCACTGGAGTGTTGGGATCTCACAGAATGGTTCCTTTGCCCCGTGAATTCCTCCTTACTTTTGAGAGAGGTCCTGGAGCAGGGAATGCTCTGTCCCACTCCTGGGAGCTGGGATGCTCTGAGCTGCCCTCCCCAAGGCCTGCAGTGCCCCTGCTGTTTAGGGCTTTACTGAGCTCCTGCTGTCACTTTGTCACCCTCACCTGCTCCCTGTGTGCCCTGACACTGGGGGAAACCACTTGCAGGGAACCTGAGTTTGTCAGTCAGGGCTTGGTGATCCCTGTTGTGGTTGCTGAAAACAAGCAGTGAGCCACACAGCTACAGCTGCTCCTGTGGGTGTACACAGAAGTAATTTGTCTTCATTCCCCATCTGGATATGTCGTTTATTCCCAAGAGCAGCGTAAATTAGAGACAGTCGGGAAATAGCTGTTAGAATTCAGTTGGAGAAATTAATTAATCCTTCCCTCTGTACGTGGATTTCACCTGCCCGGTGCAGTGACACGGATTCCTACAAAACCCCCTTTCCCAGGGGGAATCTGGCCCCACATGCAAAAGCAGGCACACATATGTAATGACTTTGCTAGGAATGTGCAAGAATCCAGAACTTGAGCCTGGATCCTCCTCATCAAAGTCCTGTACCTTGACTTTGAGACATCGTTTGTGCTCATCCCTGGTTTGTGTATTCCCAAGGTATGGAATTTATGCACTTGGATACCGGTGGGTACTAGTTAAAGAGAACACATTTGGGGAACAGAGGCTGTCCCAGGAACATAAAACGTGGTTGGATTGCAGTCTTGTCTCACCCTTCCAAGAGAGGGGGGCAGAGTTCTCACCCAGCTTTCCATGTGCTTAGGTTGAACCATCCCAACGTAGTCAAAGCCTGTGAAGTTCCCGAGGAGATGAACTTTCTGGTTAACGACGTTCCCCTCCTGGCCATGGAATATTGCTCGGGGGGCGACCTCCGGAAGGTAACGGCTGCTCTGCTTCCAGGGTGCACCAATCCAGGGGCAGTGACGCTGTGTGTGTCACCAGAGCACCTGGCTCTCCAGGGACAGGCGTGAGGAAGTAAATGTGAAGTGGGGAAAAAAGCCACACGTGGGAAATGAGGCTTGTGTTTTAGAAAGCAGAGGGCAATGCAAGGGGCAGATACTCTTTTATCCTGGTGGAGTGTGTCATTTCCATACCCTGGATTTAGGAAGCAGCAGTTTCTACAGGGGGAAAGCTGCAAATCCCTGTCACAATTTGCTTGGAAATTGCCTCATCTACATGCTCAGGAAATTAGCTCTACTTGCAGTGTCTGATCATTTAATTTCTAATGAGCCCTTCAGTGTTGCACAGATGCTGGAACAATTTAGGAAGTAATGGTTTTCATTTCGTTGGATCCCTGTAATGCTTTGTTCATGAAAGGAAAAAAAATAATCCTTTTTTTTAAATTTGTGATGTGTTCTTTAAATCTTTCTCCTGTTTGGCATCATTTGTGCTTCACATCACTGGTAATTTCTCATCATGGATCTATCATGAGGGCAGAGGCACCTCAGTCATCTCTAAAAGCCTCAAGTGCAGTCAAAGTCAGAAATTGCTGAAGCTGCTTATTGACAGCTCGTTAAGACACTGATTGGGGGATGGAAAATGTTGTTCTTCTCTGTTGCACTGTGAGTCTAAACATGTGGTTTTTTTTTTATTGCAGCTGCTAAACAAACCAGAAAACTGCTGTGGACTTAAGGAAAGTCAAATCCTTTCTCTGCTTAGTGACATCGGTGCGTAGTCTTATGGCCTTTCCTGTGGGGTTTTTTTGGGGTTGTTCTGGGTTTTTTAATGTGTAATGGCATTTTGCTTTTTCAGCTGACTGTGAAAAGGGAACTGCCAAGAACAGGGCATTAAAACAAATCAGGTTTCTATCTCAGAGGAAGGATTTGGTGTCCCTGGAGTTAACAGAGACCAGAAACTCCCACTAGTGATGTGTCTGTGGAATGGGACTGGAAAAGCTGTGGTCAGGTGTAGGTGACCATGACATTAATGTTTTGTTAAGGTCACGGTTTTCTGTTCAAACCTCACTTCTGCTGATGCCAAACCACTTATCACTTGAAGGAATGTAATTTTACAAGGCAAAAAGCACTGACTGATGTGAGAAGTGCCAGAGTTGCCCTGTGGCATCTCTGTGTAGGGTTGGCTTAGCAGGAGGGAAATTCTGTTTGTTCAGGGTGACGGATGTCTGATACCACGTGGATTTGGGATTCTGCAGTTTGGAAAGGGAGCAGGCAGGGTGAGAGGGGCTCCAGATGACAGCAGTGCTCACAGGGAACAATTGCATTTGATGCCTTTGTGTACCTGCTTTAAAGCCATTCCCCAAGGCTGGAGTAATCTGTGAAAACCTTCATGTGACACAAACTTGAGGTGTTTAATCATATACCTCATTTGTCAGGCTGTTGAGCTGTGGCTTGCTGGATGCCATAAGAAAATTATAGATGTGAGAATTGAAGCTGGCCCTCCTGTCCTGGACACCCTGATGGAGGGTGATGCCAGGGTTTCTCCACGAGCTAGGCTTTCCAAGAGAGCTCCTTGTTTTCTCGTTTCTCTCACAGATAATTTGTAGGAACAGAGCTAGTTTTGGCATGAGAAAGCATTTTGGAGTACTGGCCTATCCTTGCAGTGCTCAGAGGGCTTCCAGTTCTGTCCCTGAACTAAAAAGCAGCTCTGCTTCCTTCATCCTTGTTCCCCTTCTCCCCTTGGAGAAGAAATGCAAGTTTGAAGCTGTTAAACATGTGAGCGGTGGTAAATCTTTGAAGGTTGGGGACTTGCTCCCCAGTATTGTATTTTATCAGATGTATCTTTAATCAATGTGGGTTTATTTTCAATTAAATCAAACACGTGTCTTTCAGGGTCTGGTATCCAGTATTTGCATGAAAACAGAATTATACACAGAGATTTAAAGCCTGAAAATATTGTTCTTCAGGATGAAGGTGGGAAGGTAAGTCAGGTGGCCTCTGTCAGTGGTGTCTCCATTGTCATTTCTGGGAGTTGTCACACTGAACTGGACTGAAAACTCAGCTGTGAATTTACTGTCAGCTTTAACACTGTCACGTGTTGAAGCCCTGCCACGGACTTTCTCCAGAATTTCCATTCTTTCCTCGTCTTGATTGTATGCTGTGGATTGTATGCTGTCACTGTGCAGATTTTGGGTTGTTTGGTTGTTTTTTTCTTGGCATTTGCTCTTCTGATGAACTGTTAAAACTGTCTGCAGATTGTCCACAAAATAATAGACCTGGGATATGCAAAGGATCTGGATCAAGGAAGTTTATGCACTTCGTTTGTTGGAACATTACAGTATTTGGTAAGCTCTAGAGCTTGGCCCAGCCAAGCCCTGAAACCTCCAAAAATGGAGATCCTGGGGAGCTGTCCCCAGGGTGTCCTTTCCTCATGTCCATCATGAACCTCCCAGATGGCTGTCTGGGGCTGTTGCCCCTTGTTGCATCACCTGTGGCTTCCAAGGGGAGTTAGATCCCATCCATCCCTTCCTGTGCCATGACTGGGGGCTGCTCTCATCCCCCAGCCAGACCCAACAAGTCCAGCTCCCTCCCATCTCATGGGTTGGCTGCTCCAGGCCCTGACCCACTGGACAGCTGGAGCTGGAGCTGGGAGCCACACCTGGACACAGCTTTGCCTCTGCAGAAATGCAAGGAAATACCACTGTCAAAGTGTCTTTTTATGATCCTTTTTAGGCTCCAGAACTCTTTGAGAATAAATCCTACTCGGTTACTGTTGATTACTGGAGCTTTGGGACGATGGTGTTTGAGTGCATTGCAGGATTTAGACCTTTCTTACATAATCTACAGCCATTCACCTGGTAAGACACTTTTTCTTGGGGAGGTGCTTGTAAGTGCTTGTATGTTGTGTGGTGGCCTCTGGTCATTGGTAACTCCTTCACAAGCAAAATTTCAATCAAAAAAATATCGTTATAAACCAGTCTGTGTGTCAGAGGCAGAAAACAGGAAACTCGGGTTTCTGTTCCGAGTTTGTTTTCTAAAGCTGCTGGACACTGGCACTTTTTGCTGCTGACATATTCAACTGCCCCCTGACAAAAGTAACACTGCCAGCATGTCCACAGAGGATTTTGCTTTGCAGGCACGAAAAAATCAAGAAGAAGGACCCAAAGCACATCTTTGCCTCCGAGGAGATGAACGGGGAGGTTCGGTTCAGCACCCACCTGCCGCAGCCCCACAGCCTCTGTGGGTGAGTGTGTCCCTAGCACAGCTGACCAGTCTGGTCCTGTAAACTGAGGGCTCTCCCTCCTTCCTCCCAAGCACTGAGGGCTCCTCCATCTTCCTCCTCAGGAGTGTTGAAAGCTCCTGGCAAGCTGCTGTTTGCTGTTAAGGAATAGCCCACGTGGCTGTTTTTTTGGTATTTTCGGCTCTCCTGTGCCCGGTTCGTGGGTTGATGGCAGCTCAGAACTCTGTGTCCGCTTTCTGCCCTTTACCACAAGGCCAGTCAGTAACATCTACCTGATAACTTGATGGTATTGAATCTCATGAACCAAGAACTCGAGGGAGTTTCTCCATGGAAGCAGAAGCTGTGTTGGCAAAACTGCTGCAAGTGCAGGGCAGGCCACAAAGATGGGCAGAGCCTGTTGAATAGAGCGCTCAAGAAGAGGCCCAGGAGGTTGAGCTGCCTCGGTCTGGTGAAGAGAATATCTGCCTTCCCTTCCTTACAGTCCCTCTGCTTCAGTTTGATTGTAGAACCCATGGAAAATTGGTTGCAGCTGATGCTGAACTGGGATCCACAGCAGAGGGGTGGAGGTTCGGATCCCGAGACCGGTCGTCCAAGGTGTTTCCTAATAATGGATCACATCCTGAATTTGAAGGTGAGTGAGGGTTGGTTTAAAGGCCTTCTGAAATCATCCCAGAGGACAGAAAGGGTGCTCAGTGCAGCAAAGCTGTAATCCTGGCATCATCCAGCTGCAGGGTCACGAGGAATGTTTTTCAGGAAGCGAGTGCAAACACAGCCTGTCCGGTACATACTGGAAGGCAAAATATCACCTGCAGTATTAACCTCTAGTTTTACACTTGGAGTAGAAGGATGACCCTCTGTTACTGTCTGTCATCTTGGAAAGGGCTCACCAAGATCAAATCAGGGTTTAATATTTACCAGTAGCCGTTTTCCTGCACTTCCCTGTTGGTGCTGTGACTCCAGGTGTACCGATGTACTGCAGTAGTAGTACCTGGAGCAGAACAGAGGTGGCATTCACCTCACTTCTCCCCTTGGAGTCCTTGCTGGAGCTCTGCTGGAGTAAGACTAGCTGAGGCAAGCATGTGTAGAAGCAGGAGGGTAGTTTTGTCCCTGTTCTTTTGAAGGCTATTTGATTGTCATTTTCTCTGACATTAGAAGTTACAGGCCTGGGCTTTGAGTTTGTTATGTGGGACTTTACTCCTGACTTGATGATTGCAGTCACTGAAACTCAAATGATGCTCTAGTTCTGACATGTTCATTGCTATGTGCTCCTTCCCAAAACTGCTACGTGCTCCTTCCCAGGCTTCCTTTGGCTCTGATATCCAGGGGCTTGTAATCTCCTTGTGCTCTTCTTACAGATAGTGCACATCCTAAACATGACCTCTGCCAAGATCGTGTCCTTTCTTTTGCATCCCGAGGAAAGCCTTCATTCCCTTCAGAATCGGATTGAGTTTGAGACTGGGATAAGCACTGGAAATCAGGAACTGCTGTTGGAAACAGGGATTTGCCTGGACCCTCGGAAACCTGCTTCCCAGTGTGTTATTGATGGCGTGGTAAGAATCATTCTGTTCATTTCATGTCTTTCCCATTCTCAGGGAATTAAAAATCTTAGGGAAGATACATTGCCTGAACCTTCTCCCACAGGAGGTAATTTGCTCTGGAAGTGTAGTAACTCTTAAGGCCTTTTACTGGGTAATGTAAGCAGATTTCTGTAGTTAAATCCTGCCTAAATACTTAAATAATTGTTAGCAAAGCGTCCTTTCTTTCTGTGGGGTCAATAAAATCAGTTTTTTAAGGCACTTAAGAGAGGTGCCCACAATGAGTAGTTCATGATGTAACCAGGACTCTCTGGGTTAGTAGGAGCTGTTTGGGGTTTCTCTTTTTTATGTTTTGTTCTCTTGTTCTCCCCAGAGAGGCTGGGACAGCTACATGGTCTATTTGTTTGATAAAAGCAAAACTGTCTACGATGGCCCCTTCGCTTCTCGGAGTCTGTCTGACTGTGTCAACTACATTGGTGAGTGTGCTGCACAAGTGCTGTTCCTTGTGGGAAATGAAAGAATCCACCCTTGGCCTGATGACAGAGCCCTGGCATCTCCAGGGTGTGCTTTTAGACCACCTATGGAAGCTGCTGCTTTGCTTGCTGCCTCCCTTGCATGTCTCCTGAGATGACAGCAGTCATCTGCAGGACCTAATAAACCCCTCTGAAGGTTTATATATCCCAAATATATCTGTATGAAGGGCCTTTTGTACCTCTGTGAAAGAAAAGGTAGTGACAGGGGACAGGAGATGTCTGCTGAGATACTGCATGTGAGGAAATGCCTTGTGACATGCAGTTGCTGTTAAGTAGTTTTATTTTCACTGGTTTGTCTGCACTGGTTTTCCTCATCTCCTTTTAGTGTCACTCAGGTTTATTCTGACTGGGTTTTTTTCCTGTGTTCTGGGTTGTTTTAGTCTGGTGAATCTCATTGCATTGTGCTGAATCTTATGACATATTTACTGATATCCCAATGTACTGACAGTTCCCATCTCTACAGGGGAACACACAAAGTCCTGCATCTTTTCCCCTAAACATCAGGAGTCTGGGAGGAAACAAGATTGGAAGGTGTCAGGACAGTTGATTAAATGGAGTGATTAAATTTGCTTAGAGTTTTTGGGACAAAAACCCTCCTGGTGTTTTACTGCCCAGTAGCAGGTTGTCACACCCCTGAGGAGCTGTGACATGAAAAGCTTATACACACTTAAAAATTGAGCAGAGCTTACCTGGCTTGACCCCTTAGCTCAGGCACCTGCAGCAGGAATGAGGGGTGCTGTAGGCACTGAAGTCCTTTCCTGGGGTTGTTGTTTGCCTGTGTCTGTCTGTGCTCAGTCCAGGACAGTAAGATCCAGCTGCCGATCCCTCAGCTGCGCAAGGTGTGGGCAGAAGCGGTTCACTACGTGATCGGCCTGAAGGAGGATTACAGCAGGCTCTTCCAGGGCCAGAGAGCTGCCATGTGAGTTCCCACTCAGCCACAACTGTCACTGTGGTGCCACCACGGGCTCTGTTGGCATGGAACTGTGTGTCTCAGGGAGTGCTGGTTCCCTAAAGTTTTACAGCCCTCTGCTGTTCTGTACCTTTACGTTATAAAACATTCTCGGGCTGGGAGCTGGTTCCACTCCAGCAGTTTTACTGTGCAGTGCCTGACACTGAGAAAAAAACTGGAATATACTCAGAGACTCACAGAATGGCTGAGGTTGACTTCTGGAAGTCCTGCAGCCCAGTCCATGCTCAAGCAGGGTCACCTAGATCTGGTTGCCCAGGACCACATCCAGACAGCTTTTAAGTATCTCCAAGGATGGAGACTCCACAACCTCTGTGGGCAGCTCGTGCCAGTGCTCAGTCACCCTCACAGCAATGGAGTTTCCTTGTTTTAAGTCCAGCTTAACCTGTGCTGTCCTTGTTTCATCTGTCAGGCTCAGCCTCCTTCGGTACAATGCCAACCTGATCAAAATGAAGAACAACATGGTCTCAGCATCCCAGCAGCTGAAGGCAAAGCTGGAATTCTTTCACCAGAGCATTCGCCTCGACCTGGAGAGATACAGTGACCAGATGGCTTATGGAATATGTGGGTATTGGGGAATACTTGCCTGGAGTCTTTCTGATGCTGGAAAGGGTCAGACTGACAGTGGTGGGCAGCATTATGGGTGTATTTTAGCTCAGGTGGATGCAGGAGAAGGGTTTGGCAGAAGCAAAGGCAGGAGGATAAAAAACAGACCATTTTTGGAGACCTTCAGTGACAGTGGGACAGGTGGTCAGCTGTTCCCCACTGAGAACAAGAACATGGGAGCATGAATAGTGCAGGTGATGTGAATGTTTGCTGTTTATTCCCTCAGAGTCTGATTTCTTTGGAGTTGTCACTGGGCACCAAGTGGAGGGCAGAGCTGCTGCCCGTGCTGACAGTGGAAGGGCTGCTGTGCTTGATATCCAGAGGTGCCATTTGTCAGGATGAGAGATGGGCTGAAAAAGCAGCAGCTACAGTTTTAATGTCCCAGAAATGTCTGGATCCTACAAATACTGTTCAGGGGAGAATAGCAAGATTTACATATAGTTTGGATTATATGGCTAAAAACTGCAGCTTGAGCCAAAAATGATGACTGGGCTGAAGGATGATGATGGAAAATGGAAAGACTCGGTGAACTGGTTTTGGACAGTCTGTGTTCAATCAAAAGTGGCAGTTGTTGAGCTTAATGGTGGAGTTTAAAGACTCAGACTCGTTTTAGGGCAGTGATTGCAAACAGTGGAATCCTACCAAAGGATCAGTGTGTGAGTTAAGGTGAGCACAGAGTTGCAGCTTTGCTTGGAGATTCAGCATCATTCTCTTTGTGTTCAAATTCAATGGATACGTGTAAAGTCCAGGTCTTGCTTTATTTTTGTGTCTGTTTGTATCCTGTTAAAAATTAACAACTCTTTTCTCTTAAGCTTCAGAGAAGATGCTCAAAGCCTGGAAGGAAATGGAAGAGAAAGCCTCTCAGTGTGCACAGGTAGGAGCACAGACAGAAAGTTCTGGCATTCTGCAAGTAAATATGCAAATTAGTTTTTTTAATAAGAGTCATCCTTAAGAAAGTTAGAGCAAAACCAGAGTTTTTGCATTGGCTCTCACAGTAATACAGAGCACTGTGATTAATACATAAAAATCCCAGGCACCATTAGGAAGACAATAAATTACTTGGCTTATTTCTTGCCTCTATGTAGGAATAGAGTGGGTAGTTCAGGTTCTGGGTTCCATTGCCTGTCTTCTTCTAAGTCAAAAGGCTCTTGGAGCCTTGACTCTGCCTTGCTTATATGATGGAGATGGGGGAATTGGGATTCCCACCTAAATTTTGCCCATTAGCTCTTTAAATCTTATTTCTCCTTGTCAGGAAGCAAGAAAGATAAAAGGGAGGCTGCTTCTAGCAGAATAATTCAGAGCTGTCCCTGGCTGTTCTCCAGACAACCAGGAACCTCAACAAACATTTACTTTGCAGGCCATCAGAACTGTGTTCTGTCATTCACACTGTGTCCATTTGTCAGGCATGGAAAATGTTTCACTCTGGGACACACAGGGGTATCTCAGTCTGTTTGGCAGGCAGCGTAACTTGTGTGAATTCCAGACACACAGAGAGATGATTTATGAAGAAACTGATTTTTCTCCTCCACTGTGGTGGACAGAAATTTGGATCTAGGTCATACCATGCACCAAGAACAACCACCTCAACTATTGTAGCAGCTTTTCTTTCTCCTAAACTCTCCAAGGAGGCAGCCCATTATCCAAACAGGTGTTTTGGGGATTTTTATCTACTTGACTGCTCTCCTCCTTCAGTGTGATCTGAAGCTCCATTTTCCCACTAGGCTGAAGATATTGGGTATCTGGATGAGCAGATCATGGCTCTGCACACAGAAATCGTGGAGCTCCAGAAGAGTCCGTATGCCAGGCGCCAGGGAGAGGTCATGGAGAGCCTGTAAGTCCTCTGCTGCTTATTTTTATGGCACAGAAATGGATTTTCTGTATTTTTAGGGTTTTTTTCCCCCTGTTGCTGGTTGCCTTAGTGCTTTTGAAATGCAAAGTGCCAGTGCAGAGTAGTGTGTGATTGGTTCAAGATCATTTTGTTACTGGAAGGGAAGGTCCCACCACTTGTGGGACACTTCTCTGTTACTCATCTATGAAACCTCATCTCACAAGAGGCTGTGGCAGAGATATATCTTGATCTCACCTCAGGATTTCCTTTTGCTTTGGAGAGGGGTGAGTTTTGTAGTGTTGAGTGAGAAAACCATGAGACCATTGTAAAGCCCTGCTAAATATCTTTAGTGTATTTTCAAAGAAAAGGTAAATCACTTGTGGGTACTTGAATATCTGGAAAGTCGATTTTTTTTGTTTGTTTGTTTAAAGTATTAAAATAGGAAAGAGCTGAGTGGTATTACTGATCTTGGGAAGACACAGGAAGCAGTTACTGGGCTGCTGCTGAGAACACAAGTGGTGATTCTAAAAGAGAGGGATTGAACAGCCACTAAATCTGCTGTTAGTAAGAGCTCTTTGGAAGGACTCTGAGTGTTCAACGTGCCTGTTCCTGGCATGTTCTCCCCCCTCCCTCATGGCTAAGTTCCTTTTCATCCACGTGTAGCTGCAGCAGCAGCAGAACTGGTGCCCAGGGGAGGAAGTGGTGAAGGGGAGAAGCCACCCCTTGCAGCAGCAGCCCAACAGTCAGAGCAGCTCCAACTCATGGTGAACCTGCCTCCTAAAACATTGCTTTTTAAGCAATTCCACCACTGCAGCCCAGGGTCAGAGCTGGGAAACTGCTGCTTGTTTCTGACAGGCTGTGAGTTAGAACAGTGAGGATTTGTTCAAGGCTGGAAGTTTCAGTGTTTGGCTGCTTTTGAAATATTTGAAAGAAGAGAAACAATGTCCTCTTGTCTGTGACACAACTGTCTCTTTCCATTTGCAGAATATGACTAAGATTCGAGCAAAGAAATGCAGAACAGGAACAAGAATTTCTCAGGCAGTTGTGCAGTTACAGTTACAAAAATGAAGTTTAATAACTAAGGAAAGAAAACACAGCTGGGGCATGTGGAAATTTGAAACTGAAAATAACCTCCACCTAGTGTGGTTTTCTGAGAAGAAAATGCCTAATTCAGAGAAAAAAAGAGGGACAGCTTTTAGGGAAGTGTTGGATTCCATCACAGAGCATCCCTGTGTCCCAAAAGTCATGCTTGTGTAGGAGCTGTAGGAGAAGGTGGCAGCTCCAAGGTCTGAGGTTCAGAAAGGCATCACTTCATTGCAATGCTTTTTTTCTTGAGCCCCCTGCTTGTTTGACACGTCTGAATCATATTCTTCTTTTCCAAGGGAACAGAGAGCCATAGACTTGTACAAGCAATTGAAAACAAGACCTCCAGGTATGGAAGGAGATGGTTTAAAGACTGTTTCACATTAGTACCCCACGATTAATTTTTCTGACCTCGAATGCAAAAAATACTGTGTGATTTGACTGATGTGGTGGTTGCTGCCCCTTCCAGATCATGCCTACAGTGACAGCACAGACATGGTGAAGATCATTGTGCAGACAGTCCAGAGCCAAGACCGAGTCCTCAAGGAGCTCTTTGGCCATCTCAGGTACTTTATGCACGCAGAAAACCCCAAACAGATGCAACTTGTGGCATTTGTAGCTTTGTAGTAGGAAAGGAGAGTGAAAATCATAGAGGTCAGAGCCCAAAACTCCATCCATGTTTCTCATGCCAGTATTAATTCTGCTTCTCTGTGTTGAATTTCCACTTTTTCAAAACTTATAACTGATGTTTATAGGTAATAGGGCAGGGGATGAGAATGGAATGGCTTGCACTGTTAGGAACCAGGAGTTCACTAAAATGAGTGTTTAGGTTGGCATTGAAATCTTAAGTTAAAATCAGAAATAGTGTAAGAGCTGAGAAGATATCACAGGGATTTGTTCATTGAGTCTTTGGGTATCTTGAATCCCAAGGTGAGGCTTTTGATTTTGCCACAGGAGCGGGGAAGTGACTTTGTGTTTGGTTTTTATTCTAGCAAGCTCTTGGGCTGTAAGCAGAAGATCATTGACTTGCTTCCTGAGATTGAAGTGGCTCTAAATAACATCAAGGAAGCTGACAACTCAGTGATGCAGATGCAGGGAAAAAGACAAAGGGAGATATGGCATTTGCTGAAAATTGCTTGTGTAAGTAGCTCTTGGATTGTCTGTTTGCTTTTCCTTCCAGGGCAGAGCCAGGAGACATCAAAGGAAACTGGGAGGAGACCAGAAAGGCAGAACTGCCACACTATGGTCGATTTTTTTTTCCACAGAGAAGGGCAGTGTGAGGTGGTAAAAGCAAAAGCTAAAGAGGTGCTTTCCTGCTTAGTTTAGGGTGTTTTAAGACTATACTGCTCATTTTGCATTAGTTACAGAGCCTCTCCAGCTGCGGCCATCTCCCAGTTCCCACACGTGAGGGCTGTGTCTGTGTTACAAACTGTGCTCCTGTGTAACCCACAAAAGAGTGAACCCTAAATCCTCCCTTTGTCCCTCACAGCCGATGGATTTGATGGATTTGTGTCTTCCAGACTCAGAGCTCCTCCCGATCCCTGGTCAGCTCCAGCCTGGAAGGGACGGCCTCGACTCCCGCAGCCGCGTGGCTCCCGCAGGGCTCCTCAGGGAACGCCCCTCCCCACCCTCTGTCCTCGCTGGCAGCTCCCCAGGAAGGGTAGGAATGCTGGGGAAGGAGAACTGCAGGGAATCAGCCTGGCTGTTGTGTGTGCACACGCTCCCCAACCCTCCCTCTGCTGCTCAGGGGCCTGAGGGCACGGCCTCTCCCCTCCACCCCAGGGCATCCCATGGGCTGGGCTTGGGATATGCTGGGAAGGCAGGTTTGGACATCCTCTGAAGGCTGAACTGTCCAGCTCCTGACTGGAGTCACAGTAATTCACCTCTGGCAAGTCCCAGATAAATCAGGCCACGTTTAGTCCTTCTTAAAACTGCTGTGATTTCAAAAAGTCTCAGTTCGAGTGGAGGTCTGAAGTTTGGGTCAGTCCTAAGCAATCCGTCTGGTCCAGTATCCAGGTGGGATTTTTATCCTCCCAAAATAAGCTTGTTACTAATGCTCTAAAAAAAAATCAGGAATTTGGTTGAACTCTTTCCTCAGAAACCACCTCCACTCTCTCTTCCTGAGCAAGTTCCACACACCACTCTCAGCTAAAGCACTGTGCTATTCATTTCCTGAATATTCTTCTTTTATTTCCTATGTCATGTTGCTCTTCCTTGGGGTTGGATTTGCTTATCCTACCAAGGTATCTCCTACCACTGCAGAGGACTATAAATCAGCTTACTGGGGTTGTTTGGATTTGGGTTTGTGGGTTTTTTCACCTTCTGATGTTACTTTTGGTGGCTGAAATCTTGTCATCCTTTGCTTTTTTTTTTTTTCCCCTGCAGGGAAAATTTTGCTGATGTGATACAGGAGAATGTGAATTACCTGGAACTCTTCAGCAGCATCCTGCAGGAGGTGAGGCAGGAGCAGAACAGCATGATGGTAAGTCTGGTGAGGAATCAGGAATTTCTCAGGTCCTGGTTTTTAGGAGCCACATCAGGGTGCTCTGGGGATGTGGAGAACTCCTTGAGCAGGAGGAGGGAGCACTTGGTGCTGGTTTCAGCTGTTCTCTGGGACTCTGGGCTGGTAGATCTTTCTTGGAATGCTGGTTGCATTCCCAGCTGGAGAGTCCTGGTTTGTGTCCCAGCACTGGGGTGGGCAGGGTTCACATTTCCAGAGCCCTTTTGGGTGATGAACAAAAACTCTTCTTGTGGCAGAGGTGGGACTTTAGAGAGTACTGAGTACCCAAATCCATGGTTTGGGTTGGAAGGGACCTTAAAGTCCATCCAGTCCCACCCCCCTGCCATGGGCAGGGACACCTTCCACTAGCCCAGGTCGCTCCAACCTGGCCTTGGACACTTGCAGGGATCCAGGGGCAGCCACAGCTTCTCTGGGCAACCTGTGCCAGGGCCTCAGCAGCCTCCCAGGGAAGGATTCCTTCCTAGTATCCCATCTAACCCTGCCCTCTGGCAGTGGGAAGCCATTCCCCCTTCTCTTATCAGTCCAGGCCCTCATCCAAAGTCCCTCTGTGGTGAAGTAACCATTCTTTAGGCCAAGCAGAAAATCCCTGCCAGCCTACACCATTCTATGGTTCTGGGATTTAGGGTATGCTGTGGTTTGTTAACTCCTGGGAACATCAAACAAGACCCACATCCAGCAGCTGGATCCTGCACTCAGCTGTTCCCCTGCTTTCCTTGCAGAGTTTTGACTGGAGCTGGCTGAAGTAGCCACAGGAGCCGAGGTGCTGCATCTCCCAAGTGCCTTCTGTGTGGGCCCCGGGCCGTCGGTCACCGTGTGTCCTGTAGCCTTTGCCGAGCTGCTTCCGGAGGTGCCGACACCTCCTGGGCGGGGATTTCACCTCAGTGCCTCACCCACCGGCCGTGCCTGCGGGGGAGCGGCGAGGGCCCGGCCCGCGGAGCGCCCTCTGGGCGGGGGACGCGGGCGGGTGCCGCCGCTGCCGCGTGTCGCATGAATGTATAGCGCGTGTATATGTAATAAACCGTGCAGACGAACGGACAGACAGCCCGAGGCCTGGTCGCTCCCGCGCCGCCATCGCCGTCACGCCGTTACCAGGCAACGCGCGGGGCGCTGTGACGTCATCATTCCGCGCAGCCGCGACGCCCCCCATGCTGCCCTGCGCCCGCGCGCCTGCGCGGAGGGGGCGGGAGCGCGGCCTCGGCAGCACGTGGGGAACGAGACAGGTATGGGATGGGATTGGGAATAGGGA
>NW_020884979.1:981488-1040792 GCF_003945725.1 Corapipo altera | reverse complement strand
GGATAGGGACAGGTATGGGATGGGATTGGGAATAGGGATGGGATAGGTTTGGGATTGGAATAGAGAGGGGATAGGGACAGGTACAGGATGAGATTGGGAAGAGGGACAGGTACAGGATGAGATTGGGAATAGGGACAGGGATTGGGAATAGGGACAGGGTTTGGGAATGGGATAGGAATTGGGATGGGTTAGGGATAGGGACTGGGTAGAGGGAGGGATAGGACAGGTACGGGATAGGGATGGGATAGGGAATAGGACGGGATAGGGACAGAGATAGGAACGGAACAGAGGCAGGTACGGCACAGGGATGGGGCACGGACAGGTGTGGGATAGGGATAGCGATGGAGTAGGGACAAGCACTGCATGGGGACGGGGACAGGGTGGGGCAGCGCTGGGGCCGGGGCAAGGCTGGGGCCGGGGCCGGGACAGGCGCGATCGGGGTGTCCCGTGTGTCCCCGGTGTCCCCGGGTGTCCCGTGTGTCCCCGGTGTCCCGTGTGTCCCCGGGTGTCCCGTGTGTCCCGTGTGTCCCCGTGTGTCCCGGGTGTCCCGGGTGTCCCGGGTGTCCCGCGGTCCGGTCCCTCCCCAGCGGGGGCCCCGTGCGGGTCCCGCCCGGCGCGGGCGGTGCCGGGCCCGGGGCGGTGCCGGCGGATCCCGGGCGGATCCCGGGCGGATCCCGGGCGGTCTGTCGCTGTCGCTATCACTGTCGCTATCGCTGTCGCTGTCCCCGTTGCAGGGCAGGGCCCGTCCGCCGCGGGGTCCCGGTGCCGGTGGCGGTGCCGGCGCGGGGGGATGCGAGCATGGCCATGGCCCAGGCGGGGGCCGCGGCCGCGGCGGCCTCGGCGCTCCTCGTGTTCCTGCTCTACTCCGCCATCCACAGGGTCGAGGAGGGACACCTGGCCGTGTACTACAGGTACTGCCCTCGGGAGCCTGCTCCCTCCGCCGGGGTCCGTCCTGGCACCACCGGTTGCTCTCTCCTGCCTTTGCCCCCAGTTTTTCCCCCTGTTGTCTCTGCTCCCTGATGAGTCCCAGGCGCTCTGGCTCTGTGCAGAACCCTTGGGAGTTTGGATCTCTCTGAATCCTCAGCTGCTTTCCCTCCCTCTCCTCACTCCCTTCCCTTTTCACAGTTTGGATTTCAGAGCTTAGAGATCCAAAGCGCCCGTCCCATCTTCTCACATCTGTTGATCGCTCCCTCTTACAGCAGGAGCCGCCACCTCTGTCCCAAACTGTCACCCCCAGCCAGAGCACCCATTTTGTTGGTGCTTTGGAATGTTCTCCCTGCCCTTCCCACTCACCACCGTGGGCCGTTTTCCTTTAATCACAAGCGTGTTGAGCTCGAGAGCCTGGGGGGGTTTCTTGGTGCTTTGGGGCTCGTGGAAATCCAAACTGGCAGCATCATGTCCACTGCTGGATTTTTCCATGGTTACCAGAGAACTATTTAGAGAGGAAAATCTGTGTTCTTGCAGCTCTGCAATGTTGCAATGCTGGGAGGCTTTGGCAATAGCTGCCTCCTCTGAGGGTTAGTTGCTCACAGGGCTCGAGGGAACGATTGTCAGCTTGCAACAGGCAAACAGCAGGAGCACTCAGCCCTTTTGTAGGGGAATTGGTGGCAAATTTGGGGCAGTAATGTAACTCTCACTCCCCCAGCTGTGCCTGCAGCTGAGTGCCCCTGCTTGTTCTCAAAGCTAGGCTTGCTTGAGCCTCTCCCTGTTTTCCTCTCTCTCCGCAGGGGCGGTGCGTTGTTAACCAGCCCGAGCGGACCCGGCTACCACATCATGCTCCCCTTCATCACCACCTTCAAATCCGTGCAGGTTGGTACCCTCTCCTCTGGGAGGAGCAGCTGTTGGGAGGGTGGAGGTGCCCAGCACGTGTGTGAGTTGCTGGGGACAGGAGATGTCCTGCTCCGGGAGGACGGTCCGTGTTTGTGGCCATCACTGTTTCCCAGGAAAGACACGGGCCTTGTGCCGTGGGAGTTGGGAGCAGGGAATGGGCACAGCTGCCTGTCCGTCCCACAGAAGGCGGGTGGGAAGAAGCCTTGTCCTCTTCCCACACACGAGGGAGGCAGAGGATGCATTTGTGGCTCCGTGTTCCCGTTGTGAGAGTGTGGGCACAGCGGGACCTTCCCGGAGAGCGGAGCGGTTTGTGAGCTCGGGTTGTCTTTGTGTTTCAGACCACGTTGCAGACTGATGAAGTGAAAAATGTGCCTTGTGGGACAAGGTAGGGATTTCACCTGTATTTCTCCTGGTGCTGAGCAGATGCACTCAGTGGTGTCATTTACAGTGCTGGGAAGTAAAGGCACGTGCCCTAAAATTAGTCCCAAACGCACACATACACCCCACTGTAATAGAACATGGAAATTATAGAACAGGAGGTACATGAGGGGGTGCTCTGGCTTTTGCTGCAGCTGCTGCTCAGAGGGTGTTTGTATTCATAGTGCTATTATCTTAATTTTTCTTGATTCCTCCCTTCAGTTACTCTGACACCCCGTTGCTTGTGCTCTGGTCTGCCCTCAGATATTTCTAATCTGGATTTTGTGGCTGATAGAAGTGCTGACCAGAGGGCAAAAGCAAATGGTGAATGGGAATCCTCCTGGTGGGAGAGGTTCCATTTCCAGATGCTTCATAGTTAAGCTGATTCTCTTGTCAGCACAGACCTGCTTATTTGTAACAAGCAGAGCAGTAGCAGGAGGAGAGGGCTGGTTGAGTTGGGTTGCAGATCCTGTTGTGTTGGTTCATCCACAAGTTAAAGTGATGACTGGACTTCTTTCTTAAGGGTAAAAAGACTCCTGGTGATTCATCTTTTTTAGCTCCAGTGTCCTCAACAAAATTTCTGTTTAAAAAAATAAATCCCCGTGACTTGAATGATGACACTCAGTGACCACATTGAAATTAAAAGTGGAATGGTAATGGCAACATTAACAAAGCAGAGTTAATTTTGATCCGGTTTAACCTGTAATGAAATGAGTTCTTGGGGTTACTCCTGGAGTATCAGACATCACATGGGTTTAAATATTAAAATATGGGTCTGATGGTTTTAGTTTTACATCTCAAAGATTTTCAATAGTATCTGTAAATAATGTTAATGTTCAGTGCTGCAGCTTTCATAGAATCCCGGAATGGTCTGGGTTGGAAGGGACCTTAAAGCCCATCTCCTTCCACCCTCCTGCCATGGGCAGGGACACCTCCCACTAGCCCAGGTTGCTCCAAGCCCCATCCAACCTGGCCTTGGACACTTGCAGGGATCCAGGGGCAGCCACAGCTTCTCTGGGCAACCTGTGCCAGGGCCTCCCCACCCTCACAGGGAAGGATTTTTTCCCAATATCCCATCTAACCCTGCCCTCTGGCAGTGGGAAGCCATTCCCCCTTGTCTTATCACTCCAGGCCCTCATCCAGAGTCCCTTTGTGGTGAAGTAACCAATCTTTAGGGCAAGCAGAAAATCCCTGCCAGCCTACACCATTCTGTGCTTCTGGATTTAGGAGCTCAATATTTCTGTTTGGTTCTGTCAAGTGAGTTCGTGACGTTCCTGCTGCATTTCAGCATTGGGGGGCTCAGTTGTGCAGTGCAGCTGGTTGTGAAGGTACAGGCAGTAAATGTACTTTAAAACACCAAACAGCTGGTGAAAGCAGTTCTTAGTTAATAATTGAATACACTTCAGACCAAAGGTCCCAGTAGCCCTGTCCACTTTTAAGGTGTTACTGCAGGAGCCTTTCAGTTTGCTGCAATTGGATCCAAAGTCTGCAGCTGCTCGATGCCAAAGCTTGGAATCCAGATTTCCTTAGCGAAACATTAGCTTATAAAAACAAGTGGGTGAAATCTGAAATGTCACTGTCCTGGTTAAAAGTCGATTACAAGAACAGATTGTAAACAGTTTAAGTTTCTGCAGTTGTACATTAAACCACCCGATTTTAAAGGCTGGGTTTTTCTTATGTCATATTTATATTCCTGTTGCCTGTGTCCTCATCTACATCAGGAAGCTTCTGAATGTCTGTGTGGGTGTCCCATCCCCAATTTCTGCCTTAACCTGTCCCGTTTATAACTGACCAGCGTTAAGTGAATGCATTAAATACAGATTTTAAAATACTTTGGCACCAGAGGACTGTTTCCACAAAACAGTTGTCACCTCAGAGACAAAAACCATTTCATTCCAGCAGGGACAATGTGCATCTGCCTCTGGTGCCTGGGATTTCTGCCTTTCCCCAACAGTTGCTTGAGCATTATTTGCAGAGGTGTGAGGGGATGTCTTGTGCTTGTGCTGCAGATCATTGTCAGGAGCCAGACAGAGCCAGGGAATGCTCTGCTGGGACAGATCAGTGTTTGTCAGCCAGTCATGTGGAAATATGTGTCATGAACATTCCAAGTGTTAATCCCTGTATGTCTGGTCATGCCAGATCTGGCCTTTAAGCCCAGTTTTAGGTGCTCTGCCTGTCCCAGTCTGCTCCTGTTTGTGGCAGCTCTAGCTGTGAGCACTGAACCTTTGCCTTTTTTTATGGCAGTGCCCCTCAGTTTTTCTCATCTGCTCCAGGTCTAAGGTGAGACCCTGAGTTGTCTGAGGCTTTCTAAGAGCTACCAAAAGACCTGTGTCCACCTCCTGTGGCATTCCCTGTACCCTGTCACCTTGTCCTGTCAGGTTGGGCAGTACTGCTACCTGGTCATGCTTAAACCTCTCCCAGGCACACACAGTCTGTGTGTTGATCCTCCTTTCAGAATTCCTGTGGACTTCCCTTTGCTCCTCTCTCCCCAGCCAGTCTGGGCTGTGAGTGGCACGTCCAACAGGACTGATATAACTCAGTTACCCCCCAGCACACCGGGTAATAATAGTGGAATAATCGTGGATAGGAGTCCACTCACTGTCCCACGCTGGCTGAGATCCTTGGCAGGGTTGCTGGGGAAGGTGGTGGTGCAGTCAGACAGTCCTGTCTGATGTGAGCTGCCATTCCAGAGCCTTTCCTGCTTGGGAAGTGATGCAGGGCTGGGGTGTTGCAGGCACTCTCTTTCCTTGTAACATCCCCTTCAAACTGAAGTGCCAAAGGACCCCAACATAAAGGTGGGCAGTGGAGGAGATTCCAGTGGAAGAAGCCCACGTGCTCTGCTCTGGTTCCTCACCAGGATTTCTAGGAGGTAGCTGGGATTTCCCTGTCCTGGTAGAGTTGTCATGAGGCGACTGGAACAAATCAGGAGGATGAGAGTGGGCTCAGAAGATCCCTAGGAATGCTGTTGGATGTCACTTCCAGTGATAAACAGTGGTTTTATTCAAAGTGGTGGGACAGAGTGCAGAACAGATGGAGAAAAACACATACTCTGTACCATTATAACTCCTTGTGCAGCCTGATAGGCCTAGGAAAGATTTAAAAATAATGATAATGGTTCTTAAGAGAGAGAATGATCAGTAAAAAAGGCATTAATGCTCTTAAGAGTAGTATCTCACTGGGAAATAAGTCTCTCTTTGGGCACAAATGTCTCCCCTGCTGGCTTGTCCCTCCCAGCAGACAGGTTCTGTCCATCCCCAAAGTTTTTAGCTCGTAGTTGCAGTGAAGCAGGCTTGGAGTGAGCACAGGCTGGGCCTGGGAGACCTTTTCCAGAAGAGCACAGACACAGGCAAGTTCACGTGGTTTTCCTGCAGACTTGGCCTTCAGCTGCCAGAGATCAGGATCTGCAAAATAAGAAATGGAGTTTGTCACGGGGGATGTGTTGGAGTTAAAGCATCACAGAGTCTGGAAATGTGGGAGCTCCACTGCCAGGGACCAGCTCTCTCTAAACAGTTCCTGCTAAAGCTTCTTGTCTGATTTGCCTTTGTCTCGAGGACGACATCACAAGAGTATCCTGCTTAAAATTATGCTCTCAAGAGACTTACGAGCTGTTGAAAATTAAGTCTTTTCTTCTTCAGTGTAGAGTTTGTGCTTTTCTCCTGTGTCGTGGGTACCCAGGGGTGGGCATGACCTGCTGAAAGGTACACCAGTAAGAACAGAGCCTGAGGGCAAGCCCAACTTCTGATTCCTTCTTTTCCCTACCAGTCTGGCAGCACATAATCCCTTGGGGAGAGGATTGCCTGCAGGCTTCCTCTGATGAGGTGCTGGAGTGTGTGTGCCTGGTTGTGGTGTTTCTTCCATTCTGTCAGTGGCCCTGCCAAGCTCCTGCTGGAGTCAGTGAATGTGTGAATTAAACTCAGGGCTTTTCTGTGTAAAGTGTTTTGCTGCCTGGAGGAGCTGTGGTGCGTCTGGAGCTGGTGTGTGCCCTGCTGCTGGCAGGTGTCACCTGCTGTCCTCGTTGTGTTGGACTCCCCTTTCCTGATAGTTGCAGTTACGTTCCTGTTCAGAAGCATTTTCCTTTGGCTGGCTAAGCAGGAGGTCACAAAGGGAAGGGAAGGTGCTTTGCAGGCTTGCTGGAGCACGTTTGTGATTTATGCCCAGAGAGGGACCTGTCTGTGCCAAGCTGGGGTTTGCTGCTGTCTCATTGCAAAATGCTCAGGAACTCAGGGCTGTTCTGGGTAAGTTTTGAGTAAAAGTGGGACAAAGGTGACTTTGTGCCAGCTGTGAAGAGCTGCAGTGGTAACTGATGAGTTCTTTTTCCCTTGCAGTGGGGGTGTTATGATCTACATTGACCGAATCGAAGTTGTGAACAAGCTGGCCCCACATGCAGGTATTTCCCATCCCATTTCCACAGGCAGCTCTGGGACTGCCTTTACTCATCCTGTAGCAGCTCTGTCTTGGTTTGCAGGACTTCCATTATCCATGTCTGGAAAATTTCCATGTCTGTTCCCATTCCTTGTTACCCTTATGGCTCCCAGTCCTGTAGCACTTAGTTCCTATGCATGTGCCTGCAGGCTTTTTGCAGAGCCAGGGATTTGCAAGGATGAAGGTAGGCACTAGGATTGGTTCTCCCCTATATGTTTAGAAATGTGACAGGTGCTCAAGGATCCTCTCTCTTGCTGCTGAAGGGGAGACCACCTGTGGAACTAATCCCAGGTGCTCTCTTGGCTTCTGGGAGAATTGCAAAGACACGTTCCTTTTGCTGCAGCCCAGGACACAGTTGGCTTAAAATGTGGGAATGATCCTTGGTTTCACTTTATAGTGTTACTGTTCCCATGCATGCAGATCCTGGACAGGCTTTGCTGTTTGATTTGTTTGTGCAGATGGTAAAACAGGGCTGTGCAGTGTATCTTGCCATGATGACTCTGCTCCTTGAGGTCCTGTAGTCCCAGCTGCATTGGTTGGGGGTCCTCTGAGCTCCCTCCCTCTCACAGCTGGGCAGGGCAGTCCGGAAAACTCCCAGGGCTGGAGGTGCCCCACACCCTGTCCCCGTGCCGTGCTCCTTTCCCAGCATTCCTGGTGCTGCAGGAAGCACTGTGTGTCAGTGGTGCCCTCTGGTAATCCCCTTCCTTCCCCAGTGTACGACATCGTGAGGAACTACACTGCAGACTACGACAAGACCTTGATCTTCAACAAAATCCATCACGAGCTGAACCAGTTCTGCAGTGCCCACACCCTGCAGGAGGTGTACATCGAGCTCTTTGGTGAGTGGATGGCAGCTGGATGCTCCCACTGAGGGATCTCCCTGTCGTGCTCTGGAATGTGTTACAGCCAACCAGTGGGAGCAAACAGCCCCTGTGCTGGAGTTGCAGTCTGGAATCCAGCTCCTTTTATATCCATAGGCCTCTTCCCCTGGGACTTCAGTGGTTCAGATTTCTTTGTGTTTCCCCATGTGCACGTGGGAATTTGGTTTCAGTCCTTTTCCACCGATTCTGGGTGCACAAAGCAGCCACTCTGCTCTTGTGTGTGCAGTGATACCCATTGCCTTCACTATGATGATGGGTTTGTCTTGCCCACTCCCACTTCTAAACCCCTGTTCTGTTGCTGGATTCACTTTTTTACTTCCACAGCTTCCTTCTGGCTGTTTTTAACAGGAGAGAGCTGGAAGGTTTTTTAGGGAGGTAGCAGTGTTTCAGGAATTAGCACAGACCATATTCTCCTTGGTACCTACCTGTGCCCCAAAGACATGACAGTGTTGTGTTCTTCTTGAGTGGCTGAGCAGGGGAGAATGGGTTCATGGTAGATAAAAGGTTGTCAGAATTTTAATGTTAAGATACTGTAAGTCTGAATGCTGAGAAGGAATAGACTTCTACCACAGGCTCTGGGCATTCTTGCTGAGATCCTTAAAACCTTAGCTCAAATACCACAAATCCATCAATAACTGAACTTTTGTTGGCACTAGCACGTGACTCTCCTTTTGGGAACATTTTCCAGGGGGCACAGGAACAATGTACTGAGTGATCTCAGAGGGCATCTTTATCTTACACCACAGACACAGCTGCTCTTCAAGGCCAGCTGGCTCTGCCACATCAGCTGTGGGAGAAAAGGTGATGAGCTAAACGGTCTCTCTCTTGTCCTCCAAACACAGATCAGATAGATGAGAACTTGAAGTTGGCCCTGCAGAAAGACCTCAATGTCATGGCACCAGGTCTCACTATCCAGGTGAGTTCATTCCCTAATAAAGATTACTCTTTTTTCCACTTCTTTTACTGGATTGAATAGGTTTCTTGCTTCCATTTTCCACATGCCATGGCATAGTTGAGGTTTGGCAGCTGAAGACTGTCCAAATGTTGATGATGGCTTTCAGACACTGGGTTTATGTAAGGCAAAGACATGCAGGACAGAGAAAAGAACCTTTCAAGTGACAGACCTGCAGGTATTGGCTTTAAATTGCAAAGAGCAAGGGAATGGTTTTAGTGATTTTCTGCTTACCTTTAATGTTAGAAAATCGTG
Source organism: Corapipo altera (assembly GCF_003945725.1). NCBI lineage: Eukaryota > Metazoa > Chordata > Aves > Passeriformes > Pipridae > Corapipo > Corapipo altera. Next base: position 1,032,035 of record NW_020884979.1, on the reverse strand, counting down.
TTTAATTTAACCATGTTAACATCTGCCTGAACTCACCAGACACCACTTTGAAGGGCTGAGGATCTTTGTTTTGGTGCAGAGGTTGAAAGAATATCTCCCTGTGCACCCTGCAGTGTCTGGTGAGGTCAGCTTTCTCCATCTGGTGCTTTGTAGGGGCTTGGAGAGGTTTTGCTTCTGGTAGGAGCTTAGAACAATCCCTTCACTGAAGGATGTTCTGGTCTGGTGTCCCATAAATCTACTTTCTTTGCTTGTCCAGAGAAGCAGCAGAGTTGGGATTGTTCACACTGGAGAAGGGAAGGCTCCAGGGAGACCTTATTTCTGGCCTTTCAGTATATAAAGAGTATGTGAAGTTTTATATAAAGCTCACATGAGTTACAAAAAAGGTGGAGAAAGACTTTTTGCAAAGGCCTGTAGTGACAGGATGAGGGGCAGTGGTTTTAAACTGAAAGAGGAATGTTTTACACTGAGGGTGGGGAGGCCCTGGCACAGGTTGCCCAGAGAAGCTGTGGCTGCTCCTGGATCCCTGGAAGTGTCCAAGGCCAGGTTGGACAGGGCTTGGAGCAGCCTGCCCACGGTGGGAGTGGGTTGGAATGGCTGTCAGGAAATACAAATGCAGGGCACTTCTGTGAGAGAGGCCATGCTCAGCTGTGCTGCACAGGAGGATTGGGCACCACTGTCCACAGCACTGCAGCTGCTCTCACAAGGGCATTTCCTACACCTTGCATCCAAATGTTCTGTTTGAAATGTGCTCCCTTTTCCTTCTTTCACAGGCTGTGCGTGTTACAAAACCCAAAATTCCAGAGGCCATCCGAAGGAATTTTGAGCTGATGTGAGTAGCTGGACATACAGTTGTGTGAATTAGTTCTGAGGGTCCAGGACAGGCACGGTGCTGTTAGCAAGCTCTTCCCTGGTGCTCAGAGAGTGAGAGGGGAGCTCTAGGCAGGCCAGGTGCACTTGTGGATTCTGTGTCTGTGTTTCCAGACTGAAGTCAGGGCTCAGGGGTCTTGGTATCCTGCCCATAAGTTCCCCTCCAGGATCCCTGAGACCCCTTTGGAGCAGGGGGAGATGCTGCTGGATCTCCCTTCACCTCCCTGTCCCTGGCTGAGCCAGCCCAGCTCCCAGTAGCCCTGCACTGGGCTCACTCCCTGTCCTGAGGGCCTCGGGCTGCACATGCATCCACATGTGGCCTCACCAGTGCCAGGTGGGGAGGGGGATAATCCCTTCCTTTGGCCCACTGGCTGTGCTGTGCTCATACAGCTGCAGACAGAACCAGTCCCGTGGCTGTGAACAGGGGGCTGGCAGCTGCTCGTGGTCTTTCCTGCCCTCAGATGCAGAGCTGCTCCCCATCTCCCTTTCCCCAGGATAATGTTTCTCCCCTTGCAGGGAGGCTGAGAAGACCAAGCTGCTGATTGCAGCCCAGAGGCAGAAGGTGGTGGAGAAGGAGGCAGAGACAGACCGGAAGAAAGCCATCATTGGTATGTGACCAGGACAGGCTGAGCTGCCATTCCTGCATTCCCTGGTAACTGAGGGAGGCATGGCCAGGCTGCACCAGGAGTCATTTTGAAAATCTGAGTGTCTTTGCTGCTGTATCTGTGTCCCACCTCCCTCCCGTGGCAGCAGAGCAGTGAGCACCTCTGTCCTGCAGCCACTCCACTGCAAAAACTGGGCTTGGAGCTCAGTGTGCCAGGGGGATCACCCTGGGAAACAGGATATCAGCTCTGGAGACATCAGCACTGTGTTTTCTTCCTGTAACTGTGCTGCTTGGAGTCCAGGCTGGCACTGTGGGATCCAAGCAGGAAGGGAGGGAGTAGGGAACAGACTACTGGTGTGGTAGATCCTGCAGTGAGCTGCTGGGTCGAGGTGCTGGTGCTCACACCCTGAGAAACACGTTCCTGAGCCAAGCCCGTTGTGTTTGCAGAGGCAGAGAAGGCTGCACAGGTGGCCAGGATTCACTACCAACAGAAGATTATGGAGAAGGAAACGGAGAAGCGGATTTCTGAGATTGAGGGTAACTTGCACTGCTGGGGTCATTTTGCAGCTGAGGGGGGATGGCAGGGAGGGGAACCTTAGGCCTGGGCTCACAGGCTGTCCTGCAGAGCTCATCCAGGGTGCAGCAGTGCAAGGCTGTGCACTGGGAATGCTCCAGGAAGCCACAGGGCGGGTGCAGGGCCAGCCAAGCTGTCACAGGCACTCCTGGGTCAGCTGGTCCCCGTGGGATGAGGGCTCAGGTGCTCAGTGTGGTGGGACTGTTCACTTCCTAACACTTTTTTCCTGTCCACCCTCTGCTGCCATGTTAGATGCTGCGTTCCTGGCAAGAGAGAAGGCCAAAGCTGATGCTGAGTACTACACTGCTCGGAAGCTGGCTGATGCCAACAAGGTGAGCACTGGGAAGCTGGTCAGGACAGGACTCGCTCCCTCTTTCCCTCTGCACAGGAGATGAGCTTCACTGGGGGCAACACTGGAAAAACACTTGATTTAACAGCCTGCATCCCAGAAGGCAGCCTCCTGACAGAGTATTCAATGATGCAGCACCCAGAAAGTTGTGTCTGACAGCCCCTGTTTGTGTTTCTGCAGCTGAAGCTGACCCCCGAGTACCTGGAGCTGATGAAGTACCAGGCCATAGCCGCCAACAGCAAACTGTACTTTGGTGACCGCATCCCCGGCGTGCTCCTGGAGTCCTGTGCCTTCCAGCAGGCCAGCCCGAGGACTGCCCACCAAACCAGCCTTCCTGCACAGGAGGCCCCGGAGACCTCCGGAGAAAGCCAGCTCAGAGGCAAGGAAAGCACCGGCTGAGGAGGGAGGAGGAATCCCGGTGTGGCTCAGCAGCAAAGCCCGGCTGTGGTCGGGGACGTGGCCCTGGGCTGGTGGGGCGGACGCAGCACACGCCTGGACATCTTGTGTATAGGTGGCAGTTGGGTTGATTTTCTTCTAGCAACAGATTGCAAGGGCTCTGCCTCTTCCGTTTCTTCCCCTGTTAAATTGGTGCTTCCAAAGGAGGGATAATCCTGTACTAACATAACCTATACTGGAATATTAAAAGACAGACGCCGGGAAAGGCTTCCGGAGTAGGTGCAGTCATTTAGCAGGCATTGCTCTGGAGGCAGGAGATGTGGCTTTGAGTGCTGTGTTGCTGCACCCTGGTCGTTCCCAGTGCTCCTGGCTGAGGCCGAGCGAAGAGGTTTCCTTCGTCCTGCCCATGAAGCTTCACTTGGTGGACTCCAGGCAGGTTCCTACCGTTGCTCTCTCTCTCTCCTCAAGGACTCCCATGGAGTGGGCTCTCCTTGGCCAGCGTGTTCCTGCTCAGGGCAAGGAATGGTTTGGTGTGGAATAGGTTACTGGAATAGGATCTGCATAGCCATGATACTCCTGTAGACAGCAGCACTAGGTAACGACTCGGAGCAGGCAGTCTCTGATGGGATTCTGCAACTCCCCTCTCCAAGCAAGAGCCTTGCACTGGCTGCCTGGGACTTGACTGTAGGGTGTTTCAGCTGCGTGGCTGGGGCTCACCTTGCATACTAAACCAGATTTCAGGAGCACCTCGGAGCAGCTGGTTGGGAGCAGAGCTTGGGAAATCTCTGCTCAGATCCCAGCTTGTGAAATCTCTGCTCAGATCCCAGCCTTCCTCTAGGTCAGCAGTGGAAGGGGGCTGAATTTCCACTGCTCTGCCATGGTGGCAAGGTAAAGGGGAAGAGAAGAGTGAAGGGACCCTGCGGAGCAGCAGATCAGATGTTTGACACCTCAGCTGCAAAGTAGGTGAGTCATCACTGCTCCCCCGTGCAAAATCCACTGCTCCAAGAAGTGGGACCTGCCTCGTGTGTCCTTGAACAGCCGTGGTGAGAGCGTGTCCCTGGGCCTCTCATCCCTGGACAGGTTTGCTGCAGTGCAGGACTTCAGGCTGCTCCCGAGCAGTGCTGGCAGCAGGATCTGCTGTGGTGGCCCTCCAGGCACTCTGCCTGTTGAGGTCCTGTGTCCCTGGCACCGTCTGCAGCCTCATGGCAATGGGAGGGATGTGTTCAGCTTTTGCCACGGTGAAAGATTCAACCCAAAACAAGAGGCTTGAGCTTTACCTGTGCTGATGATGTCCCCAGACGAGTTGTGTGGGCTTCAGGCTTTGCAGTGCTGTGTTCCCACCACACGTGGCTCAGCTTGGAGGGTGGCAGTGTCTCCTCGAAGAAGTTTGGTAACACATGGTGCCTTGTGCTGGCTGTCCCAGCTCCTGCCCTGGCTCCCTGTCCTCTGTGTCTGGGGCACAGCAGGGATGTGTTGGACCTGCCCCTTCTGCAGGGTAGGACATGACTGTGGGACTTGGCAGCAGTTTCAGGGGGTCTGTCTGTCCTCTATCTGGCTGCAAACTCCCAAGGCCCAGTTGATGCTCTGCTCCAGAATACCAGCTCCTCTTCCAACCCAGCCATGGCAGGAGCCAGGGACCCGGGGCACCAGTGTGGTGAGGAAGTGGCAGTGTAATTTGTAGCTGTGGTGTTTGAAATGTCTCCTGGAAGTGCTGTTTGACTTGCAGGGTCCCCTTTCTCCCGTGGGAAGGGCTTTGAGGAGGCAGTGGAGTCACATCTTTGAGCTGCCACCTCCTCAGTGGTGCAGCAGGCCCTTGGCATGGGGGCACAGCCTCTCCTCACCCCGGCAGCACCCACTTCACTTGGATTTTGGGATGAGGGCAAACTTTACAGAGCAGAAGCACTGCTGGAGGGAATGCTGGCAGGGATGTAGGCTTGCTCTCCATGTGTTACTGGGGTTGGACACTGGGCGTGAGGAATGGGTGGACAGGGTAGGTTCTGTCAGCCTGGAGGTGACAGGGGCACGAGGGGAGCTGCTGGGAGTGATAACCAGGCAGCTCACAGCTCTCCTGCAGCAACCAGAGCAAGGTGCCCGTGCAGGGAGCAAGAAAACCTTCCAGGCCAATGCAGGAAGGGCTGCTTCCCTCTGGACCTGAGCCTTACTGGGTCTCCCTGCACTATCCAGGTGAGTGCATGGCCTTACCCTGAGTGGCTGTCACTGGCTCAGTGTCCTTCTGCTCTGGTTGGGTGACATCAGCCTGGTCTGAGGGACCCTGGGGGATGCTCCTGTAGTCCCAGGTCCTGCAGCAGCCTGTGTGATGCTCGGTGCCTTCTGCAAAAGCCTCCTCCTTCCCTCCCTCCCTGCTTGCCCAGCCGCTGCTGCAGAGGCCCCAGTAGGTGTGCAGGGGGGGATTGCCACGGCTTTAGCACCCCAGGGTGGGCTGTGCTTCCCTCTGAGCCCCAGGTGTGAGCAGGGACATGGGACTGTGGGTTAGAACTGGCTTTTCTCTCCGTTCCAAGGGCCTGTGTGGGCCTGTGACTAAAGGGGTCTGCCCCTGGATCCACATCTCCTTAAGGAAACACGATACATATGGTCAGGTTTACATTCACGGTGTTGAGTTCTTTTGATAAAGCAGAATAAAATTATTTTGTTACCATTTTTCTGAGTGGTTTTATGTGTCCTGAGGCTGGTGTCACTGTAGGCACGTGGAGTGGGGTCCCCCTTTACCTCTCACCCCGCAGTGACACTGTGGTGTCCTCAGCTGCAGCCTCTGCTCCCCTGGGAGCCCCATGAGCAGCCTGTGCTCAAAGTAAACCACGGCCAGGATGGTGCTGAGCACGGGGGGACTCACTGCAGCATCCTGCAGGCCCTGGGCAGCCTCCTCTGTGTGTCTGGCAGAACCTGCTGCTGTTTGGCCCCTGTTGCTCTGGCACAGGACTGGGGAGCTCAGCTCCAAACCTTCTCCCCCTCCCCTGATCCCCACACAGCTCCCTGCCTGCCACCTCCTCGCTGTCCCCTCCTGCCCAGAGACACCCCGTGACACCACTACCTTCAGTCTTTATTGGTATAAAAGCCTTCAACCTAAATTATATAAAAAATGGGAGGCCTGTTTTCACAGCAGGTGGCTCGAAACGGTCACATAAGGGTCATAAATTAATGGCTGCAGGAAAAAGGCTCCCAGGGAATTCCCTTTCAGAACAGTAACTCCAGGGATAACTTGAGAGATAAAAGCCCCGTGGGGAAACCAAGCCTAGCTTGGACCTGCCACAGCCTCTGGTGACATCTCCCTGTGTGATGTCCCCAGCCAGGTCAGTGTTCCCAGGGCATGGTCCCCACGGAGCAGTGCTCCTCCTGCCTGGGTTTCCAGGAGCTCCTCGCCGTGGCCCCAGCAGGGAAGGGGCAGGAGGAACAGGACACATTCAGGACGTCAGGAGAGAAGGCAGCGGCTCCCAGGGCGCAGGAGAGCCTGGACCGATGCGGGGCTGGCATCCAAAGTGGAGCTGGCACTGTCCTGCTCCTGGTTCCCTTGGAAAACCCCGGCTGACGGCTCTCCCTGGGACAGCCACGGGGCTGCGGAGTCCAGTAAGGCACGACAAGGATCTGTAAACACTGGTGCCCCCCCCGGGGGAGGCTCGGGCCAGCAATTCAAGTAAGGGTGGAAGCGAGACGGCGGCTGCCCGGCTGTGCCACCCGCCCCGCTGTGCCCTCCTGGGCCGGCCGTGGGGCGGAGGGGGTGTCCTGGGTCACCTCCGGGCTGGGGGCGGCTTCAGGGCCACCTTCGGGGGGACGCCCCGCTGAAAGGCCGAGGGGGGTGTGGGTGGGAGGGCCGGTCCCGGTGTCCCCTGGCCGTGGCACAGCCCCCTGCCCTTCAGCGCCGGGAGGGGTTTGCTGGGCGGCTTCGGCTTCGCCTGTCGGGAGGAGAGCCCCGAGTCCCTCACCTGGGCTCCGGGGGGAGCCGGAGAGGGGCAGGGGGCAGAGGAAGGACCCCCCAGAGCCACCCCACGCTCGTAGGGCTGGGGGCCGCCTCGGGGGGGGTGGTTACCTGCGGGGGCCGTCTCGGAGAGGCCGGAGGTGTCCCCTGCGGGACGGGTGTCCCCTGCGGGACGGGTGGCCGCAGGGTCAGCACGGGGCTGGGCGAGCGGGGCTCCAGGGCCCGGGCCACCCGCGGTGCCACCGTGCTGCTGACCAGGCTGGGCTGGCCGATGTCCTGGCGGGACAGCAGCCGCCGGGGGGGCCGTGCCCGGCCGCCCTCCTGGAACAGCGGGTTGGCGAGGCCCGTGGCAGAGCTCCTGTGGGGCACAGGGACAACGTGGCTGTGGCACCCGTGTGCCGGGTACCCCTCGAGCTCAGCCCTGCAGCGGGGCGCGGGAGAAGGGAATTACCCTTTCTGGAAGCTCCTGGCTCTGAGGAGCACCACGCCGCCGGCCAGCAGGACGCTGGCCAGTGCCAGCACGGCCAGCACGGCCGCCAGGACCACGCTGCTGCTCCCTGCGGGGACAGGGCGGTTGGGGTCGGGACACCCCTGGGCATGGAGCAGCCCCTGCCCAGGATCCATCCCCGGGACACGCATCGGGCCGGGGGAGGCGGGGGTGCCGTACCTGGGGCTATCCCCGAAATCTCCTGCTCGCAGTAGGGCGCTGCCCAGCCCGGGTCGCAGTGACATTCCCGCCGGTGGTTGCACACCTGGGATGAGGGAGGGGAGCATCAGGGTGATGGGCACGCTGGAGGCTCCGAGACTGAGCCCTGCGGGAGGGCGGTCCCACCGCCTACCCCGTGGTTGTTGCACTTGGCCGAGCAGTTCTTGTCGCCGTAGACCAGCAGGCTCTGGCAGCGCCCGGCATAGCAGACCTGGGGGCGGGCAGGGGGGGCTCTGAGGCTGGCCCGGGGCAGGCAGGGGACTCTGAGGCCGCCCGGGCCCCGTGGTCACCCAGCCCCCGCCGCCCCGGCACTCACCATCTCGTCCCCGCACTTGGCGCCGGTGGGCACCAGCCTGAGCTCGGCGGCCACCTCTCCGTCGGCGATGACCGCCTTGCAGTTGAAGCGGCCGAAGGAGTAGTGGCCGAAGGAGAAGTAGCCGCTGCCGAGGATGGGCTTGGAGTTGTCGCTGAGGCACAGCAGCGTCCCGCACTTCACATCCCTGCGGGACACGCATTCCTGAGCACCCGCGGTGCCGGAGCTCGGCCGGGCAGGGACAGTCCCCCCCAAACCCCTCTCCTCACTTGGGGCTGCAGGGCCGCTTCCCGTACTCGGTGAGGCAGTGCAGGTGGAGGTGATGCTCGCTGTTGTGCTTAAAGCAGACATCGGGAGCCACCTGGGCCTCTGCGGGACACACCGAAAGGGTCACACGGAGGCGCAGCAAGCTGGAGGCGCTGGCACCAGCGGCCACACTTTAGAACCAGCAGCAGCGCCCCAGCTCATGCAGGAGGGCACCGCAGCCCGAGGGGCTCCAGGCACATCCCCCAGCAGGTGGGGCGAGGAGGGGGGGCCGCTACCTGCACCCCAGAGCGCCCGGCACTGCTCGCCGTGCGAGGGGCAGCCCCCGTTGTAGCAGTATCCGTTGCCGTTCTGGCAGGAGATGCCGTTCTCCTGGAACACGTCCTCCGGGCACTCGGCGCTGAGGCCGGTGCAGTGCTCGGCAAGGTCGCAGTCGTTCTTTCTGGCCCGGCAGAGCACGCCTGCAGCCTTCACCTGCACGGAAAAGGGGATGTCAGCACTGCCTGGATGCTCTCACAGCTCCAGAGCCATGCAGGCACCACGGCACAGCAAACCCTGGTCTGGGAAACGTCTCCCAGCATCCCATGGATCCAGATACTCTGACAGTGCACTCTGTGCACCCGCCAGCTCCCTTCCCCGACATATCTGGTCCCCTGTGGGCAGCAGTACCTTGCAGTCCTGGCAGCATTCCCCCTGGGCACACTCAGCTCCCTCTCTCAGCTGGCATGTGGAGGCATTGCAGCAGCGGTCTGAGCACTCCTGCAAGACAGGGACGGACTGAAAACCTCCCGGGAGCCCCTCGAAAGACCCTTCCCAGGGGGACTAGGTTGCCACGTCACCAGGTGCCAACAGCACTGTAGCCACCATGGGCTGAGCCACGGGGCAAAACCACAGCATCATCCCAGGTGGGAACCATTCCTGCTGCCTCTTCACCCCCATTGCCAACACCAAACCAAAGGACCTGAAGGGGTTTTTGCAGAGGAGGGGGTCTGGCCTGGGCATCCTTGCACATCTCCAGGAAGGAGAAAAGGGAGGATCTCTGTGCTCCCTGTTTCAGGGGAGCATTCCTTCAGGTCCCAGTGCAGGCTGTGACCAGGGGTTTCTCTCAGAGGAATTGCTCAGCTGTCTCAAATCCCCTTCATGATGGGGATGAGGAACAGCTGAGTGCAGGTCTTGAAGGACAACATGCCATGATGTCCCTTCCTGGGCCACTTCTTTAGAGGACAAGTAGGGGGAACATCCACCTTTCCTAGGCTAAAATCCCAGCCAGCTACATAAAGGGGGCTGGGATTCACAGCCCTGTTAGTGAATACACCCCACCAGTTGTTTTTTGGCAGAAGCATCAGGAACACAAGGGAGAGGAGTCTTGCAAAGCAAGAAAAGAGTCTGGTGGACAAGTCTCAGGTGTCTGCCCCCCGCCCTCCTCCCCAGTTCCTCAGAGAGCATCCCCACCTCGGGTGTGCCGCAGTCACACTGCTCTCCCCGCTCCACAAACTGGTTCCCGCACACGGGCCCCCCGTACAGCTCGTCTGCCCGGGGGGCGTTCAGCAGGCAGCCGGCCCGGGGGTCCCCGAGGAACTGCCACATGTCCTGCTCGCTGCAGCGGCTGAACAGCTTCGGGTAAACCAGGCTGGGGGGCACAGAACCAGGCGCTCGTGAGCCCAGATTGGTGCCCACCAGCCCAGGGAGGAGCTGGGGGGACATCGAGAGGCTCGGAGGCATCTGCAGTGGGGTGGAGTGGAATGGAATGGAATGCCCACCCATCTCACAGGTTTCACCCCACTGGGACAGTGCCTGGGGACACCTGGACACGTTTGCTGCCCAGGGATGTCCCCCTTCCTCCTTCACTCACCCAACGCTCCCTGCCATGACGCATCCTCCGTCAGCCTTGGGGAGGGGGCAGTGGCAGCCGGGGACGTCTTCGTCGTGGGACATGCCCAGGTTGTGCCCCATCTCGTGAGCCATGGTGGACGCGGCGCCGATGGGGTTGGTGCTGTGGTCCTGCGGGACAAGGAGTGCAGGGTGGGTGAAATGCTCTCGTGGTTTCTCCACAGCATCCCCAGGGGCCCACCGGGGCTCGGCACCAGGTTCCTCATGCTGCCGTGCTCAGGTAAAGGAAAACAAAAACTGGGCATGGTCCCATGGCCCCTGAGGAGCCCCAGGCTGGGGTCTTGGGGCTCTCAGGGAGCTTAGACAAAGGGACTTCTCCAAAGCAGTGATTTGTGGTGGGGCTGGACCTCCACTGGTCCCATGGCCGACTGCTCCCGCTCCCACAGACCTGAGGAGGGATGGGAAGCACAACCAGGACAGCTGAGGAGCAATTGTAAACCAAGTCCTGGCCACCTGACTGGGGGTTGGAGAAGCCCTGTGTCCATGGAGCTGCTCTGGGAGGCTCTTCAGCTGTATCAGAGCCCTCCACAGGTACCCAGCTGGGTGTCCACAGCCCTGACCCTGCTCTGGGCATCAGTCACTCAAGGGTCGGAGGTGCCAGGGACCAAATCCAGCCCTAAGGCTGCAGAGCAGGAAAGTGGCTCTGGAAAACACAGTGCAGGGAGGGCAGAGTGTGGGGCTGCTGCTGCCCTGCTGGTGCGTGCCCGGGCAGCGGGACCCACCTGGCTGACAGCGCCCGAGTCCCTGGTGCACATCACCAGCTTCTTGGCCAGCCCCACGGTTTTGCCGTGGAAGTCGATGCCCCTGTGGGATGGAGATGCCATGGCCACGTGCCCTGGGCAGCGGCAGGGCCGTGAGGGGGGCGAGGTGGTGGCCCCCCGTCCTTACGTGATCAGCTGGGCGTTGTCGTGCGGCTTCCTCCGCAGCAGCTCCGACTCCCGCCAGTGCAGGAAGTTGTCCAGGGTCACCTCCGGGTTGGGGCTGACTGTGATTTTGTCCTTGTGGTTCCACACCTCCAAGCCGATCAGGGCCACCCGCAGGCGGAGAGGCTGGTAGAGCTGGGGTGGGAGACAGCCCGGAGGGAGCACTTGGATTTGGGCTGCAGCAGCAGGGGGAAGGTCCCACCTCCCCCAGGGAACTGCAGCCAAGCCCAGGAGCCCCCTCACTGCACAATGTCAGCTCTGTCCCCCTCAGTAAAAAACACGAGGGGTGACCATGTAAACAGGGTTTCCCCTGGCACCTCTGAGCTCCCTCTTGGCTGGCAAAGGCCGGGATGCTTCTCCTATGGTGCCAAACAACAAGTGAAGCTGAAGCAAGGCAAGCAGGAGCCCCACCATGGAGGTCCCCTTGTTAGCACCCACTCCACCATGAGAGTGGCTGTGGGATGTGCTCTCAGCCTTTAGAGGACAAAATTTCCCCCCTTCCCTCATGGACAGGGCTGAGCCTCTCGTCGGGTCCACCCTGCACACCCTGTTGGCCAAGGGATGTGGTCACCCTGCAGCAGCCCACCCACGGGCCTGAGATCAGCTCCAGCTCCACCACCCCACCCGTGCCAACCCCCTCTGGTCTCCTCTGCCCCCTCTGTCCACGCTGGCACTGCAGGACACGTGTGGGAGCTGGGAGGGCTCACCTTGTCCACGTGGTTCACGATTTCCTTCATGCGGTTCTGCACTGTGCGCAGGTCCTTGTGCTTCCTGAACTGTGGGAAGGACACAGAGAGATTTCCAGGCTGGCTTTGAGCCCCTCACTGCAGAGGATGGCAGCAAACCCACAGGCAGCAGCTCGCCCCCACCCCATTTACCTCCTCATTATCAGCAACCAGGACCAGCTCCACGTACCGGGGACCTTTGTGTATCGGACCCGACTTCTGCAAGGGAAGAGGAAAGTGAGGCTCAGCTTGCAGCTTGCCCAGCCAGGCAGCTGACCCTGCCATGGGATGTGTTGGATTTTGGGGGATCTTCCAAGGCTAGCAGGTCTCCTCACTCGGCTCTCTGATGTCACTTTGCTGGCTGTTTCAGACGTCTTCCAGCTTATATGCTGGAAAATGTAAGCCTGCTACTGGGAGAAGCCACAAGACAGGCTCTGGAGGCATCACCGAGCTCACGGGGTAGGAGGATGCTCGTGATGATGGTACAGGATCCGAGGACCTGTTCCCATCAGGAGCCACCTGTATTTGGGTACCCAACTGACAGCGCATGGGAGGGGGGCGTCCCCAAAGGCATGGAACCCCCCCCAGTGGACTTCCCAGGAGCCAGGTTCCTGCAAACTCAGCTACAGGAAGGAGGAGCGATGCAATCCCTCACCCAGCGGTAGAGCTTCATGGCTGCAGGGATTTTCGGCTCGCGGTCGTACTCCAGGATGTCCCCGGACTCGCGGCAGGAGCGGCGCTTCCCCCGCAGGTGAGCGGCTCGGTACAGAGCGTGCCGGCCCGACACGGCCCCCTCCAGCGGCTCCAGCAGGAACGTGGTCTCGTTCACTCGGAAAAACCCGCTGGAGGGAGAGAGAGGGTGGGCATCAGGTTGGGGAGATATCCAGCAGGACACAGACAGACCCCACACGCACCCCTGAAAGTGCCTGCACGTGTGCTCCATCCCTGGGAGCGTCCAAGACCAGGTTGGACGGGGATTGAAACAACCTGGGCTAGTGGAAGGTGTCCCCGTCCATGGCAGGGGGGTAGAATGAAATGAGCTTTAAGGTCCCTTCCAACCCAGACCATTCTGGGATTCTATGATCCCATGAAAATACAGCTGCCAAACTGGCTGCTGGGCTGGGAGGGGGCAAACTATGGCACAGCACCCACAGCTGGTAGCACGGGGAGCATCCAGTACTTGGGGCAGCAGGAATGTCCCGGGGTTCAGGGACTGAACGATTTCGGATGGATCAGGGGCAAGCTGCGCCTTGCTGCCCAGGGAGGGCACTCCTGCCCGGAGCTCTGCGGTGCTCAGGTCTCCAGTCTCACCCCGTTGCCGTGAGTCAGCCCCCCAAAGAGCCGTGTGCCCTTCCTGCTGGGCACCAAGCCGGGGGCAGCACCTCCAGCAGGAAAAAGGATGTCATCTTCTCTTCCGCCAGGGAAAGATGAGCTCTCCCTCCATCGGCCCGGCTCTGGCTGTGCTCAGCCACACCAGCTCACCGTGGCCATGTGCCAGGCTGGGAGCTGGGCAGTGCCCGGGGGACCGGGGGTCCTACCTGAGCCCGCGGCAGGTGCTGACGCTCGCTGCCGAGCCGGCGTGGCCCCGCACGTGGCCCTGGTAGAAGCAGTGATCCTGGCACCGGGAGAGAGCAGAGGTGTGGGGGGTCTGTCGGCATGACAGGACCCCCAGGAGCGGAGGGGCTGCTTCCCCCGCAGCCAGCCCGTACCTGGGTGTCGGGCCGCTCGGTGACCTCCGTGCCGTCGGCAGAGTAGTGTGTCTCGGTGTAGTGCTGCCCCAGCAGCGCCCTGCGGGACGGGAACGGGCGTCAGCAGCGACCCCGCTGCGGGGGAGAGGGCGGAAAGCTTTGGGATGAGCTTGGTCAGGGTGGGTGTGGTGGGGCCGTGCCCTCCCCGCGCGGGTTTGGCAACGAGGGAGAAAAACGCTCTGGGATGAGGCTCAGGTCACTGGTGCGGTGACAGCAGACCCGGGAGAATGGATGCTCACGGCAAGGGTGGGGTGCGAGCCCCCCCAGCCTCCCTGCCGTGCCCACCTGCACTCACCTGTTCTTCTCCAGCCACAGGAGGTATTCCCTGCCTTCGGCGCGGACGCTGTAGAGGACACGGTCCGGGTACGTGCTCTGCATGGGAGACAGGAGCCACCAGAGACCCCCCGTCAGCAGGAGAAAGGGCTACACAGGAGAGACCCCTCGGCCCCCGCCCTGCCCAGAAAGGGGACGGGGTCTGACGTGCCCCTCTGAGGGCGGCTGCGGGATGGGGGGAGCCTGGCTGCTCCCCCTGGAGGCATCCAGCAAAGACACAGGAAATCAGAAGAGAAGGAAGAAAGCATGTGGGCAATAACGCAAATCCCCGGCACATCCTGAGATAAAGAACAGGTCACCCGCAAAGAGACGGAGTCAGCAAAGCCTGGTTTCCCGTGTCTGACACATGGCTGCAGATGGCCGTGCCAGGGGCTGAGGTTTCCTACTCATCAGTCACTGAGCTCCTTTTTTGGGGGCTGAGTTCAGCACTTACTCACCAGCTGAACCACAAAGATCCCTCAGGATCTTATCAGCAGTGACTTCCTCCTCCCTGACTAATCTGACATGCCACCGTTAGTGAACAACCTTCCCCTGGTCCTCCTCAGCCTTTGGGAGCACATTTTAGTATCACCACGACCCAGATCCCCTGGTGCCAGTGGAAGGGACCTCAAGGCATCTCAAGCCCAACCTCCTGTCACTGTGGCTGGGACAGGGTGGCCGTGGCTCAGCCAGATGGACCCTGAACCCTCAGGATGGAGATGTTCCTCCAGAAAAAATGTTTCCCTCTGGGATGTCTTGTGATCTCTACCTGCAGGGGCTGGGACACAGACCTCCAGAGGTCCTGTCCCACTGGGGCTGCTGGGAGAGGCTGACAGTCCCTTTCCTAGTGCCCCATGTCAGGTTTGGCACCAGGGACCTCCTCAGCCACTTCGAGACCTCTCCTGAGGTCACATCCACCTCTCCTGAGGGCACATCCACTCCTGAGGGCACATCCACCTCTCCTGAGGTCACATCCACCTCTCCTGAGGGCACATCTACTCCTGAGGGCACATGCACCTCTCCTGAGGGCACATCCACCTTTCCTGAGGGCACATCCACTCCTGAGGGCACATCCACCTCTCCTGAGGGCACATCCACCTCTCTTGAGGGCACATCCACCTCTCTTGAGGGCACATTCTCAGCTCTTGCAGGATCCAGGTGTGGAGAGCTGAGCCAAAGGCAAAGCAAGCCTTTCCCACGGGGCCAGCATTCCTCAGGGATGAGGTGTGCTGCCTCTCCCCGGGAAGGATGACAGCCATGGCTCAGCACTCCCAGGGGGATGATCTGCACCCTGCAAGGAGCTGGGGCTGACTCAGCGCCAGCGGGGCCAGGTGAGAGTGTTTGCCTGTCACTCAGCTGCCCTGGATTCTACCTGGTTTGCATTCCCAACCCTGCTGGTGTGCCAGCACGCTCCCGGCTCCCTGGAAAATTCTTCTCTTATGAACAGCGTCTCCCTCCAGACGTGGCCGTCCCGTCCCGTGTCCGCCAACAAAGAGATCCTTTGTTATTGTTGGCAAAGCCAGGGCCAGAAGAGGTCTTAAGGAATGGCAGGAAAGCACTTGGAAGGGGGCGGTGGGTCAGGGCCTGGCTCTTGGAGACAACCGCAGGGCAAGTTTAAAATAAAAAGTCTGGATAAAGCTTCTCTGAATCACCCCCCTCCTCATTAGCATGGGCTGTGCAAGGGCTCCAGATGGGAAGGCTTTGGGAGCTGCCCTGAGAGCCCCATGGTTGTGCTGAGCCAGCACAGCAGAGCCACGGCCACAGAGCACAGAGAGGGGGGATTTCTTCCAGCTGGGCTCAGGAAGAGACCCAGAGACCTTGCAGAGGATGGGATGTCCCGTCCCATCCCAGCACAGGGTGTTTCTTCCCTGGATGGGAAGGGGCAACAGGCCTTGCAGTAGGGACAGGGATCACTTTTTTAGGTCCCTTTCCATGAAGAATCCAAGTTTGCCACATGTGCCCCTGCTGAAAAGCCTGTGAGCGGTGGGAAAGCTGCTGTCCAGGAGATCCTGCCCTGCAGGACCCAGGTCTCCACCCTGTCTGCAGGAGTGAACATTTGGATCTAGTCAAAGCCAGAGGGGAGCTGGTGTGCTTCAACCCTCACCTGGGCAGGTGCTCTGAGGGACCGATCCCATGTGTCCCAGCCGCTCCAAACCAGGAGTCAGCTCCTGGCCCATGTCTGTCCCAGCCAGAGACAGCTACAGGGCATGAGGAACACCCCCCTCCACGTCAAAGAGGGGTTTGGTGGTGGTCAAGCCACGCTGGGAACCTCTTCTCCATCCAGGTTACCAGGAGAGCAAACCCAACCTCTCCCCAAGAGGAGGAAAACTGCTCGGAAGGCAGGAGACCTCATCCCCTCAACACGGCAGGTTTGGGACCTCCAAGGACCACCCAACCCAAGCCCAAATGCAGGTGCCACTCGTGAGACAGCCCCCGTGGCAGTCTCAAAGCACACAGCTCAAGGCAGATGTCTTCCCCAGAGGGATCCCGGGATGGGTGAGCTGCCCTTTCCGGGGGGATCGTGCGGAGCCGCCCGGCTCGCCCGGCACAGATGGCGTCTCTAAATAGCCTGGGGAATGTTTATCTCGTGGACAAGTTTAGGTTTCTAGAGCAGGGAAAGCAGATGCTTTCGGGGAGTGTTTTTGAAGCTAGTTTATCAGGAAGGGTTTGAATCACAGAGGAACGTGCTGCATGGCACTAGGGAATACATGTCCCCAGCTCGTCCATCCCCTCAGGCGCTAAAATCGGTGCTTTTCGTGTCTAGAAAATGAATCAAAAAAAAATTGGCTGAATTTCCCTTTAAGGCAACGAGAAAAGTTTGAGGGCAAGCCCATCATCCTACAGACGTCAACACCAAGCACTCCAAACTCCTGACTCAAACCCCATTCCTTCCCCCAAATTGCCAGGTTTCCCAAGAAAAACAGCACTGGCTTTCTTTCATGTGGATTTCTGCAACTTTCTGATTCTTATTTCTCTGTCCCAAAGGACAAAAAAAACCACACCAACTTCAGCAAACACAGCAAGAAAAGTGCTTACAGCTCCACAAGGCTTCTCAAACCCTTCCTTAAGGAAAGACCAGATGTCACAAGATCACTGCAAGGCTGCAAGAGGTGGCACCGCTGGGTCACGTCTCCGAGGAAAGCGCAGGAGAAAGCTATCCTCCCCTCCCTCCGAGAGTGCACCTCCCCTCTTTGAAGGTCCTAATTGGACCCAAAATAGCCTGGAAAAGCTGAGCTGATCAATGCTACTCACCCGAGGTGCAGAGAGGTCCCTCTTTCCCCGGGGCACCGGCACCTCTCGTGGCGTCACCGTCTCGTACTTCTCGATGTGGGCGAGCGTCTCTGCCAGCCCGGCAGTGGCACCTGGGAAAAGCCAAAGGGCTTTGAGCAGGATGCCCAGGAACCACCCAGTCATAGAATATCCTGAGCTGGAGGGGACCCGCAAGGATCATTCATCCCTGCCCAGGACACCCCAACAATCCCAGCCTATCCCTCAGAGCATTGTTCAAATGCTCCTTGAGCTCTGGCAGCCTTGGAGCCCACTGCCCTGGGGAGCCTGGTCAGTGCCCAACCAGCCTCTGGGGGAAGAACCTTTTCCTAATATCCAGCCTAAACCTCCCCTGGGACAGCTTCACGCTGTTCCCTCGGGTCTGAAGCCAGGGGGCAACGGAAGCGGCCAAAATGAAGGCACAGGAAAGAGCACAAATAGCAAGTCCTGGAATACCTGCTGGGAACACAACTCCCTGACGGGCTCCGGGGATGCTCTGACCCCCCCAGCCCGGCGCCCACAGACAGCTCAGCATCACCTGCGGGCGAGCAAGTCCTTTTGGGGCTGGAAAACCCCGCCGAGCCCCCGGTGCGCCAATACGGAGGGAGGTTTTCCAGCTCCCCATCGTGATACCACCGCGTGTGACTCGGCGTCTGGCGGCTGTGGGGGCTGTTTGGGAGAGCGGCTGGTGCCTGGGTGGCTCAGCCCCCTCCCAGCCTCTCCTTGGATGTCGGAGCGGAGAATTTCTGCCATAAACCCTTCGCCTTCCCCGCGAGCGCCAAACGCCGGGGTCGGACGGTGCTCGCTCTGGGGGTGCCCACGGTCCTCGCCCGGGGGTGGGAGCCGGACGCCCCCTCACCGGGTGAGTCATGAGCGACCCCCGGCTCGCCGGTGGCGAACCCTCTCATCCTCCCCAGGGTGCCTCCACGGACCGGCGGGGCCGGGGGGCTCCGGGAGCGTCCCCGTGGGGGCGAGCCTGGCCCCGGGTGCCCCTTCCCCATCATCCTTGCCCTCGGGGCGGTGAGGACAGCGGTGCCCTCCAGGGACCTCTCCCCCCGGGAGGAGGGGATGCTTTCCCCGCTCGTCCCCTTCGTTCTCGCCGGGGAAAGCATCCCCGTGCCCCGGTACCTCCATCCCGGCGCCTCCATCCCGGTGTCTCCATCCCTGCCCCTCCACCCCTGCCCCGCGCCGAGGACCCCCGAGGCTCCGCGCTCCTGCCGCTCGCCCCCCGAACTCCCCGCCCGCTCCGTCCCGCGGCCGCCGACCCCCCCGGGGGACCCCCCGCTCACCTCGGGCCGGCGGCATCAGCATCATCGGCAGCAGTGCCGGCAGCATCAGCAGCGGCAGGCGGAGCGGCGGGGCCATGCTCGGAGGTCCCGCCGTGCCCCCGCTCGCCGCGCCGCCGGCAGCCCCCGCCCGCCGTGACTCACCGACACCCGCGGACGGGACGGGGCGGGGCGGGCGGGACGGGCCGCCCACGGCGGGGGGGACCGGGGGGACCGCGGGGGGACGCTCGGCCTCGGGGGCTGCCCACGGGACATCCCGGGCCGCGTGGGGCACTGCGGGGCTGTCCACTGGGCATCTGGGGGGTGGCCTGGGGGGGCTGTGGGGCACTGAGGGCGGTCCGCGCGGCGTCGGGAGGGTCCGTGGGGCATCGGGGGACGATCCACGGGGCATCGGGGAGGGGTCCATGGGGCACCGGGGATGGCCCACGGGACATCGTGGAGGTCCGTGGAGAACTGGAAAGGACCCACGGTGCACCGGGGAGGATTCACGGGGTACGGGGAGGGTCTGTGGCACATTGGGGAGGGTCCACGTGGCATCAGGGAGTTCCATGGGGCTCTGGTTTCAAAAATGAGCATTTCATAACTATCTATGACTTCTGCTGAGACTCGGTGCTCGCTGGTGGTCTCCACCCTCTCCCTGGAGGTCCAGCTTTAGGCTGTGGAGCACAGACAACCTGGCTCTTCCCTCCAATGAATTCCAAAGGTCCTTGTGAAGGAGTGAGGAAGGGCAGGTCACCATCAGGAGCACTCAGCCCTGTGCCCACAGCCCTTACACATGTGCCCAGGTTCCCACTCTTGCCCCTTGGTCCCTGGCACGTGTCTCTTCCAGCCTCTACCTCACCGGCTCCCAAATTGGCTCAGGCAATGTTTAGAGCTGCATGACTCTTGTTAAGGCTCCCTGAAACTCCTCTGCTGAGGGCTCAGCCCATACAATGTTTGGGTTGGAAAGGCCCTCAGAACTCATCCCATTCCAGCCCTGCCATGGGCAGGGACACCTTCCACTAGCCCAGGTTGCTCCAAGCCCCGTCCAACCTGGCCTTGGACACTTCCACGGATCCAGGGGCAGCCACAAAAACTTGCACCTTGTTTACAGACAAAATAACCCTGATTTTTTGTTGTTGTTGTTTAATTTATTTTACAACACACAGACACGTCATTGTACAACACAGTAAAAAAAAAAAAAAAAGACGACTTAACAAAAAGCCTGTCGGAAGAACAAGTTTCATTACACACATCTCAGGAGACCGAACGTTCCCCCGTGTCTCCGGGACAGCCCTCGGCTGGTTTCCAGCCGCCCCTGTGGATGCGGAGGGAGGTCCCGGCTCACTGGGCGGGCACGGCCAGGCGGGGCAGCAGCGGCGCTGCCTTCTGGCTGCGCTCGGCCGACATGTGCTCCAGGCGCTCCGTGTAGAACCCGTTGAAGTCCAACCTGGGAGACAGAACACACCAGAGGTGGAGGACGCTGTGGAGGAACCTCCCCGGGGTCCCCGCAGCGAGCTCCGGCCCTGCCCGCGCCGGGTGGGTCCGAGCGAGGCGGGATGTCTGTGCTGAGCTGCAGGTGCTGGTGACACCTCTGGTGTGCCTGGCCCTCCACAACAGGCTCAGTGTCACCTGTGCTTTACATCCCAAATACATCGGGAAGGAATAAACGCTCCCAGCCCCTCTCCGGAGCTGCAGCTCGACCTCCCAGCGCTGCTGCAGTGTCACCTGGGGACAAGGGGTGGAGTGAGGGCTCCTCAGTCCCAGCGCCTTCCCGGCCACTCCCCACCTCCCCTTAACACCAGAGTCACAGAATATCTGAGTGGGAAGGGACCCCCAAGGATCATCCAGTCCAGCTCCTGGCCCTGCACAGACACCCCAACAATCCCACCCTGTCCCTGAGGGCGTTGTCCAAACCCTCCTGGAGCTCTGGCAGCCTTGGGGCCGTGCCCACTGCCCTGGGGAGCCTGGTCAGTGCCAAATCAAGACCAGACCCCACCACCACTGGTACTAATTCCCACAGGAAACCCATGTATTATTCCCTGCAACCACCACATAATGCTGTGGTTTCCATCCCCACCACCTCCTTGCTAACACTGGCACGCTTCACACAGATCCACGATTCACCAAGACGAGCAAGAGGTTCTCGGCTACAACCACCAAGCGCTGCTGATACTTGTAAACACCTCTCCAGGACAGGCAATATCGGGGATACTGTAATCCTGTCTCCTTGATAATCCTAAGAGATGCCACAGAACCACCCATCCCCACACCTGCTGCGACCTTCCCAGGGCAGATCCCAAAACAACCACAGCATGTGCAGCTCTTACCCTCGTGTGCCCTGGGACACTGAATCAGTGCAAGCCTGTGAATCACACCAAAGTTACTCTCTCCATTTCTCAAATTAGGTTGCTCCAAAACCAACTGAATGGGCACAATATTTGAGTTTCATGTTGCTTAACAACCTCACACAAATGGCAACAAATTGTTCCTTGACATTTTTTGGTGCCTGCAGAAAACAGAGCCTCGACAGATGGAATTTATCTGTTGCTCTCTCCTGGTTGAAAAGCTTACATTGCTTTCGTCCTTCAGGAATTGTACCAGGGAAACCTGGCACTGAGGTGAGTGCACTGACCAAGTTTTGATTCAAACATAAGGTCAGGACTCAGCCTCATCACTGCTTTGAGGACCTGCTCCATTTCTAAAGCTGTTTTATTGGTGAATTGTAGATTTTTCTTGGCTTCCCTTTCAGCTGTTTTCAGGTTTTAATGATCTGTGATAACTATTTCTTAAGAATTTGCATGGTGCTGCCTCAAAATCTGCTTGCACCGCAGTTTCTTCCTCTGTAGCTGGAACTGGGGTTTGCATCACCTCACGTCCCAGTGACTTACTCTGAGCTCAGCTTCCTCCAAACTGGTGAAGGAAGGATGTCTGAAAACCGCACTGATGGTAAGATTTCTAAGAATGTGGACTTAATCCTTCTGACAAAGCCCCCTGTGCTCCAATTCATCTCCTTGTCACCCCTGGGATGTGAAGGAGTAGCTGGAGAGTTCCTGCAGTTGCCAACCCTCTGTCAGCACTGCTGCTGATGGAGCCACGGAACAGCTGGAGCTGTGCCAGGGCAGGGTCAGGTTGGATCTCAGGGAAAGGTTCTTCCCCCAGAGGGTGGTTGGCACTGACCAGGCTCCCCAGGGCAGTGGGCACAGCACCAAGGCTGCCAGAGCTCCAGGAGGGTTTGGATAATGCCCTCAGGGACAGGGTGGGATTGCTGGGGTGTCCTGGGCAGGGCCAGGAGTTGGACTGGATGATCCTTGGGGGTCCCTTCCAGCTCTGGATAGTCTATGATTCTGTGAGGCACCTGAGCAGGACTTGGGCACACCAGAGATCTGCAAGTCACCTGTGAGCTCTGAAGGAAACCCTCTGTATCTCCATCATCTGTTGTTTGAGGCCACAAACAAAATCAACAGTTGTGCCTCAGTTACTCAGTATTATAAACTGAATAAACATTAACCAGGATTGAATAAATGATGAGCAAGTACCACAATTGTGAATAAAGGGCTAATCTGTTATCTACCTGAAATGCTGACCATCACCCTCGAAAAGCACTCCTATAAAAAGGTTATAATTTATTAAAAAAGACTGGTATGTCTTATAAACTCTTCCATCTCTTTGTCAAATATGTTACTTCAGATGGCAACCGTCTCCGCTCTGGTTCTCGGGTTCCTGTTGCCATAGAGCCCAGGCCTGGAGCCAACAATCCCCACAGGCTCAATGAGAGCTGAATGTCACCCCTGGGCATCCACCGTGGGGCTTCCACTCCTGAAATCACTCCTGAGCAGGCTGCAGGGATGGAAAGACACATCCCATGTCCCATGGCCTGTTAACATCCACCACTCCCACCAAGGAAATGTTTGTCAGGAGAGGTCCAGCTGCCTCCAACGTCTTGGTGAAGACTGAAGTGGTTTCAGACAGTCCAAACTGGGATAGGGGGGGACTTGATAGTGATGACAGTGCTGATGGCATAGACTCAGTATTTCCTCAATGGAACTGAGGCATGGAAATAATGGGGGCAAAGGACCCAGACCTTCTTCTGAGCCACTGGATGCAGCTCACGTCATGTTCTCAATGTAACCCACTTGGTAACAGCACTTGGTTTCCTCAGAACCCCCTGAACCACCACACTTCTCCTTTTCCCTCAAGCAGGAAGTACTGCTTGCAAAACCCAACCTCTCCATATTTGGAAGAACTGGCTCCAGAGGTTTCCCAGCTCAGGAGTCACCCGTGAGCCACCTGAGTGTGACATAAAGGTGGAGGGCAGTCCCTGGCCATGGCAGCACAGCCAGGGCACAGAGCCAGGCTCCACAGTGCAGTACCAGCCTGTCCCACCCCTCTGGCAGGTGTGTGATGCTGACACGAGGCTCTTTTGTGACTAGGGCAGGTCATTTGGTCTTCAGCACCGTGCTGGCCATGACCTGTGCACCCTGAGCAGCTGGATCATGGAGGGAGTCGCCATCAAGATCTCCTGGACGGAGCACCACGAACAAGCCTGTCTGTCAGAACTTGTTCTGGCAGTGATGAAAATGCAAGTGTTGGATGAAGAAGGAGGCAGAGCTGGAGCACTGAGGAGGAGGAAATGTTCTTGCCTGGATGACTCAACTGCTTGTGGTCCCCACCCCTGAATCCAGCCCGACTCTGGATGCTCCTGTGACACCCAGGAGTGACAGCAGCCAGGGAAGAGTGAGAGCTTAATCCCTTCGGCCCTTTCCCACAGATGGATCCTGCCTGTGATCTACAACAGCCTGGTGATGATGAACAAGGATGCCCAGGCAGATGTGGGATGAAATGTTGGGAAGGCCTTGATAAGCTGCACCTGCACCTCCCAAAAGGATTTGAAGAGACTTGGCTGTCCTGGCTAGACTTGAAAGGAACAGCAATCACTTCTGCAGTTGGGGCCTGCACTCACAGCCACAAAAAACAAGCCTTGGAAAGCCTGGAAGTCTTTGAACAATTTCCAAGATGAGGAGGAGACTTCTGACTCTGGTCACTTCAGAGACAGAGTGAAGCAGAGTTTTTAGGGCTGTGGAGAAGCCCTAAGTTCCCATTTGCATCCACCCACAGGGGCAGCTCTGGAGCTGGGAAGCTCCTACCCTGACAGGGGGGTGGAAGCAGGAGAGCTCAGAGCACCAAGCAGCCCTGTGGCACTGCATTTCCTTTCAGATGCCTGTGAGTATCCTTAAATAAGGAATACAACCCTACGAGGAAGAAGCCAAGACATTCTCTGCAGTGCTGTGGGAGCTGGGGGGCTGGACTCTGCTCCTGGAAGCACAAAGGCAACAGTGATGACAGGGTCTAGTGCTCAGCCTTGGCCTCAGCCATGGCAACACCTCTCAGCTCGAGCAGGAGGCCAGGGGCTGTGTGAGTGTGTGGGAGTTGGCTGGACAAGAAGTTCTCAGAAGAAAAGGACAACTGGAAGAGCAGTTTCCCATGGGAATACTTCATCAAACAGTGTTTGCAAAGGTCAGTACCAGGATCCCTCGACAGCCCTGCCAGATGCTGTTAGAAAAGGACAAAGGCATGAGGAGGGGACAACAACCTCCTGAAAAAAACACTGCTGAAACCTTTTCTCTCTCTGCTTTCAGGGGTAACACATCTCAGCAGAGGTGTGAGGGTTATCAGCCAGCCATAAAAGATGGGCAGTGAACAGAACTTCCATGGTAATTTTATTGAAAACATGCAGGTTATAAACCCAGCAGCAAAACCTCCATCTCCTCTCTCTCTCTCTCATATCTTGTGTACCTGACTTTTAGGTATTTCCAGAGGAATTCTGATTTCCAAGAGGCTGCTTATTGAAAGAAATGCAGTATGTGAACTTAGAACTGCACTTTATGATCAAACTTTATGATCACTTTATGATCAAACCCCTGCACAGCTTTCTCATCACAGGATACTTATGCTGTATTCAGGAATCAGAGTATTCACTGTCTCTAGAGTGAGACAATCGACAATCCCCAGGAAAACTTACACTACATTTACAATATTAATATACAAATTTCACATAATTCAAAGGAATGTGTTTTGGTTTTTTTTTTTCAAGCTTTAGGTTGAAATTCAAAGCAGTGTACAATGATAGAATGGACTGGGTTGGAAGGGACCTTAAAGCTCATCTGTTTCCAACCCCCTGCCAGGGGCAGGGACACCTTCCACTAGACCATGTTGCTCAGAGCTCCCAAATATATATATTTCTTGTGCTTTCAGTGTTTTCATTGATGCACAGTTATAATCAGCGATTCCTGAGCTGAATTTGGGCCCCACAGGAGGGGAAGCTACAGACAGAAAAGGACTGCCTCACCTGTAGATGATGTTGAGCATGCTGTGCTCACAGTCATTGGTGCTGTAAACGCTCAGTTTGTCCAGCAGGTCCAGCAGGTGTGTGGAGAAATTGCTGTCAAACTTGTTGATGGTGGCTTCAAAGCCAGATGTGAGGTGGAGGTTGTCAGCATGCTCTGCTAAAAGCTGCAGAGACAAAGGCAGAGTGGCCCCATGTTGTTTGCTGATCTGCCATTGCCAAGGAGATACAATTATTCCCTCCTTTTCCTAACCTGCTCAGAATTACTGCCATGACACCTCCAAGACAGTTGCAGAGTTCTTAGTAGTTAAAATCCTTGCTGTGCACAGCCTGGGAGAACCCTGGACTAGATCCCAGTAGAGTTATCCACAAACAGACCCAGTAGAATTACCCACAAATATATGCTGCCACTGTTTATTTTCAAGCAGGAGGAAAAGACATTAAGCAGAAAGTGTGTGCTGCCCAAGACAGGCTGCAGAGCACACCAAGCACATCCTCTGGGCATCCAGGGACAGAAACATGGACAAGACAAATATCCCCAGGTATGAAGGCAATGGGCTGCAAAGAGCCCACCTGACACCCCAGCAGAGCTCTGGAAATCAGAGAGCTCTGGTGCTGCAGAAAGCCTCTCTGGGGGTACCCACTGCACAGTGAAAATACAACTAAGAACCTAAAAAACAGAGTAGGGACTGCTGTGGGAGACAGGCCCTCCAAAGCAGACTTTGAGATCACCACCAGTGCTCCAGCACCGCCCACAATTCCACAGAGACTGTGCTTTTGGGGTGCTCTGGGAACTAGGAAGGTCTGTCTGCAGGAGCTGGGGCACTATCCCGACCAGCCTGCCCCCCAGGCAGAGGGAAGGGCCCGGCCACCCCTCCCCATGTCCCACCTTGTTGGTCAGCTTCTTCTTGGCAGCCTCCTCGGCGCGCTCCTCCTCCGTGGGGGGGCCCAGCATGGTGCCGTGCTCCAGGGTGAGCCTTTCCAGCTCACTGTCCAGCTTCATGCTCTGGGTGAACCTCTGGCAAGGGCACAGGGGTGGGAAAATGGTTACAGCCCCTTCTTTCCACCGTGGCAAAGCAGGAGGCTCAGCTCTGCTCGCCCTGCAGCTGCTGGACTCCCAGGAAAGCCAGCTCTGAGGCTCAATTCATGATGGTGACACACAGATGTCCATAAACCCAAAGGAAGGTGGGCTTTTTTAAAGCCATGGGCTCCCTGGTGCTGGCCAGAATGTGCCCAGTCTCCATGAGTCCAACCACCTGACCCTGAAAAGAATGCCTCTACAGAGCCCTATATCTTACACCCCACGTTCTGCTGCAGGACTGGCTGGAGAGAGGGAATTCCACTCACATGATCTCAACATGGAAAAAGGAGAGCACAGGGAATTTTGTGGAGCAAGAGGCCACAGAAACCACTCGGGAGAGGGTGTGAGCCACCAGGCTCTAAAGCCTGCTGACACAGGGAACTGAGGCTCATCCACAGGCGCTGAGCACAGGAGGGGCTGGCAAAAGGGACTGTCCCAGCTGGCTGGCACCCAGAGCAGCTGGCAGGGCTGTACACACCTGCATGCAGTTTGTGAACATGACACAGACAGACATCAGCTTGGAGAAGATCTTGAGCAGCTCTGGGTTGGTCAGCATGCAGTCCTTCAGGCAGTTGTCCAGGAAGCTTGTGTGGTGGCTCAGGACATCGTCGATGTTGGATGCCTGTGACAGGACAGGACAGCAGTGACAAACCAAACCAGGGCTCATGTGCTGCACTCTCCCAAAGCTGTACCCCAGCACCCTGCCCTGACAGGGATCTCTCAGCCATGCTGGTGAGAAACTCCTCATGTACCTTCCAGAAACATCCTGAGACGGAGACTGAATCTGCATTATTGCCTTTGAAGGCTTTTAACCTTTGATTTGTCACATCACCTCCTCAACCAAATTGTGCTTTCCTTAATCACCCAAACCCTCCACTGGAAAGGACAGAGTTATCTGCTTTATGCCATGCACTTCCTTTGCTTTTAAATGTGCCTGTCATGCCCACTCCCACCTTCACAATCTCAGTGAAAATAAGTGGAAAAGAGAAAAACAAATCAAAGAACCTTAAATGTCAATAAACATATAAGGCTTAAAACATACAGGTTATTCAGAAATGTGCTTCAGGAGCCAATAAGGAACTGGGACATGCAGTGCTGCAAGGACTTTGTAAGATTTTTGTCCAGCTCTGCTACTTCAATGGGCTGTTTCAGTCTTGAGTTTTAAATGACAGACTAAACCCCCCCTCTCACTCTGTACAATTATGGGACGTCCCGAAGCTCAGAACAACTTCTCATTCCTGGTTTCAGACAGGCAGGTGGGACATGAGATGGGAATGTGTTCTTCTCCAAGATACAATAAAGGCATCTTGCATGCCCCTCATGAGATAAAACCTGATTCTTGCAGTTTTTTGTTAATTAACTTCTGGGGAAGTTACTCGGAGCAGTGAACCTGAAATATTCTGTAACACACCTGGAAAATCCCACAGCTCAGGACATCACATCTCTGTGAAAGGAACCCAAATGATGCCTTGCCCAGATCCCCTCTCAACGGGCATAAGTGAGCTCAACTCAACAGGGAAGTGAGCTGAGCCTCTCCCAGATGCCACTGCAGTGGAGAAGTGCTCCAGCCTTGCCCACCTGCAGTGGGAACAGACATGTGGAATAGCCACCTGAATCAGGAAGGCCCTGTTTAATACTGGACAGTCCTAACATCCCAGTTCTTGGCAGCTGCATGGAAGAGAAAGCACAGACTCCATTTTTAAGAGCACTGTAAGTCAGCCAAGGAATCAGCTGGAGATGCTTGGACTGGATTATGATCTTTGCACTCTGCATCCTTCTTGCTTTTCCACAGTTCTCTTTCTTGCGTGTATGGGAATGATCAGCAGAACAGCCTTTACATAAGAGGGTGCAGGGTGTGAGCTGGGCAGAGACAGGAGGATGCAGCACAGGGAAGGAGTATATGACATAAAGCAGAAAGGTGATGCAGAACAGCAGCACTACAAGTGCCTCCAACAAAACCAACAGACTCCTGCAGTAACTGGGACTAGGTATTTTTTTTCCTATATTAAATTTGCCAAGACCCCCATTCCAACTTCCCTCAAGCACTCACACTCACCAGCTTCAGGTTCTTCTCAAGAATGTGCCATGTTGGCTCCATCACTTCAAACATCATGTAATACTGGATATTCTGCACAAAATTCAGCATCCGCTGCCGCAGTGTGAAAGCACCAGCAAACCTAGGGGAGAAATCACACCCACACAGCTCAGAGCTAGCAAATGCCACCAAGAACTATCACCAGGCTTCCACAGCGAAGCAGAGCTAAATATTTCTGTCCTAGCAAATTCCCTGCTGCAGTGTGAGAGGGATTATAAAGCCAATGCAAACCATCTCTGATTACTTTCCACGCATCCCAATGGTTTTCCCTCAATTACCAGAGTCAGAGTTTTGAACCTGTTGTAGAATGGACAATGACTTTGAATATTTGCCTACATTCAACTAAAATTTTAATATTAAATATTAAAGTAATTTTACTAGTGTAACTATTGAATGAAACCTAAAATGTTATAATTTGAGCTCTCCTAGACTGTAAAACATTTGTAAATATCTTTTTCGTGTCAGTATTATCTGAGCCATGTCATGATGTATCTAAACAGCAAGCAGGAAACCCAAAACTGATCCAGCTGAGAAAAAAGAAAAAGGCCATACCACTTAGCTGAATGCAGGGAGAATTGCTTGGCTGTCTTATTGCTGATCCACACGTTGCACAACTGCCTTTCCACATGTTTGCAATAGAACATGTGTCTGAAAAGCATCTGGTACCTTGTCAGTGCTTTCCTGGAAAGAAAGCAGAAACCCATCCAGTTCTTGATTGACAGACTAAGCTGTGAAGGCTGAGGGCTGCTCAAAGGTAAAGAGACCCTACACAATATGTTCCTCACGCCCTCAGACGCACACAAATCGCACTGAAACAATCTGAACCAAAGGGAAAAAGAACCACATTTGTAACCATCCCAAAGAATTTCTCTCCAAGGAGTCCCTCCCCCGTATTTCCTGCCAGTGGGTACATCACCAGCCTCCTTCAACCCCCTCGAGCTCCACGCACAGAGGTCACTCACAGAGGGGGGAGTGAGGGCTGAAAGCCCATGGTCTTGTACCCACTTGCTAAGGCTGCTGTGATCACCCAATAATTCACCAGGATTTTCCACAGAAAGGGAGGAAAAGCGGTAACCAAGCTACAGGCAGCATTACCCCAGCAGCAATGCACTGTCACAAGCAGATGGGGCTGCTTATTTATAGCTCCAGGGACTGGATTCGGGTCTGTGCTCAGACACTTGAGCGTAGGTGTCTGCACAGCTCCAGTCAGTACAGTTCAGGAAACCTCACCAAATCCTATTTTCACTTCCACAGCTCCCATCAGAGCTAACACACTCCACTGGAAAGAAAGAGACGCAATTCCCAAAGCATCACGTCGCTAGAAAAAGCGATCCCGCTGAATTTTTAGAGGGGAAATTAAGGGACCAACTCATTGGTGGCATTTAGCAATTCGACATCTGTCACCTCACCCTGTTCATGCAACGCTGCTTGTCCCACAGCAATGGGTCTGCCAGGGTTTCTCCAGGCAAACAAGAGGCATATCCCTGTGGAAAAACGAACCATTCCCTCACAACTCCATTAAATGCAAAATAGTTTGCTATCAATCCCCTACCAGCAGCCTGTACCCCTCCAGTTTGCAACCAAGGGATACCAGAAAGTGCATTTTTCTTCTGCTCTCCAGGTTTGAGGAATGTTTGATTCTTGC
Source organism: Corapipo altera (assembly GCF_003945725.1). NCBI lineage: Eukaryota > Metazoa > Chordata > Aves > Passeriformes > Pipridae > Corapipo > Corapipo altera. Next base: position 1,002,734 of record NW_020884979.1, on the reverse strand, counting down.
ATGGAAACCCCCTTGTGAGAGTTCCTATTCTCATGGAAGATACTTCAGAAAGCCAAGGGCACATGAAATCTGGGTGACCAGTCACAGTTGAAACCAAGGACCAGGCTGGGAAAGCATCCCTAAGAGAACTGGGATTGTTCAGCCTAAAGAAGAGAAGCTTTGGGGTGACCTAATTGTGGCCTTCCAGGGCCTGAAGGGAACCTGCAGGAAACATGGAGAGAGACTTTTTACAAGGGCCTGGAGTGACAGGACAAGGGGGAATGGCTTCAAAACCAAAGAGAGGAGGTTTAGATGGGATATTGGGAAGAAATTGTTCCCTGTGAGGGTGGGGAGGCCCTGGCACAGGTTGCCCTGGAAGTGTCTAAGGCCGGACTGGATGGGGATTGGAGCAACCCGGGGTAGAGGAAGGTGTCCCTGCCCATGGCAGGGGGTGGAACACGATGAGCTTTAGGATCCCTTCCAACTCAAACCATTCCATGATTCTCTGATCTATGTCTTCCCACCACTTCAAGTGAAGATCTGACTTCCCAAGCATGCCTCAGACACGGGGCTCTACTGAAGAGACAACCCATTATACAGAGTTATACAAATGGGACAAGCAGGGCTCAGCAACTCCAAAGCATTCCTTACTCATCAGCAACTTATAACACCACTTTAAATAGACAGGATTTCCAGTATCTGCCATGTGGAAACATGCTTCAACCCCATGCCTTTTTCCTTCAATGGGTTGTCACCTTACCTGTTTATGATAAGGGACAGAGGCCACTTAACGATGTAGTCAAAGGAAAATGCTTCCAGGCCGCTGAGGGTGAGCTCTGTGGGGTCTGCACTGATGATGGCCTTCTCCTGCTTGGTTTCTATGGCCAGCACTCTCAAGAGCTGCGTGATGAGGTCATGGGGCATCAGGTCAATCTATAAGGGAAGAGCAGGAAAAAAAATGAACCCACAGGTTATTCACAACTACCGTGTAGCATGTACAGAGTGCACGTGATCCCAGTGACACCCCAGTCACCACGCCAACCTGGGAAGCAGCACGTTCTCACAGGCACACAGATCCTCCCAAATCGTGGCAGGCCTTCTTGCTAAATTCTGCTTCCATCCATTCTTACCTTTAAATCATCCTTGAAAGGGTCTGTGTTGGCTGTGCTCATCCTCAGGGCTAATTCCAGCAGGGCCTCCAGCCTTGTAGTTATGATGTCGTCTACGGGCTTCTTAAGCTCCTCTTCTGTGAGATCCATGAAGTGAACAAAAAAGTCCCCTTGATCCATCAGGAAATAGTGTTTTATAGATCTGCTCAAGAAAATGAAGGGACAATTGATTATTTTTTTTTAAAGCCCAGGTTAATCCATATCAAACCCTAAGGAACAAAAGCAATCGATTCAACCAGGCTGCTGGGTTGGATCACAGAATGTTCCTCTTCCTAGAGAACACACAGCCATAAATAACCAGTTTGAAGACTAGTCTTTTATGGATGTCTCCCCCTCCCTAACCCTTCAGTCACAACACTTTTGTGCAGTCAGATCAGGGCTGCTGCTGTTCTTTTTCTACCTCGAAAAATGCACCTCAGAAAAAAACCCTATGTATGCAACACATTGCTGGGCACAGGCTGAACAAATCCCAAATCTCCATGGTGTGTACATCCTGCTGAGGGGCAGCAACCAGTTCAGAGCAGAATCTTGGACTCCTCTCAGTGAACAAGTATCTGTGCAGATTTTAAGTCCAGCAGACTATTGTTACAATAGGACGCACAAACTTTGAATTTTCACGTGGCACCAGAGAGGGTTAACTGCACTGGGCCTGGAACTTGGAGATAGCTCTGAGGTGAGTCTGAGGATTAACCCAGAGCCTGGCCAGAGATCACATATGATAACTGCAGGCTTTGGAGCAAAAATAGGACCCTCACAGCCTTAACACAATGTGGATGCAGACTCCTGATCTAACTGGGCTAGACAAAGCCCTGACCTAGTTTTGAAAGCAGCCTTCCAAGGAATTTGGACCAGAGACCCCCAGACATCCTCTCCACTCAACATTCCTATGATTTTAGCCTTCTCTTTTTTCCTCTCTTCAGGTAAAAACCCCCAATCTTATTTTTTAGGTCAAACTCTAACAGAATTAGAGAGAACAAACTGATAATATCCCAAGAGAAGAGGGGTAACTACGAAGTGTCCCCTGTAAGAAGCAAACTATTTACCATGCATTTAGTAAGATAAATCAAACCTTAGGTGAGCCACCAGCTCTTTCTCCTCCATCAGGAAGTCCAGGAGAACTTTGCTAGCATAGTTATATGCTTTTTCTATTTGTTCCACATAGGCTCTCTCTTTCAAAGTATAGATGACCTCCTTGGCCACAGGGCAGGTAACATCTCGCCCACACTCCCTCACAACATTTAAATATTTCCCTAAAAAGAAAAGCAAGAATGACCCATATTCATCCCCACTGTGCAGCCAACAGGGAAACTTCCACACCACCACCTTCAAGACATGCTGCAAAATGTTTACACCCAGTTCTACTGGGAAAGATTTACACACCTTTCAAAAGATGACGCAGAACTTTAAACTAGGCACCTGGCATCACATTTAAGGAGACTGAGGAATGGTTTTGTTTCCCAGTGGCGACAAAACATCTCTGCAGATGGCCTGAAACTTTGCAGATGTGGTGCTGCTCTTCAGAGGGGTTTGTACTTACGGACAGTGGTGGCCACCAGGTTGCTTGTTTCATTTAACCCCCCAAATTAGAACTCAGGTGGCCAAACCTCAGCTGCCCAGCTCCATCTAGCTGGAGAACCCTCCCCACAAAACAGCAGCGAGACAGACAGCTCCCCTTGCTGCTGGACTCCTTCCCATGCCTTGTTTCATTTATAGGATTTGGTGTTCTTTTTAAATCTGACCCTTCTGTTCCTCCAAATTCAGAGGGCAACGCCATAAACTGGCCAGGCCTGATGACGTTTCTGTCACCTTCACACAAAGGCATGTCTCCAGATTCCTCTCACATCACAAGTGCACCTGCACCTACCCGTGCTCAGGATTTTGTCAGCCATTTTCTGCAGGAATGAGGGAATCTGCTGCTGAACAACAGTGTATCTTTGATCCCAATACTTGTCATTATAGTCCTCCTGAATCTTCTCCTTCTGCAGCTCATGTTCCTCCACCATGAACTCACTGGACAGAAAGCAGAGGTTTAGAAGCAGGAAGTGGTACAATGAGGATTACTTTTTTCCCCCTGTAAACTGGTAATATGGGCTATCAGCAACAAGGTCTCATGAGAACACATGCCAGTCAAGAGCTGAAACCAGTCTGTATTTCAAGCAAGAGAAGCATTAGGCAGTGTCTCTGCTAATCTGCAATCAATTACAACAGAAGCAGAATTTTATAGGGTTCACAAACCACATTTAAACATTGTCTGGTTGTCAATGCAGAGGAAGCTGCCTTTGTCTGCCTTAATTAATTCAGGCATTAGTTTAAGGCATTATTTCAGCTATTTTAACCTGAGCTTTGCCCCCGCTTTGGATTCAGAAATGCAGCAAAAACTATTAAACACAGAGAAATGCTTCAAATGATTCTACAAAAGCCCAAAAAACTTGTTCCAGGCCCCCAGGCTATGCAGATTCGACAGAGAAGATCAGTGTTTCTTAGCTGTTGCATTTCATTTTCATCCCTTAACTGTTCTTTACCTGTAGGGATCATTGATGATGCCTCGATATATCCACTTCTCCAGGATTTCAAAATAAGGCACACTGGCTGCCTTGGTTAAATACAGGCACAGCTCCTGGGCCTGGCTGTCCCCTGTGTAATTGAAAGTCTTGTCATGGAGTAGGCTCAGGGTGGATCCTCCCATACACTCACCCTTATCCACAGAAGTAGCTGGAATTTAAAAATGTAGATATAAGGCACTTACATCCTGAAATGTCCTGAAAAAAAACCCCAAATGGTCCCCAGACTAAAAAACCCTCCAGGGCAGGAGAACTGAACTCAGGCAGACACAAGACATACTGTGGCTTAGAGACCAAAAACCTCTCATGCTGAGGGGACCATGGGTAGAGATCCACTTCCCAGGTGGGGATGGAAGAAACACACACTCCAGTGACCCCAAACCCCTGTAATCTTAAGAGCCTTGGCTACAACACTGCCATGCACATGACTCAAACACCAGGATTTAGGGAGGTTATTAGGGAAATCTGAACAAATATTTAGGTCCAGATAAATTCTCTGGGCTGAGTAATGTACAAGTATTCTCACATCTGTGACCAACAACATCATGCAATGGCACAGTCCAGGACTGGACAATACCAAAAGGGCAAAAGGTACAAGAAGGGCAATTCCAGTTGGAGAAACAGAGAGAAATGTTCACAAAGAGGGTGATGATGTCATGGGAAAGGGCCCAGAGTGGCGGGGGATTGTCCAGACTTGCCTGGACGTGGCCCTGAACAACCTGCTGTGGCTGTAAGCAAGGAGCTGGACCGGGAACTTCCAGGGATCACTTCTGGTGGAACCAGTGTGTGGTTATACACCCACACAACAGCTGGAGAGGGGTTTGGAAAGAAGCTGAGCAAAGACAGCAGTGGTGGACACAGCTGATGGGAAGGGCATGGGCTGTGAAGGTAAAGGACGTGGACATGCCTCTTGACAGCTCCAAAGGGCAGGTTGGGCCCTAGAGCTCTCCAAAAACAGAGCAGTGCCCTGACAAGTACAACTCCCCTTGGCTTTCTCATTTAATAAAACAGAAAATTAAAATGAGGCATGCCCTGCCTGTATTGCTGCTCTGCACAGGTCTCAGAAGCTGTCAAAATGTAACGACTGTATTTTGGGAGTTTACCAAGTGAAGCCAGAATCTCCAGGGTCCTCATTGTGGGTTGGATATAAAACCACAGTTTCTGCAGTGACAGAAGTCCTTGTCTCTGAAGGTGTTCCAGCTGGGTAATTAGGATCATGTATTCCTTGATTAGAGTCCTCATGGCAGCAGCCAGAGCATGATTCACCTGTCCATACTCAAAGGAAGACTTCTCCTCTATAAACCTGTAAAAAGCAAAACAGAAACTCTTTCAGGCAAGGCAACTTCTACCATTTTCAGGGATTTTACCTTCAGGACACTGTACAAGAACACAAGTGTGCTGGAAAACGCACTGGTCTTCAGCTTGAGTCTCTCTGTTTCCTGGTAGGAAAGGGGAATACACTAGTACACTTCCTAGTAGGGAAAGTTGTGGGAAGATGTCTCCTCTCCAATTGCAGGGGAACTAAAATCATTTGCAAAACCACTGTGTAGAAAGAGAGAGGCAGGATTTTCAAGGTGATTGTCTTTGCATAAGCAACAGATCAGAGGCCAGGAAAAGATCTCAAGAGGCAGGAATGTGTGGGGAAAGCACTGGTGCTGGATTCTGACACCACATGGCACAGCAGGGATTCATCTGACCAGATTTAGATGGCTCCAGACATGTTAGTGCAGAGAGACAGATGCCTCTGAACACAAGTCATATCATCTGGAAGGAGATGTGTAGAAGAGGTTGGATGAATCACATCCTAAAAATGCTTCTTTTTTCTTGGCACCTTATGCCAAGACCTTTCAACAATTACTTCAGGTATCTATGAGAACAGTAGGTTCTCCTGCTCAGAATCACACAGAAGTTGTCTAGTCCTGGAAGTCCAGAGGAGAGCAAAAAGCAGGAAACATGGAGAAATTCATAGGAAGAGACAAACCAGAGTAGTTGAACAGATCCTAATTGCACTTGGCCTGAATTTACAAGGTCAAGTCTGGAAAAAAACAAAGGTGTGTGAATGAAAAAGCAAACTGGCAGCACGAAGGAAAAATCCAGCAAAAGCAAATGTAGCTAAAACCCACCCAAATAAATTGTCACTCATCTCATATCCCCAGGGGTTTAAATTAAGCCTGAAAGTTAACAGCTGTAGTGTGACAGATTCCTTATGCTCAAAGGAGAACCTCCTGCTCTGACAGAAAACAGCTTGGGTACCTGGTGACAGCAGAGTAACTTGCTGCCACAGGAAGAATCCTGGTCACCAGCTCCTTGATGGACAAGTCCAAGTTGGGATCGACTGAGAAGGCTCTGTTCTGCCTGCCCACAAGAGGCTGTGCTGTGATGTACCTCCCATCCACACCAATCAGAACATACAGCAAGTCCTCCACAATCATGGATTCCTGGGAAGCCAGTGGCAAGGTACCTGTTTCCAAAGAGAGGACGGAAAAGGGACACAGTCAGGATGTGCCAACCTGGTCATCCACTCATTTCAGTCTCATACCTGAAGCTTGGAAGGGACACACACCCCCAAAGAGAGCAAAGGGACATCACACAAAGCCATATCAGGATGTAGAGAAATAAAACTTGAGTTGGGGTCGACTCCAAGATGATCTACCTTGCTTTCCTGGAAAACAATCCTCTGCTCATTCATACCCAAAGCAACCCAAGCAGACAGGGCTACACATCCAACACCTGTGGCCAAGAGAACATCACCTGCAGCTCAGGCTGCTGATCCTTCCACCCTAAAGGGCTCAGTTATACTGAAACCAAGGAGTTCCATTCTCATCAACAACTTCCCAGAGCTCCCCTCCACTGAAAGACTCAAATGTCAAGAAACCAGCTCAAATACAGACACAAAGAAATGCCAGCCCAGCAAAAGCTGCAGGTGAGCTACAAACTGTGGAGTCTCTGAATGGTGCAGTCAACTAAAAACCAGCTGTAAGAAGCATAAAGGACCCAAGTCCTTTAATATACATATATATAATCAAGTGCATCAGAAGATCAGGGAGCAGAGTGGCTCCAACTACAGCAAAGCTTATCTCACGAAACAAGGCAACTATCAGGGATGTTATTACAGTCTTAGGAGTTTTGTGGATTGATGAATACTCCCTTGTCAGGCACAGCTACAGCATTTTCAGCTGAGAATACAGATGTGATGTTCCTACAGTTGGATTTTATGGAGGCTGTGACTCGAGAGAAAAAGGATTAGATCCCACGGAGTGGGAATTCAGCACAGGGTAAACACTATGAACAAAATAAGTTTGGGTTAATATTTGGGGTTTCTTGAACCTGCTCTTCACCTGAAGAGTGCAAGGAGCCAGGTTTTGCTTTCATCCTGAGTGTGAACATCTGAACAGCTTCTGAATGAGTACAAACCACCACAAGCCAGTGCAATTTTCTCTGTGTATCACGTACCTATTGGTACTGTTGTGTCAGTGCTTAAACCGGTGCCAATTAAGAAATCTCCAAGAAGTGCAGGTCGCTCATACACCCAGGATGGAAACACTGGAATGGGCTGACCAGAATTCTTCTTGTTCTGCTTTTCCCGGAGGATTTTTCGTGTCAGCTCAAGAGGCTGTTGGAAAAAGAAAGAAGGAGAAAGAAGGGAAACAAACCCCCAGGAGACATTCAGAAGGCCAAGAAATTTTTAATTTCAAGCAGAAATTGACTGTAAACTGATGGACTTGAGAACATAAAGTACAATAGCTGCTGTTTCAGTAGCCCAGTGCAGGGTTTAGTTTGCCAGTGCCATTTAGTCTAGTGGTCTCAGTGCTGCAGAGGTGATTTTTTTAATACATTTGGCCTTTTCACCAGGAGGTACATCAAATAATGCCTGCCCACACCCCTCCCCACCAGCCTGGGTGCAAGGGCACACACAGGGGAGCAGGATGGGGACATGCACAACCACCAGGCAGTGGTTACAGGAGAGCAGCAAACTCCTTCCAGAAGCAGTAAGCACAAACATCCTATTCCAGGGGCAATGAACACCTCTGAACTCAGTGCCAAATGCAACCCAGACAATCCACCCACAGAGAAAATGATGGAGTTTTTCACTCTCAGTAGGAGTCAGTGAAGGAAGTGAGCTCTTAAAGACTGAAACACTTTCCACCCCCAGCTCTGGGTCTCTGACACTAAAATAAATGGAGTGCAAGACCAATTATCAGCTGGAGAGGCTTGTGAGATGCACAGCCTACATGAACACTTAGAGCCCCAAGAGCACAAACACAGGGCTTACAAAGGCCATTTCCTAAACTCCACAAATGTGTGTGTGTAATGGGATATGCACAGGCTCCATTTATTTTCCTACTTACACCCTGTGTGGGTGATCTGCTGGAAGGACCCCAATTTCCTCTACTCCCCTAACAGAAACAGGACTTGTATCTGGAGAAATATGAAGTTTGGGTTGGGAGGGACCCCTTCTCCCAGGCAACAAGAGATAGGACAACGGAAAACAGCCTCAAGCTGTGGCATGGGAGGTTTAGGCTGGATATCAGGAAGAATTTCTTCACTGAAAGAGTGGTTAACCATTGAAACAGGCTCCCCAGGGAAATGGTGGTGTCACCACCTCTGGAAGTGTTCAAAAAATGAGCAGATGTGGCACCTGGGGACATGGTTTAGTGGGCACGGTGGTATTCAGTGGTAGGGCACCTCTGCTGCAGTTCAACCTGCTCTAGTGTGACTTTGTTAACTGGCAGAGTTGACACAGTTTTGGCTACAAAGGACAGAGCTGCCTGAAAGGGAACACCTCACTTCTCCCACCTTGATGATCCCTGGACCAAAACTGGTCCAAGCAGTAACTCCAGTCACTGAATGACCTCTCTGACAGTGCCAAGTAATCCCAGGGCAGGTGGCACAGCACTTGTGGCACAGGTGACACAGCACGTGGGGTATGAATCACCTTCTCCCTGCAACCTGAAATTTAGGTCCTTGCCTTCATGGGCTGGATAAAACTCCCAGGGACTGGAAACACGGCCCCCAGGTGGCACTTCAGTGCCCATGGGACAGGGTGGCAGTTTGCCACTGTCATGTTGATGAACCTGCATCTGACATCTTAAGCACTGACATCCACTGAGGTAGAGAAAGAACCCATCTCTGTGCTCAGCAAATGTCCTCCAGCTCCCTTTGTGATCCTCACAGACTGGAGATCTTCCCATGGCAGTGGCTGAGCAGATCTCCTTCCAAGGAATGCCCTCCTGCCCAAGTCCTTAATAACTCAATAGCCCTGAGCCCAACAAGGCCTTTTAGCAGAGTTTCGGCTCTTAAAGTCTCAAAAAGTATGAATGGAGCAGCAGAGAGGCACAAATGTTTTCAGCTGGCTTGCACTGACACTTCAATCCCTCTGGCTGGGACCCACACATGCCAGAGAACACCACTTCCAGAGCTCCCAGGAAGGATGGGGACACACCACAAGGCTGCTGAGCTCCTGAGCAAACACTGCCACGGGCAGAAAAGGGAATGTCAGCACAGCTTAAAGCTGAAATGGGACAATGGAATTCCATTAACCCCAACCAGTCAGAACTGTCGAGGCCTAAACGTGACTGACCTTAGAATCACAGGATGGTTTGGGGTGGAAGGAACCTTCAAGACCACCTGGTTCCACAGCTGCCATGGGCAGGGACACCTCCCACTAGCCCAGGTTGCTCCAACCTGGCGTTGGACACTTCCAGGGATCCAGGGGCAGCCACAGTTCCCGTGGGCAACCTGTGCCAGGGCCTCCCCACCCTCACAGGGAAGAGTTTAACTATGAATTTAAACTTTAAGAACTTGACCTTAACTGACTGAAATAGAAAAAGGCCACTTTTTATTAAGAACAGCACCAAGATTTAATCTGATCTGACTAATTAAAAGGAAGATTTTGTGCCCAAAGCTTGGGAAGAGCTCAGTACCTGCTGTGCACTGGAGCTGGCTGTGACACTGCCCAGCTGCTTCCGCAGCTCCTCGAGCTCCTGCAGGGAGATCTTGGAAGTAGATGAGGGGATGGAAAAATTCGTGGTGCTGCTGGTTGCTGCATTTGCTGCGAGTTCTGCCCTTTCTTTAGCATTTTGTTGCAGATAGTGGAGTGTCTGTACATACACAAAACAGAGATAAGATTTTGTGAGTGCTGGACAGCACACACTAAGGCAAAAACCATATGACCATAAGCTTGTTGTGCTGAATCCGACCACAGATCTCTCTGTCCCAGTTTTCCACGGATTATATCAAGAGGAGTGTAATTCTCAGTAGTGCTTTAATAACTCAGTAAATGCTAGAACTGGTTATTTGTTGATTTTTATGGATTTCACCATCAGTTGTGCTCAAAATCATTGCATTGCTGCTACTGTTCAACACCCATTTCCAAAGGAAACACCAACCTCTTTGTCTTCAGTGAGTTTTGACAGCAGATAAACTAAAGAATCCAGATGCCTTGTGTTTTTAGACTTCAGCTCATCGTATTTCTTTAAAAAATCTTCAGGAGTTCGAGTAAACTCTGCTATTTTTACCTGTAAAACACATTACTATCAGTGAGAAGTAAATTAAATTGAATTAGAGCAAACATGCAGCTCAGGCTACACAGATATGAACTTTCAGAGTTAGCAATTTTCTAGCACTTAAAGCTTGACTGGCGGATGGCTTTTAAAAGCAACAATAAAAAGCAGTATTATGGCCATAAAAGTATGCCTGGTCATGAGGGAGTTGTAGAGAGTGAGAAGGTCTCCCCTGAGCCTCCTCCTCTCCAGGCTGAGCCCCTGCAGCTCCCTCAGCTGCTCCTCACAGCACTTGTGCTTCAGACCCTTCCCCAGCCTTGCTGCCCTTCTTTGGACACTCTCCAGCCCCTCCACGTCCCTCCTGAGCTGAGGGCCCAGAACTGGACACAGCACTCCAGGGCTGGCCTCACCAGTGCCCAGTCCAGGGGAAGAATCACTGCCCTGGTCCTGCTGCCACACTGTTCCTGATCCAAGTCAGGATCCATCGGCCTTCTTGGCCACCTGGGCACACTCTGGCTCCTGTTCAGCTCCTGTCACCAGCCCTCCCAGCTCCCTTTCTCTCCAGTCACTCTGTCCCAGCCCGTGGGGCTGCCGGGGGTTGTTGTGGCCAAAGTGCAGGACCCGGCACTTGGCCTGGTTGAACCTCATCCCGTTGGATTCAGCCCAACTCTCCAGCCTGTCCAGGTCCTTCTGCAGAGCCCTCCTGCCCTCCAGCAGCTTGACACTCCCCCCCAGTGTGGTGACATCTGCAAATCTGCTGATGGTGGACTCGACCCCCTTACCCAGATCACCAATAACGATATCAAACAGATATTCCCGACAGTCTTCCCGCTGCACACCCGTAACTGCGATTCCAGATGAGATCACCCTGGAGGGGGGGTTTCTTTTCCTGCTGGATGACCCATTATGCCCAGAGAGAGCCGGGAGGGGGTGCTGACCTTGGCACTGTGGGCAGACACGGTGGTGGTGACGTAGGGCGTGCGGTTCTTCTGCAGCAGGTCGATGTAGACCTCGGCGCCCTCCCCGCCGTGCACCCGCAGCAGGCTCAGCAGCTCGTTCACATCGTGGTGGATCCTGAACTCGTTCATGCTCCCTCCTCGGCCTGTGGGACACGGGGAAAAGCAGGGAGTTGTCCTTTTGTTGTACAAGCTGAATGAAAACACGGCTGGCGCACGTGATGCTTCCAGCGTGGAGATGTTTGGCTGGGATAAGGGAATGCGCCCAGAGGAAGCAAATGAAACCTTGTGGGGCCTGATTTAGCTACACTGGCACAAACCCCACCTCAAACAGGGGTGGGCCAGCAGAGGGATTTTCCACCTGCAAAGGGAAGCCCCGTTCGTGTCCTGACAGCTGGCACTGCTGCTTTCAGCAGCACGGCCACGCTGCTGCTCCTGAACTCACTGAGAAGCAGTTTTTCCCCCATTTAGCATCTTTATATTCCACTGCCCACTTTATTACGACCAAGCATCAAATTCTGCAGAGTTACTTAAATGAGAGTCTGAACGAGGCATCACGACAACAACCGAGGAGTTTAATGCAACACCCTGCACAGACTGTATCAGGCAGACACAGTGTAGATCCATGGATCAGGCACACGGACACACTCTTGGTTTGCCAAGGTCAGGGCACTGTTTAGGCTGGAATGGCTGCGGGTGCGGCGCTGGGAGCGGGATCGCGCCGGGCGGGTCCCGCTGCATCCCACGGCGGATCGCCCGGAGCGGCCCCCGGGTAGCGCCTCAGCCCCGGCCCGCTTCATATCCCATTCCGTCCCGCTCCATCCCGACCCGCTCCTCTCCAACCCGTCCCGTCCCGCCCCATACCCCATCTCTCCCATATCCCATCCCGTTCCGCTCCATCCCGTCCCGTTCCTCTCCATCCCCCCCGTCCATCTCCATCCCGTCCCGCCCCACTCCACACACCATTCTGTCCCGCTTCATCCCGTCCTGCCCCGCTCCATACACCCATTCTGTCCCGCTTCATCCCGTCCCGTCCCATATCCCATCTCTCCCATATCCCATTCCGTCCCGCTCTATCCCGTCCCGTCCCGTCCCGCTCCGTCCCGTCCCGCTCCATCCCGTCCCGCTGCATATCCCATTCCGTCCCGCCCCATATCCTATCCTATGCTATGCCAGTCCCAATCCCATCCCATCCCATCCCATCCCTACCTGTCCCGCCCGGAAGTGCCGCCGCGGGCGCCGGGAAGCGCGTCCCTGGCGTTGCGCACGCGCAGTGCCCGCGGTGTCGCCGCTCCGCGCCCCCCCGCGCACGCGCAGTGCCCGCCCCGCCGCCCGCCATGGCGGCGCTGCCGCTGCCGCCGGGGCTGCGCCTGCGGCTCCGTGAGGGCATCCCGCAGGACCCCACCCGGGAGCTCCTCCGGGAGCCCCCTCAGCCCCCCGCTCAGCCCCTGCCGCCCTTCACCTTCGCCCCCCGCCGCCTCCGCCTCGGCCCGCAGCACCCGCTGCTGGAGGTGAGGCTCCCCCCGCAGCAGAGGGGGCTCGGCGCGGTGTTTTACAGCCCTGCCCGCCCGCCCACGGCCCTCTCTGCTCCTCTCTAGGACGGGGACGTGCACAGGCACCTCTACCTGCAGGGCGTCCTCACCAGCCTCGAGGAGGTGGCCGAGAGACCCAAGTAAGTGAGGCGGGGGCTCGTCAGCACGGCTGCGGGCGAGCCCTGAGCAGCGGGGTCAAGGAATGGTTTGAGTGGGAAGGGGCCTTAAAGCTCATCCAGTTTCACCCCCTGCCGTGGGCAGGGACACCTTCCAGACACCTTCCACTGTCCTAGGTTGTTCCGAGCCCTGTCCAGCCTGGCCTTGAACTGATCTTGGACATCCTCAAGCTCTCTGGGCAACTGCAGCCGGGGCAGCTCCAACTAGGAAGGTTAAACCCGGGACAGAATCCTTGCCTTGCTCCTGTATGTAAAATCGAGGAAGTACTTTGAGTGTTGTGTGAGGTTTTCCACTGGATACCTGTTAAAAAAGCATTGGCACAACATTGTCATCCATAACTGTGACTTTAGGGTCAAACAGCACTTATTTATCACATTACTGCCTTGTTTATTGTTCATCAAAGCACCACTTGACAGGATGATAACAGAGATGATCCCGAAGCCATAATTGCAAATAAGAGTAATCAAATGAAAGTAATCAGCCATTGGAATGGGCTGCCCAGGGAGGGGGTGGAGTCACCATCCCTGGAGGTGTTTAAGGTGAGACTGGGTGTGGCATCAGTGCCATGGGCTGGGAACCACGGCGAGGTGGGATTGAGGGTTGGACTGGATGATCTCAGAGGTCTTTTCCAACCCGGTTGATCCTATGATTCTGTGATAATTGCAAATAAGTTTCCAATGGCACATAAGTTTCTAACTGCCAGCACCATCACGATCTTGGTTCCATTTTGCCTGGCATTTAATTTATTACTCATAAAAGATGCCACTAGTGTTCGTCTGGTGGAAGGTGTCCCTGCCCATGGCAGGGGGGTTGGACTGGGTGGTTTTTATAGTCCCTTCCAGCCCAGACCATCCTGGCATTCTGTGATAAGGTCACCTAGAGGGCTGTGTTCAGCTGACACTGAGGCTCTAACTCAGCTCAAGGTGTGGCTGTCCCCATTTCCCCGCAGGGTGTCCGAGTTCAGCTGCCACATCTCCGGGTGCTGCCAGGTGTTTGACACGCTGGAGGGCTACGAGCACCACTACAACACCCTGCACAGGAACGTCTGCTCCTTCTGCAAGCGCTCCTTTCCCTCAGGGAACCTCCTGGATATCCACATCTTGGAGTGGCACGACTCGCTCTTCCAGATCATGGCCGAGAAGCAGAACATGGTGAGTTGCCGTGCCCAGCCCTGGGCTCGGGGCTGGAGTGCACTTGTCTCTTCCAGTTAGGTCTTTTTTCCCCCTCCTTGCCTTTCAGTACAAGTGTTTGGTGGAAGGCTGCCCAGAGAAGTTCAAGAGCAGCAAGGACAGGAAGGATCACTTGGTGACTGTGCACCTTTACCCTGCTGACTTTCGGTTTGATAGACCCAAGAAAGTGAAAAGGTAACTGCAGAACTTTCCTCCTCTCCTGTGAGGAAAGGCTGGGAGAGTTGGGATTGTTCAGCCTGGAGAAGAGAAGCTTTGGGGTGACCTGATTGTGGCTTTCCAGGGCCTGAAGGGAGCCTGCAAGAAACATGGAGAGAGACTGTTTCCAAGAGCCTGGAGTGCCAGGACAAGGGGGAATGGCTTCAAAATGAAAGAGAGGAGGGTTAGATGGGATATTGGGAAGGAATTCTTCCCTGTGAGGGTGGGGAGGCCCTGGCACAGGTTGCCCAGAGAAGCTGTGGCTGCCCCTGGATCCCTGGAAGTGTCCAAGGCCAGGTTGGACGGGGCTTGGAGCAACCTGGGCTAGTGGAAGGTGTCCCTGCCCATGGCAGGGGATGGAACTGGATGAGCTCTAAGGTCCCTTCCAACCCAAATCATTCTGTGATTCTAAGTGAAATGTGTCCTCTTCCCAATACTTGAGGGAGCAGCAGGTTGAGGATGGAAGAGCAGAGTGGCTTGGCCAGCCAGGGATGAAAACGTAACAGTCACCTCTGGCATCAGTAGGTCAGCTAAAGGACAGTCCTCAGGGAATTGAGCCTGTGGAATGAGTTAGGCTTTTTGGAGTGAAGAGAAGGACCTGGGCAGAGAGCTGCGTGCGTGCTGTGTATTCATTAAGTAGTGGGTATTGAATAGAAACTCACACAAGCCTCTCTCTGGAGCCGAATCCCTGTGCCTCCGTGCACTAACTCATCCCAGCTGGACTTGTTTCCTCATGAAATATCCTTGGCTCTGGGCTTACATGGCAGCCACTGAGCCAGGATGTAAAACTGTGTCCCTGCAGTGTCCCCAAGCACACGAGCTGTCCCGCGGAGCAGGGCCCCAGCGTGCCCATGGAGGTGAGCGTGGAGACGGCCGAGCAATTCCAGCTGGACCCCATGGAAACAGGGCCTGGTGAGGACATGGAGATCCCTCAGCCTGCAGCCAGCCCTGGCCCCTCGCTGCCAGAGAAACGGCTCTACAAATCCAGGTCTGTGCTTTGGCCTCCACGGGCCAGAGAGTCTTACCAGCCCTTGGCAGGGCTCACTGTGTTCCTGTGCTGAAGATAAAAGAGGCAGGAATTCCATGTGTGTTTTCAAAGGCATTTTCAAAAGAGGAAAGTGTGGAAGGGCAGAACAGGCCACTGCAGTGTTGGCAAGGTCCTGTTAGTCTGCCCACCCAGGATCTCTTCCTGGGGTATTGCAGGATGGTGCTTCTGCTCTCCTGCTCCTCACAGTCAACCACTGCAACTGCCCAGTTACTACATTTGGTAACACTTACACGTGGCTGGAAAAAGGGGAGAGGCCTCCAGAACAGGAATGTGCGGAATACACAGGAAAGCCAACCAGGATTTCACCCACTTTTTTATTTGTTGATTTAGATGTCCTGCTCTTTCCACTCCAGGAGCTTAAAATGCCACACAGAGCATCGCCATGAGGGATAGGCTGTTAACGTGGATTAAAGTCTGTCTCCCTTTCCAGGATCCCATCCACAATTTGCTTTGGACAAGGTGCCACCCGAGGATTTAAAGGACCAAGGAAGAAGGTCTGAAGGTCAGTGCAGCAGATTTGGGCAGGATGAGCAGATGTGGGGCCGGTGCCACCCACGCTGTGGCCGAGCAGGGATATTTCCAGTTCCCACTCCACACTGGGAATAAGCCACCCAAACCAATTAAAGCTCCACCAGCATTTGAACACGGGTTCGTGATGTCAGATGGAGTTGGGCCAACCTGACTGAGTTAAGAATCCTCAAGATTTTAGAAAGGGGAACCCAAAATGTGTGGTGAGGTGTTAAGGAAACTGTCCTGCAGCTGAGACTGCACAGGATTGGGTGTTTTAATTTTTTTGCCTTCTGGAGGAAAAAAACAGATTCAAGAAATTCCAAGACAAAATCTGCTGACTGCATGGAAGCTGTGAAGAAAGAAAACAGGGCAAAAAAGGTGTTGGTCCTTAATTCTGACCTTCTCCATCTCGCTGAAGTCTCCTCTGCACCCTGGCTCTCGCTGTGGAACCCACATGAAAGGTCTGTCTGGCCCAGGAGAAGCATTTCCACGGGGAGTTAAAGTGACTTCAGCCAGGTGAATAAATAAAAGGAATTTTTATAAAATTGCTTCACAGAGAGTTTAAATGGCATTTTGAAGGCAGAGATGTGCAAAATGGACCTCCCTCCTTTTGCTCCCAATACCCCCAAAATCAGGTTGGGATGGAAGTTTTCCCTCTTGCCTCTCCCTTCCTTTGTAATCTCGTCCTCCTGGGAAAAATTGAAAACACAGAGCCAGGCTCAGAGTGCTGCCACTGGTCTCAGGGTCCTGGTGAACCCTGACACTCAAAATTTATCCATAAAGGGAAAAAAAGAGGTTGCTGGAACGATGTTTATCCAAGAAGCTTAGGATCTATAATTGCATTTTTTCCCTCCCCCCTCTGAATGAGGAATAGAGGATAAAAGGGGCTTTGGAAAATCCTTGCAAATGGGAGCAGGGAATGATGTTTACTGAGATGCAGGAGATTTCCCAGTGAGTTTTAAAAAGCTTCACTCTGTTTAAAACTCAGCCAGCTTGTCCAGCTTAATCCCTGCTCCTGGAGTGCTGTCTCCAGCAGGCAAACCCCCCAGCCAGGATCCCATATCTGCCCAGGGACATCTTTCAGCAGGGACCAAAAATCACTTTCCCACACCGGGAGCCCCTAATGAGGGGTTTTTTCCTCCCCACTGGGGTATCTGGGAATGGGACTCAGGCCCCACGTCACTGGAGATGCCTGCAGGCTTTGGCAAAGGTGATGGTGCAAAGGTCAGGCAGGAGCAGCCCAACCCTCCCTTATGGGTTCAGGTCCACAAGTTTTGACCTGGGCATTCCTTTCTCCCCCGAGTGCCTGCCCTTGCTAATGGAAAACAAACTGAACTTGCAATTACAGCCTCAGGGCTCATGACTTGTCTCTTCTGGGACACCTGCTTTTCCCAGAGTCCATGGGCAATGAAGTCTGTCCCAGCTGGAAAAAATCCTTCTCTCAAGCCAAAACTTGAATTTCCCTTTTTTTTTTAGTTTTAAACACACACACAGAGCTGATCCATGCACAGAAACGGGGTGTCACCCACCACAGCTGGGGAGAAGCTTTGGACTCGCTCACACTTCCAATTTCCAGGGGGAAAAAAGATGCGTTGGGAAACATTCTGGGGATGAAAGCCCCCAAATCACCTGTTTCACTCCTGTTGCAGGAGAGCTGAAGGCACTGGTGTGGTGGAGGCGGATGCCAGGCTGGAGAAGCAAAGGGAAGGGTCACAGCTGAGCCAGGGACACGCAGGAACCAGGCAGCTGCGCCAGCAGAGAGGTCAGAGAGGGTCTCCCCTGCAGCTACCCCCAGAGCAAGAGGGAGCAGCTCCAGGCCAGAGGCCACCACCTTTCTGGGACACCTGGGAGTCTCCCTGAGCAGCAGGAACTGGCACCACCCGGGGACACGAGGGACGGGCGGGCACGAGGCCGGGCAAAGTGCACAGCCAGGTGTGGTGAGAGGCAGCCATGGAGGGGTAGGTCCTGCCAGCCCCAGCGGGCACAGGGGGTGGGCAGGGTGGGTGCTGGGGGTCAGGGGGGAGCGGGGGGCACAGGAACTGGGTGCAGGGGGTGGGGCAGCACTGGCCACACGGCTCCTGCCACTGTGTCTCCTCTGCTTCAGCCCGAGGCTCTGCAGCATCACCGTCCTGCTGGGCACTGCCCTCCTCCTGCTGGCACCCAGCAGCACCCAGGTGAGCCACCCCTCTGCTTCACCCTCCTGCTGTCCCCTCTGATGAGCAGGCCCACCATGGGTGGTGCCACCCCCCTCTCTCCCTGCAGGCTCTGAGCAGCTCCGGGCGGAAGGGCCTGCCCACGGACCGGGATTTGGACAAGGAAATGTAAGAGGTGGACGTGCTCCCTACACCTTCAGGCTTGTAAAAGCCAGCAGAACAACACCCCAAAATGGAAAGCGTTTCAGGGGGGAATAAATTCCCCTTGGGCTTTGTGCCCCCTCAAAATTAGGAGGCTCCCAGCTCCACCTTCTCCCCCATATTGCCCAAACTCCCCAAGCATCTAGCCCCAGCTGGTTTCCCTATTCCTTTGGCTAAATTAGCCCCTTTGCTCCCCAAGATACTAATTTCTGCTTCCTGGAGTGGGGGGGAATCCTGCCAGGGCCCCTGCCCTCTGATAGGGTGGGATTCCCCTGGGGCAGGGTGGTATTTAGCAACCTTTCCTCGCTGATTTTGCTCCCCTCTTCCAGCATCTCGGGTGTGGATGTGCTGGAGGAGCGAGAGCTCTCCGAAGAGGTGACACCAGGTAGAAAGGCTGTGTCCAGAAGGGCCTGGCACCCCCCACAAGTCCAGGTAGAGCCAGAGGAGGATCGAGACCACCTCCACCACCCCCAGGATGATGCCAGGAAGGTGGATGTCCGTGAGCCACCCCGGATGCTGACCCTGCAGGTGCAGAATGGCCCAGAGGAGGACCGTGACCATCTCTACCACAGCTGAGTGCAGATGTGCCCAGGCTGTGAAATGAGGTGTGGGAGCCACCCCTGGGGCTCCCTGGGGGTACTCATCCTTCCCTACCCACCCTTGAGGCCCCCCCAATAAACCCACTCCCCTCTCCAATGTCCTGGTGGGCTCCTCGTTGCTGCCAGAAACCTGCTGCTAAGTACAGGGCCCTAAACCTGAGGGATCCCCCTCCTTGGGATTGCCCCAAGACCCCAAGCAGGGTGAGGATGATGCCCTGGGACGGGTGACTCGGTGCCACAGGCTGTCCCCTTCCTGGGGGACACACGGATCTCCACGAGTCTGCTCTTGCCCAGCCCAGCATCAGAGAGCAGTGTGACAGAGTGGGGGGTCTCAGTGAACCCAAACCTTTCCCAGCTGAGGCAGGAGCTCAGAGAAGGACGCCCCATGTCCCGGCAGCACCTAGAAAATGTTTTAATAGCAAAGGCAGAGGTGGTCCCCACTGCTGGTTGTCACCCCAAGCATCGCTCGCCGATGGGTCCCAGTCCCCTCCACGGGGTAAGGCAGAGGGGCAGCAGGTGGCTGTGGGGACCTGCACCACTCCAGGGATCTGCACATGCCTGGGGAACCTGCACATCCCTGGGGACCTGCACATCCTGGGGACCTGCACATCCCTGGGGACTGCAGCTCCTCGGGCTCAGCTGTCGGTGAATTTTGCCTTGCGCTTCTCCACGAAAGCCGTCATCCCCTCTTTGCGGTCATCCTGGGAGGAGCAGAGAGGTGAGGTTTGGGGGGCTGTG
Organism: Corapipo altera; assembly: GCF_003945725.1. NCBI lineage: Eukaryota > Metazoa > Chordata > Aves > Passeriformes > Pipridae > Corapipo > Corapipo altera. The sequence continues at coordinate 983,223 of NW_020884979.1, read as the reverse complement.
GCAGCCCCACTATCCCCCCACCATGGGGCTGATCCCCACCCTCCCACGGGGCAGATCCCTCTACTCACAGTGGCAAAGGTCGCGTAAAAGAGACGCTTCTCCGTCCTGTTCCCCTCTGTCAGTGTCGTCTCAAAGGCTGAGAGCAAGGGAGAAGTTGGGGAGACCCCTCTGCCTGGCCCCACAGCCCCCCCAAGGAGTTCCCAGTTGGCCCCCCAGTCCCTACCAGCATTGACTGACTCCTTGGCCAGGGCAGCCACCAGCTTGGAGTTGCTGGCGATCTTCTCAGCGCAGGCGATGGCCGCGTCCAGCAGCTTCTCCACGGGGAACACCTTGCTGACCAGACCTAGGATGGGCAGTGGGAAGTGGGGGGATGGCTCCCTGCTGGCCCCCTGCAGTGCCAGGGCTGGCCCACGCCCCTACCTGCCTCCTTGGCCTCCGCTGCCGAAATCCGGTCCCCGGTGAGCACCATCTCCATGGCCAGCGACTTCCCCACCGCCCTGGTGAGCCTCTGCGTCCCGCCGGCACCTGGACGCAGGTAGGGAAGGGGGAGGTCCAGAGAGGGATAGCTGGGTGTCCCCACTCCACCCGGGATGGAACCCCCTGGCCGGTGCCCGGCGCTCACCTGGGATGGTTCCCAGCAGGATTTCGGGTTGCCCGAACTGCGCCTTCTCCCCGGCGTAGATGATGTCGCACATCATGGCCAGCTCGCACCCGCCACCCAGCTGGGACAGGGGAGGCACAGGGGGGTCAGGGGGTGGCACTGGGGGGTCAGGGGGTACAGGGGGTACAGGGAGAGGCGGGGGGCACTCACGGCGTAGCCATTGACAGCGGCGATGATGGGTTTACGGACGATGGAGACCTTGTCCCACCCGCCCAGGAAGGCGCCGTTGTAGCACTCCTGGAAGGTTTTATTCTGCATCTCCTTGATGTCCGCGCCGGCTGCAAAGGGAAGTGGGCTGGGACACCAACTCCTCCCCCAACCTTCCCCAAAATTTTGGGGTGGGGAGAGGCGTCTTCGCCCTACCTGCAAAGGCTTTCTGGCTGCCGGTGAGGACGATGGCTCCCACCTGCGGGTCGCTCTCCATGGCCTCCAGCGCCTGCCGCAGCTCGGCCATCAGCCCCTCGCAGAGCGCGTTCAGCGCCTGCGGCCGGTTCAGCTGGATCAGCCCCACGTTCTTCTGCGCCCCCGTCTTCTGCACCAACAGGTACTGGAACGTGGACCCTGCCGCCACCCGGGCACCGGCCCGTGAGCCCACCGGGTGCCGGGCACGGGGTGAGACCCCTGACAACCCCTGGCCAGGTCCGGCCGCCGCCCCGCGCTATATTAAGGCGACCTTCACGCCAGCGGTCACCGGCAGCCGGCGGGGACGTGTCCGCGGGTCTCGGCTCGGGGGAGCTGCCGGTGTCACCCTGCCCTGGGCAGGTGCAGCTCCGGGACCACCCTGTGCCGGGACGGCGAGCCACCGGTACCGGGGTATGGCGCAGGCACCCTGGGACCTGCTGCACAGCCCAGGGACCACGTGCAAGTTGCTGGACACACGCCCGGTGCTGGGACCGTGTCCGGTGCAGGGACCCGGTGCTCACCACCCCCCTCCGCCAAGCCCACCCCCCGCCAGCCCCCGGTGCCCTCCCCGTGCCCCGGTGCTCACCGGCGCTGCAGCCCCGCGTGCCGGCGGGGTTGCGGAGCGGCGGCGGGGGCCGCGCCCGGGGCAGCGCGGCGGCGGCGGGGCGGAGG
>NW_020884979.1:960271-971488 GCF_003945725.1 Corapipo altera | reverse complement strand
CTGACACCTCGGCTGACCCCTGTGGTGCCCTGTCTGCACAGTGCCACCGGTCCTTGAGGAGGTCTCAAGCAAGGAGGACAAACCCTAATGACCACGGGATGTGTGGGAAGCACCATCACCACAAGCATGGCAGACTAGCAGGAAGGAGGGGACAGTAGGGACTGTCCCAGCAGGGACTGTCCCATCATGTCCTCGGGCTGTCCCAGCTGAGGGAGAGGGGCCAGGCCACCAGCACCTCCCTGGGGGCCACCACTCTACCGGGAGCCCTCCATCAGCTCCAGGATGCTGCTGTAGAGGCGCCCGGGAGCATCCAAGCCCCAGACAAAGTCCCAGTGGCTCCAGTCGGGGATGTGGGTGTAGGAGACGAGGTGGGCGATGCGGGGCAGCAGCAGGCGGACATCCCTCCAGTCAGCTGCCCAGTCCTCCCCTCCCGACCACACCGCCGTGGGCACCGGCATCTCCTCCACCTGGTAGAAGGGTGGTGTATCCTGGAGGGACACAGGGAGCTCTGAGGAATGGCTGTCGTGGTCAACCCCTGCAAGGTAACCCACCCCTGCACCACCCTGGCATCCCCAGCTGCCAGCACTGCCCCTGCAGCCTCCTACCTGGTGGTACACGGCGGTGTTTTTGCTGCCATAGTCAAAGGCTTTGAATTCTCCTGATTTCACCACCTGGGAGGAGAGGGTAGATCTATGTGGGAGGCCAGCAAGTACCACTGTGTGGGTCCAGCACCTCCCAGCCCCCTTGAAGGCCCACATCATGAGAAGGTGCTTGGAAGGGGTTTGGGCAAGTCCCTGCCCTCCACTTGCCCATCGCCAACCACGCCAGCTGGTTGGGGACAGACAGGACAAGGAAAGGTGTCAGTGTCCTCACCCATGGGATGTTGCAGGAGGAGGTGGCACCCCTGCAAAGCCAGACTTTCCACCCTTTTTAACAGGGTGATGCTTTGGCCTCCTGTTCCATGTCTGTCCCTAGCTATGGGTTGGCAAACTGAGGTGTTGCACGTGACTCCTTGGCTGCCCTGGTGCCACACTCTTCCCTCTGAAAACCTGCTCATCACCAGCTGGGTGTGCAGGATGCTGCTGGATCTCCTTTAACAACCTTTTATGCCTTCCCTGTTGCCTATAATTTGGCTCTGCAAGGAGGCACAAGGGTGGGAGTCTCCAGCCTGATCTGGTTTCCAGCAGGGCCAACGCTGCAGCTGCAGCAGGACTGGCAGAGCCCAGACTTGGGGTGTCCAGGACCCCTTTGGGCAGGAGGAGATGCTCTTGGGTCCCACTTTACCTCCTTGTCCAGGTCTCTCAGGCTCTCCTTGTAAAGCCTGGTTTCACCCACCAACACCAGGGTGCCCCCAGGCTCGCTCTGCCCATCCCTCCCCTTGTCCTGCCTGCCACAGTCCAGGAAGTACAGCCCGGTGTCCCCACAGGGCAGCTCATCCTGCATTCAGCACCTCTCCTGTTCACCTGATTTCTTGCCTTTACTTTCTCAGGATCTGCCAATACCCAAGATCCCTGAACTCTCACATCTGCCCTGGACACACCAGACTCCCTATGAAGGGCCCATCCCAGGGATGAAGCATCTGTGTTTCAGGGAACCTACCTGGGCCCAGTGAACTATGTTTTTGACAGAGGTCCCATCTGGATAGTGGGATGTGTACACATCCAGCCGTGTCTGCAAGGAAAAATATCCAAGCTATCATTGCTTTCCAGCGGAGGGGAGTGAGGGTGGCACTGCCAGGTGATGTGTTTCCCAAAGCAGCCACTGCTGAGTCGTGCTGCCTAGAGAGCTGGGTCAGGCTTAGGAACATGATTTTCATTAAAAAAGCCGGGTCAGGTTCAGAAATATGATTTTCATTAAAAACCTATTGCTCTAAGACAGCACCAGCAGGAGAATGATGGGGATGAAGGATGGAGGATCCCTAGCTCCATGAGGTACCTTGTCTGAGCTCAGGGGCAGAATCACAGAATCACAGGATCAGTTAGGTTGGAAAAGACCACTGAGATCATCAAGTCACACCTGTGACCCAACACCACCTTGTCCCCCAGCCCAGAGCACTGAGTGCCATGTCCAGTCAGTCCTTAAACACCTGCAGGGACAGTGACTCCACCACCTCCCTGGGCAGCCCCTGCCAACATCTAATCACCCTCTCTGTGAAAAAATTCTTCCTAATGTTCAACCTAACCCTCTCTTGGTGCAGCTAAGGACTATGTCCTCTTGTCCTGTCCCTTGTTCCCTGGGAGCAGAGCCCGACCCCCCCCAGCTCCCCCCTCCTGTCAGGGACTTGCAGAGCCAGAAGGTCCCCCCTGAGCCTCATTTTCTCCAGGTTGAGCCCCCCCAGCTCCCTCAGCTGCTCCTCATAGGACTGTGCTCAAGACCTCAGGAACTACCTGTGGTCACCCAGATGCTGCTTCAGCACCCTTGGTGTGGGTGGGGAGGAGCAGGGGCTGCACCCCAGGGGTATAGGGGTGGCCACAGGGACAGGCAGCCCTAACTCAGAGGTGTTGTTATCAAGTGCCACCTGGCCACTGACATTCACCCAGCAGAGCCTGGGGACTTTTCCTGCCCTGGGACAAGAAGTGAGAGAGGGATCTGGCTCCCCCATCCCCTCCTTGCCTGACACACCCACCATGTTGAGGTTCTTCTCGTTGAAGCCGCCCAGCAGAAAGAGGAGGCTGGCGCAGGGTTTGTGCAGCAGCCTGTGCGTGCACAGCTGGGGGAGGAACCTCCACACCCTCCTCATGTGCAGGGTTGCATCCGTCCTGCCGAGCAGCAGCTGCGGGAGAAAAGGGCAAGGTGGATTTCCTGCACTGCCCTTCCTGCCCTCCTGCTGAGCAGAGATGTGTACAGCTCATTGCAGGAGGCAATGCTGATTGAACACACACCAGAGAAACTAAGATTGAGGACTCCCCTCTCTCCCCCCACCTCCCCCAAGGGCTGGATCCGTTTTCCACTGCCATTAAAATCAACGTGGCACAGCCGCTCTTTTCCAGGTGTTTTATCCAGGAATTCATCCTACAGGTGGAAGATGTGGACTCAGCTAAGTGACCATCCAGGACTGCATCTGCACCTGATCGTGTCTGTGCCAATAAATCAGCAGGAATCAGCTGTTTTCTGCCACACTGGATGTTGTGTCTGGGCATGAACCCTTTCCTAGAACAGGTGAGGACAGGAGGGCATGGAGCAATCCCTTACCGGAATCATCTTGAGATTCTTATCTAGAAGGAAGGGTATTTTCATGACAGGGCTTCTGGTGTGATTGGCTGTCACCACAGGAGCCAGGGCAAAGAACATTTTGATTTTCTGAGCCAGTTCGGGCATGGCTGAGAACGCAATGAACGCTGAGAAAAGAGAAAAACAACCTCAGACTTGGTCCATCTTTCTTCTGGGTTTGCTCAGCCCCAGATCTGTTTAGCTGGCATTATCTCCAGCTGGAATTCTGACATCTCTTGCCACCTTCCCGCTTATCATTAGTGCAAGAGAGGAGACAACACCTTCACCCCTGTGGTTGGAAGTGGATGATGAGGCACTTCAAGGGATGTTAAACCCGCAAAGATGGACCTCTCTGCTTTCTTCTGACAGACACCAAAATGAACTTTTTCAAGGCAACATGGCGTGGAGCCCCCAGGAACTCACCGATGGTGCAGCCCTGGGAGTAGCCAACGTAGTAGAGCTGCTTCTGCCCAGTCCTCTGCAGCACAAAGTCCACCGTGGCCGGCAGGTCGTACATGGCCATCTCATGAAAGCTGTAACACAGGAGGGGTGTGCTGGCTCTGGAGCAGCACCAGAACAAGCTTCCCTGTGAGCTTTGGATGCCTTGCATTGCCTGGCTTAACATCCGGGGCTGATTTTCCAGGAGAAAATTCCTACAAGCTGGCTGAAACTGCAAGGACCTGAAGGCCTCCCTCCTGCTGTGGCATCGTCCTTCCCTGAAAGGGCTTAGTCCTTGGTGAGCAGTAAATAAGCTGTGCAGAGCCTGCCCAGCTGTGCATTCCAGGGCCACACACAGCCACCCTGCTGACCTAGAGCTGGCTCCCACCAGGATTACAACTCCTAGGGATGCTCTTTCCCAGAAGGGAGTGGAGCACCAACTCCTGCCCATGTGCCGGTGGTGAGATGTGGTGGAACACAGACCTGCTCTATCAGGTTTTTCTGCAAGCATGTCTACGAGCCTGGAAAATCCAGCACTGCTCTGAAGATTGGCTCTGGAGAGGCACTACCAGCTTAAAAAGGCCATTTGTGTGGACAAGGTTTCTGTGGACAATGTCTAGGAGGAGAGGAGGTGGCAATGATGCCTGTGGGCACCTCGGTGGGGTCCCTGTGGCTACCCTGGCACAAGGCTGATGTCTCTGCAGGACTGGTGTCCCCAGTAGCCAGCAGAGCCCTGTGCTCTCAGCAGCTGCAGGGAGGTGCTGGCACTGTGTCAGCAGCAGGTCTGCACAGATACCTCCATCCTCCCTGGACACACCACCAGGAGCTCTGGGAGAGGCTGTGCCCAGGGATTAGGTGCTCTGACTTGCCTACTTGGAGGCACCCACCTCTGCCTTGAGGTTAGTGACAGGCAGGGATGTTTGCCAGGCTTTCGTAACACGCTCCAGCCCACCTGAAATCCCAGAATTCAGTCTGGTTAGCTGAAAGGTGCTCGTGTCTGTGGGACCAGCTCGTTCCCCGGCTGTTTGCCAGCCAGACGTCATAGCCAGAGTCTGCCAGGATGAAGCCAAGGCTGTTGTTAGCCAGATTTTCCACCCAGTGGCTGCCTTCTCCGAATATCCCGTGCTGGAGAAACACCACTGGCTTGGCCCCTGGGTGCAAAAGAAAGAGCACATTTCCCTGACCCAGAATTTTTTTATTTACTCACCCCAAATTAAGGCCAATAAAGCCTCTCCCTTGCACTGCCAGAGGACATACAATGTGCATTTTGATGATGTCTCCTGGTGCTACAGCTTTGACTGTGAATAGGAGAAATCTGGTGGATTTGGTATTTTTGCTTTACCAACAAATACTCTCCTGGCCTGGTAAGGTTCATCCCTTCACCTGCTCATGTTCAGGGTTGTTTTTTGCAGGTTTTGAGTGAAACAGAGCCGTACCTCTGTTCCTTGGCTTTTCTCTTCCATGAGGAATTCTGTTCAGGCGGACGTAGTAGCCGTCCGGAGTCAGGACTTCATACTCCTCACTGGGGTACCCTCTGTGGCAGATGATTTGGCTCTGGGGAAAGAAAAACCCAGGTGGAAAAATATCCATAGCCCAGGTGTTCATCTGATTTGAAGAGCAAGCACATCCCTCATCCACTGGGATGCCTTTGGAAAACCCAGGTGGGGTGTGGCAGCCGGGACATTGCTTTGCCCGGGGTGTCTCTGGGTCAGCTGAGGGCTTTTTGTGAGAGAGGACGCTCTGTCCAAACCCCACTCCCGCCCCGCTGCGATGCCCAGGGGAAGAGGAGATGCTCAGTCTCGTGGTGCCTGTGAGCGGGAGGGCTGCTGCGGGGTTTGAAACGGCTCCAAACCCGGAGATTGAAGCCTAAAGGATTTACCGGCGGCTGCCAGCGGGGGCAGGAGCTGTCACGCCGCGCCCTGAGCTGATGTGAGGGGCAGATAAGGTGGTGGGTGCATCGAACCTGCCCAGCTGGGCTGACTGGAAGGGCAATAGGATAAACCCCACAGAGTTTGCTGCACGGCTCCTGAGGCTCTGCCTGAGCTTTATTTATGCTGAGAACTCCCCAGCTCAGGAAGTTTTCATCTGGTGAAATCCAGCTGAGATCCTGCCTACACTTCACTGTGTCTCGAGGTTGGCAGGAGGGGTTAATGGCAGTGAATTTATCGCCCACATCTTGGGTCGACCTAAACCCACCTTCAGAGACTTCCAGGACTCACCTGGACATGGCCCTGAGCAACTTGCTGCAGCTGCAGGACAGGAGCCACGCACAAATCTCTACCCTCTGGGAAGACATCTGGCCAAATCCAGGCCGGGATTATCCCCTTCTCTGACTGCCCTGCTGACAATTGCCCTCAGTGCTGCCGGAGGAAGAGGACTCCTTCAGGAAGCTGGGCTGGCTCAGGACGGTGTGGAGGCAGCATCACGTCACAGCTGCTCAGCAGCACCAGCCCTCTCCACCTATATACCCCCAACCCTCCCTCCCCCAGCTGAGCGTCCCCAGACTTCCCGAGTGGGAATTCAAAGCTCTCCCGACTCACAACGTTCATGGAAGCCTCGGGATTTAGAGCCTTCTTCTGCTTGCAGGCGTCTTCGGAGTTGGTGGGTGCTTGTACGAAAAACAGGACTGCAATGAACAGCCACATCTTGTGCCTGTGTAAATAATAACAGGAATAATAATAGCAATAACAACGACAATAAAAACAATAACATGAATGTTGTTATTATTGTTGTTGATTATTATTATTATTATTATTATTAAACATTGATATAAATGTCTGTTTCCACTGCTGTTGATTACTCTTATTATTAAACACTGCTATAAATGTCTGTTTCCACTTGGTTATGATGTGTTAAGTTTCTCATATATTTGAAGACCATATCAAGGCCTGGGCTGGGGAAGGGGAGGGGATTCCCAATTTCAGCTTCCATTACATTCCACACAAGGCTTTTTACACTCCTCTGTGCAGACAGGATTGGTACTAGGCAAGAGCCTTTCTTATATTTTTAGTGGTAAAAAGAAGAGAACCAGCTCTATAATACAAGAAATAAAGTGCTGGAAAATACCATTGGGTCAGTTGTCACACAGAGGGAATTAATCCAAAGGAGGAGTTTATGCTACAGAAAGAGCATATTTAGGTTGGCTGGGCTGTGACTATATCTATATCTATACTTTTTCTGTTTCTCTATTGCTTAGCTTTTGTCCCCAAACCCCACTATGAACTGAAGGATCCTGTGAACTGAAACTGGTAAAGCCTCATCTATTTTTAATATACACAGTTACTATTATATATGATTTCTAATGTTTTGCTGGGCTCTTAAAAGGCAGAGCTTGACTCCAGCCCAGCAGCATGAATTGCAGGGTACTCTCTACCTCCTTCTTCTCCTCCCGGTGGCTCTCCCACACCCTGAGACACATCTGCCCTCCGAAATATTCCCAGCAAGCCTCTCTACGGTATTACCAAGAAAAAAAAAGCAACCAGTGCCTTTTCAGGCTCGGGAGAGCTCCAGCACAGGTCTGACCCACGCAGAGTTCCAGTACGTTACCAGGCTGAGCCCGCTGTGGTGTCTGAGCAGGCCGTGCTGGGGACGGAGCTGCCTCTGTCATCCCCGGCATTATAAGGACCACGCTGTGTCAGAGCCCTACCAGGCTGTGCCACTTCACGTGCCCTCCAAATTACCAGCTGTGTGCTGATCACACCTGTGGTACCTCCCTCCCCTTGCCCACGTGGTCGTGGCTTTCATGCTTGCAAAGGATTATGTTTCCCAAAGCAGCCCAGAGCGGCCGTGGGGAGGAATTCCGGCTATGGAGTTGCACCTTAAGCTCTTGATAGCCACAGTCAGAAAGATGCCAGAAGCTTTTCTTCGTAAAGGGGCCATTTCCTAACTCCTGGAGTCATTCAGAAGAGTTCCTGGTGCAACAGGAGAACTTGGGCTCCACCAGCTCTACAAGGCCTCCGGAGCGTGCCGACCTCCCCATGGACACACCGTGGACAGGCCATGCTTCAGCTGGAGGCACTGGTGGTCACTCCATGGCCCAGGCCCAGGCTCCACACAGCCCCAACAGCCACGGGGTGTCGTATTTGCAATGGGCAATTTGCAGGAGCTCTGCAAGACTTCTCTGGAGGAGCACCCAGCTCCTCTCCCCGAGGGACGGCAGCGTGAGGAGAGCTCGTGCAACGCCGCTGTTTGGCTGAAGGGATGGGTACTGCACAGAGCAAAGGTGTTTGTTCTCCCCCTGCAGCCCCTGCCCGTCCAACCTACACCTCTCCATAGCTTGGTGGCCACCTAAGAGCCCGAGCCTTTGGCTGCTCTGCTCGAGGATGGCTTTCCTGGTCATGGATTAATGGTTACCTTCTAATATTCACAGCAGCCGTGGTCTAAGAGTGGTATGTGGGTTGTGAAATCAGCCCAGAACTCACACGTGTTGCTCCATCCTCCAGACTGTAATTTTCTGCCAGCGCCCCAACCGCTGTGTGGGCGCTGTGCTCCTGATGGCAGGTGTGGCCAGGGCCTGCACTCTTTCATTACCTCAGTGCTGTACCTTTGTCTGCTTCGAGCTTCTGAAAATGTCTTCCCACCCCTGTGAGTGCAGAAATCCCACCACACAGAAACACAGAATCATGGAATGGTTTGGGTTGGAAGGGACCTTAAAGCTCATCTTGTTCCACCCCCTGCCATGGGCAGGGACACCTTCCACCAGCCCAGGTTGCTCCAAGCCCCCTCCAACCTGTCCTTGGACACTTCCAGGGATCCAGGGGCAGCCACAGCTACTCTGGGCAACCTGTGCCAGGGCCTCCCCACCCTCACAACCAACAATTCCTTCCCAATATCCCATCTAACACTGCCCTCTGGCAGTGGGAAGCCATTCCACCTTGTCCCATCACACCAGTTCCTGATGAGCAGTCCCTCTCTGGCTTCCTTGTAACTCCTTCAGACCCTGGAAGGTGCTGTGAGGTCTCCACACAACCTTCTTCTCTCCAGGCTGAACATTCCCAGCTCTGCCAGCCTGTCTCCACAGGGGAGGTGCTCCAGTCCCCTCAGCAACTTCGTGGCCTTCTTTGGACTCTTTCCAACAGCTCCATGTTCTTCTTGTGTTGGGGACTCCAGAGCTGGAGGCAGGTCTGCAGATGGGGTCCCATGAGAGCAGAATAGAGCAGGAGAATCCCCCTCCCCTGCTGCCCACGCTGTGGGATCAGCCCAGCACATGGTTGGTGTCTGGGTGCCAGCACACACAGCCAGGGCATCAACCATCACTCCCAAGCCCTTCTCCTCAGGGCTGCTTCCATCAGTCCCCCACCCAGGTGTAGGACCTTGCACTTCACTTTGTTGAACTTCACGGGGTTTGCATAAGATGGACTTTACAGGCTGTGTAGAGAGCAATTCCAGTGTGCATCTCAAGAGGAGTTAAAAGCAGCCTGTGGGTGGAGAAACCCCAAACCAGCCTGTGTTCTTCCACTCTCCCATTAGGTTTCCTTCAACAGCACCAAGACAGACCTCACCTTTTACTTGCATAGTTGGCTACTTCATCCACTGTTGAGTCTTCTGCCTCCTAACTCCACTGAGTGCTAGTTATCTAGTGGAGGTATTAAGTGCTAGGTACTAATAGAGGTTGGAAAGGCAGGAGAGGCTTCCCTGGCATCCTCAGGCTGTGGAATGAGGCTATGGGAGCAGTGTGTCAGCTCTGAGGCTGTTGTGTAATTCAGCACCTGAGCTGGGAAGGAGAGAAGGTGCCAACCAAGAGCAGCTGGATTTGTACTGAGAATCTCTTGTGTAGTTTAGTAAAAGGGAGGAACGAAGACTTTTGAGTTGTTTGGAGTTGGGAGACCAGAGATAGGGGTTTTGACACACAGCTGTGTGAAAGAGCAGTGCCACCACGATGCTGCTGTGGTTGTGCACTTACCAGAATTGTAAATAGACACCTGAGCTCTTCTGCAGTGCCAGAACCCCATAACACAAGGCAGGGTGCACAGCCAAATGTTAGAGAGACTCTCACAGGCATCTTCAAATGGAGCTCTACAACCACACCCACAGGATGTTTTCACAGCGTTGTTGTAGGAATAAATGTAACAAAACTCAAGAAACAGGGAGGTATTTTATTTATCTTTCTAACCAGGCACCTGCCAGCACTCTCATACACACTCTCATACACACTCTCATACACACAGTCTCATACACACAGTCTCACCACACCCTCATACAGCAGAGGACATGTAGTGATAGTACAATGGGAAATGTCCTTGAAGGAGGCCATTGGTCCTGCCAGAGGGCAGGTTTAAATGAGATATTAGGAAGAACTTGTTCCCTGTGAGGGTGGGGAGGCCCTGGCACAGGTTGCCCAGAGAAGCTGTGGCTACCCCTGGATCCCTGGAAGTGTCCAAGGACAGGTTGGACAGGGCTTGGAGTAACCTGGGCTGGTGGAAGGTGTCCCTGCCCATGACAGGGGATGGAATAAGCTGATCTCGAAGGTCCCTTCCAACTCAAACCGTTGAAGGATTCCATGGTTCTCAGAGGGGTGTCCAGCTGGGCTGGCCAAGATCCCCTGAGTGTTGCCAGGAGAGTGAGGGTGACCAGCTACTGAGTCCCCCATGTGCTTCCTGGGCTCTGCTTGAGGCCCAAACCCCAACTGTTTCTTGGCCTCTCAGGTGCTTTAAGAGCCAACAGTTACATCCTCTGGTGTGAGGTGTCACTCCTGCCTCTTGCTGACTTTGTGATTCAAAGACATCAGGCCACATTGCTGTGGATGTCTCTCATGGTCTTGTTTGAGCATCACAGGACTGCAACCCCTCGTGCTGCTGGGACAACAGGAAGAGAAAGAGCCCCTGAAGTCAGCTGTGTCCCCAGTGCTGTCCCTCTGTGAGCAGGTGCAGGTCTTCTGCTGGTGAGTCACGTCCTCTGTGGCACCTCCTGGTGCCAGCAGTGCCTTCCTCTGTGCTCACCAGTGTGATGGGTGTTAATCATGGCCTTGCCTATCAATGCATACCTTTGGTCTGCCGGGAGGAAAGGCAGGGAGAGTTGGGATTGTTCAGCCTGGAGAGGAGAAGCTTTGGGGTGACCCAATTGTGGCCTTCCAGGGCCTCAGGGGAGTCTGAATAAACACAGAGAGACACTATTTCCGGGGTCTGGAGTGCCAGGGCGCAGGGGAATGGCTTTCCACTGACAGAGGGCAGGGTTAGATGGGATATTGGGAAAAAATTCTTCCCTATGAGGGTGGGGAGGCCCTGGCACAGGTTACCCAGAGAAACTGTGGCTGCCCCTGGATCTCTGGAAGTGTCCAAGGCCAGGTTGGACAGGGCTTGGAGCAACCTGGGCTAGTGGAATGTGTCCCTGCCCATGGCAGGGGTGGGACTGGATGGGCTTTAAGGTCCCTTCCAACATAAACTTCTATGATTCCATCACTCTGATATCCCAGCCTGACCTTGGACCTGTGCAATGATCATGTTCCTGTCTCATGATGTTTGACTTTCTGACACACCTGAGACTTGCAAGGACTCCAGCCCTGTCACACTCAACACATCCTGCCCTGCAACTCCATCCATTTATTGATCAAGGCAACCCCACATGATTCCA
>NW_020884979.1:936029-945271 GCF_003945725.1 Corapipo altera | reverse complement strand
CCTTGTCTCCCAGAGCACTGGTAAAATGGGGCTGGGAGCCCCCCAGGATGACCCCAGTTCAGACTATTAAGGCATGAACAAATCAGAAAAAGAATTCTGAAGTCAAGCTCATTCCAAATGTTTTAAAAGTCATTTTATTTTCCTCTTGTAACAACAAACACCCACTGCGGGGGAGGGAAAGAGGAGGGGATTACTTGAAAGCAGCCACAGGGTGAACCACTGCTGCTGTTAGCACAGGACCGGTGTGAGCACGTCGAACATCCACCACGTGTGGGTGGAGAGCTGCTGTGCAGAGGGACCTGGAGCTGCTGGTTGGCAGCAGCTCAACGTGGGGCAGCAGAGAGCAGAGTGCCCGGGCAGCACCGGGGGAAAACCTCATCCTGGGCTGCATCAACACAGCACGACCAGCCGGGCACTTCTGTGCCCCGAGCTGCTTTAGTCTTTCTTTCCGAAATTTCTCTGCGCTTCAGCTGGCTGCTGTTTGGTCGTGCAGGCACTGAGGTCTTGGAGCGATCCTTGTCCATGGGATGGTGCTCTCTGAAGGAAATGGGAAAGCCTGGGCAGCAGAGGGTGCTGTGAAAGTGCTGGTGAGGGAGATGGTCTCTTGCCCAAACCCTCATGGAAGGTGTTGTGGTTTGACATATTTTAAAAACAACAACAACAACAACAACAACAAAACAACACAATTGTCCATCTCTCCTCGAGCATGAGGTGGTTCTTTAGCCTGGCCACGGCCACCCAGGGCAGGAGCTCTGTGGGGATGGAGCCCTCTCTGCTGGGAGGATGGGAGAGGGCAGCTTGTCTGGGTCCAGCCCTGTCACCATCCATGCTGGGGACAGTGACACCAGCAGTTATGTCTGTGCTGCTTTGTCGGGGTGACAGGGGTGTTTTAGTTGTCATGGTGTAATTTCAGGCCCTGTGAGGTTGTCCCTGATGGGGGCCAAGGCTGGACCACAGACTCACAGAGGCTGCTGCCAGTCAGCATCACCATCATGCCCTGGCTGGCTTTACATTTCTTCTCTCTGCAGTTGTGGAGGAGCAGGAGGGGGAGAAACAAGCCCCTCCATAAATCCCCTGTATTTTCCAGCTGATTATAAGGGGTTTTGGTGTCCTTTGTGATGCAGAACTGGTGAGACATTTCTTTTTGTGTGTGCATGGGTGCTGTTGAGTTTGATTTAGCGAGAAACTCGAGCTCAGGTTTTTCTGGTTTGTGTGAGTGGAGCAGTGTAAAGTCTGTTACTGAAAAAAAGCCCCACCCAACCCCAAAAACCCCAGGGCACTCATGTCTTTGGTCTGCTTTCCTCCTTTGTCACCAGGGGGAGAAGAGAAGCTCTGTGCAGCCTACGCTGAGCTCTGTCCCTACCTTATCATTTTACTGCTCTCATGACTGAACCCCTCCCAACCCTCCCTCTGAAGCTATTTTGCAAACCACCACAGGTCATCAGCAGGGTGGAAAGCACACCTTGACTTCAAGGAGAAGCAATTGTCCCTTGGATGCTGAGCTGAGTGGTTAAAGAGGGAGGTGTGGCCCTGGTGTGCTTTGTCCAGCCCTAGAGTCCCCTTTGTGTGACAGGCAGGCAGCTGGAATTCCTCTGTGGAGGAATGCCAAAAATGCAGCTCCCAGCTGGAGGACACCACAAGACCTGTGCTGTTGCTGGTGATGGGGATGTTGCCCAGCAGCTCACCTGCCTTTTTAGGATGTGGGACTTTGCTGCTGAGCTCCCTGGGATTTGGGATGCTGTGTGTGGATCAGTGGGCAGGGGAGGAGCATTGGGCAGTGTGACTGGAGAGGGACTGGGCTTTCAGATGTTGATGGATGAGTCCCAACCCCTCCATGTGTCTTTATAAGCCAGGAGGATGGGTTTGCTCAGTGCCACCAACCCCGCTGACGGCACGGATGGGCCTGGAGCAGCAGGTAGGTCGAGGTGCAGTGCCTGCTCTCCTTCTGGCCCGGGCTGCTGCTGAAAGAAAGGATCCCAACCGAGCCAAGAGGCTTTATTATCCCTCCAGCTGCTCATTTATGCGTGGAGAACTTGAGCATAACAGTTAAAGGGTCTGCTTCGCAGCTCTGCATCTGAGCTTGTCGCTTTTTTTTGCAGGCATGAGCTCTGGTGCTTCCCAGTGAGCTGAGGGGGTGCTGTGAGTCCTCCTGGATGTGGTTAGACATTTTCCTGGGTCTTTATCCATGCTGGCCGTGTGAGGGGGATGGGGTGCCTCTGCACCCCTAATGTTGGCTGGGTTGGATCACTCAGGGCTGATGCCTGGGGAAAGGCAGCTCTGAGGAGGAGCAGAGACCATTTCTGCTCTCCTCTGTCCTGCTTGCCCATACCCAGGGAGCTGTAGCAGAGCAGCACTTTGTCATTTTGGCTTGTCTTTATGTGTTCCTACCTGTGTTCACCCCTCAGCCCCGGGGTTTGTTAGTGCTTGCTGAATGCCACAGGAATGCACAGTGACTAATCCTCCCCTCTTTGCCACAAGGGCTTTAATCCCTTGGGATACCAGGAGGAGTTGCTTCTGTAACTGCTGACTGTTCACCTCTCAGTGGCCACTGTGTTTGTGGCACAGCTTGTGGCCACCGTGGCGTGCCACCACGATATCTGGGTGACACTGGGGTGGGCAGCAGAGCCTCCAGCATGATGGTGGTGGTGACCTCCAAGACATGTGGGAAATCTTAGTGCCACAGCTCAGAAGCTGGCTGAGAGGGTGTTTGGAGCAGGAAATTCTCATCGCAAAATGTGCACGAGCCACAGAAACCACAGGCCTGTGGGCTCTTGCTGGTCAGGGAGCAGTGGATGGTCCTCTTGCATGTGGTGGAGTGCAGGGCTGGCTGCAGATGGAAGGGAGATGGACTGTAGGGGCAGAACTTGGCAGGGACTGGACCCCTTTCTGGACAGGGGACAGGGAAAGGTTGCTCCAGCTGCCTCCAGCCCAGCCATGGCTTTTTTACGGGGACTTCTGCAGACTTCTGGTCCAACTTCCTACTCAGAGCAGGACCACCTCCAGTGCTGCTCAGGCCAGCTCTGGTTTTATCCAGCCAAGTTGCAGACCCAAGGGAAAGAAGGTCTTTCCCAAGTGACAAGCTCAACAAGAAAACACAACAGGTATGAAACTCCGTGTGGGTTTTGCAACAAGAAAACAGCCCTGAGAAGCATTTTGTTATATCTGGCCTCTCCTAATTCCTGTGGAGGCTTGGCTTCTTGGTCCCTAGTAATCCACTTGCTTACTGGAGTGGTAATTTGGCCAGTCTCTGATGTCCCCAGGCCTGGCCTGCAATGTCTTGCCTGTGTCTGTGTGCAACTAAGCCGGGTGAGATTCAGCTGCTGTAACTCCTGCCTGCCTGCTGCCCTTCCCACCTTCCTTCCACAGGCAGCTGGAGGGGCTGCAGGACTAAAAGCATCTTAAAGTGGTGATTTGCACCAACAGGTCCAATCTGTAGTTGTGGACACTGGTGTTTGGCAACTGGACAGGGCAAGAGGATGTCTGGTTCAGTGATGTGGTTTGTCTATAGGGTCACAGAACAATCTGTCCTCTCCTTCCTTCAACCATCACAGCAGTGGAACTCCAGGATATCCTCACCTGTACATGGAGATGTAGGCACTGAGGTGTTGATGGTGGACTTGAACACAGAGCAAGACTTGAGTTGGCACTTTGTTTTCCTGTGTCATACTGAGATTTTTTTCCGTGCCCCACATGCAGTGGGTAGGTGTTGCCATTTTGCTGAGCAACCCAGGAAAAGCTTTCCATGCTGTGAGGATGCTGGGAAAATGCTCCCAGACAACTCCCCTGGGAGGGAAGGAGTTATCTTTAGCTCCTGCAACAGCATCATCAGGAAAATGGACTTGGCTGAGTCTGTCTTGAAGTCTGGAACCCCTTGTGCTGGTGTGTTGGGGATGGCAGGGCACACCAGGAGCATGTGGCAACGAGCTGTAAACCACCCAGGGCAGGGATGGAGCAGGGAAGCTCTGGCAGAATGGAGCTCTGACACAACCCCTCCCCGCTTGAGGGATGATGCTTCCCCTGAAATGCATCCCCTGAAAGCACCCCTGTGCTTTTCCCAGTAGGGGGGTGGCAGGAGGCTGCTTGTCCCACACTGCAGTTGCAGCTGGACTTAGATGGAAATGGTCAGCAAGAGGCTCGGAATGGCTTCCTGACTGCACAGGGGGTTGGAAACACCTGCTCCATGTTGCAGCACGGGGCTGCTGGATGCTGGAGCTGCACAGAGTTCCCTCGTGCTGCCAGTGCCCCCCCTTGCTCATGCCAACCCCATTGTCCCCCAGGTGCTGCGGAGAGGGGAGATGTGGCTGCTGCTGGTGGCCCTGTGCCTGTCCCAGGGCCTGGGCAGTGCCATCCCCGTCGCTGAAGAATTCCGCAACCCCGAGAGGTTCATGAACATTGTAAGTGCTGGGAGGGCAAACACACCCCTGCGGAACCCAGGCTTCCCCAAAGCCCTTCCTGAGGGACCAGCTGGGCTCACCCCATCCCTGTTCCTGACATCTGGGGATCTGGGGGCATCAAAAGTGTCCTGTATTTGCATGGGTGTCACTCACTTCATGCCCTCAGCGTGAGCTTGGTCTCTCCCTGCTCTTCCTTTAGCGTAGAAGGACCTTCAGACGGTGGGTGGCCGGAGTGGGTCAAACTGAGGTCTGGCATGGGATGGTGGCTCACCCTTTCCCCCTGCACCATTGTCCCTGCAGAGCCAGAAGATCCGTTTCCAGGGCTATCCCAGCGAGGAGTATGAGGTGACGACAGAGGATGGCTACATCCTCAGCCTCAACAGGATCCCCCACGGCAGAGCGGGCGCTGGGCACTCAGGTGGGCACCGAGGGTGAAGCAGCTGTGACCCTGCCAGAGATGAGGCAGCGTGCAAGGGGAGCCAGTGGGAATGCCCCTGCCTTCACACGGGGTTTTGGCAGCTAGAAGAGGCACGAGAAGTGTTTGCCCAGCTGCCCTGAGCTGTCCCTTGGGATGCAGGAGCTCAGCATCCAGGAAGGGGAAATGTGACCCAGTGAACCCCGGCGCCTCCTTCCCTGCAGCAAACCCCATGTCCTGGTCCAGTGTTCCCTGACAGCTCAGGGCTTGGGATGGCAAAGGCCCTTCCAACAAAAAAAGCACCAGCAGAGCCAGGGAAATAATGGGATCGGGGAACGTTTAGCGTGCAACCTGTGGAAAATAACATCAAGATGCACAGGGGTGTTTTATTTCCATATGGGAAAGGCATCTTCTTCTCTCAGCTACCTGCTACCTCCTTTTCCAGCACCCAGGACACCCGTGTTGATCGTGCACGGGTTTTCTTTGGACGGTGGTGACTGGGTGGACAATCTCCCTGACAACAGCCTGGCCTTCATCCTGGCAGACGCGGGATACGACGTCTGGATCGGGAACAACCGGGGCAACAGCTGGTCCCGCAGGCACCTGTACCTTTCTGTCCACCAGGAGAAGTTTTGGGATTTCAGGTGAGGAGGCCACCAAGGACAGGGCTGGGATACTGGGAGATGGGCATCTCCTCCAGCCTCTCCCCTTGCTCCCCAGCTTCCACGAGATGGCCATCTACGATCTCCCTGCCATGGTGGGCTTCATCATCATGCAAACCGAGCAGCAGAAACTGTTCTACGTGGGCCACGCTCAGGGCAGCTCCCTGGGTGAGTGAGGAGGAGGAGGAGGAGTGGATGGTGGGTGGGAGTGGGGCACGGGGATGCCATGGGAAAGGGGCACCAATGCCCACCCTAAACTGGACACTGCTGGGAACGGGGTTGCACTGGCCCATGCAGCCGCTTTCCCCGCCTGCCTTCTTGGCCCTTCTGCACGGGAGAGGTTTGCCACATCTTGCCCATCTACCCTGGGCTGTGCTTACATCCAGGAGCACATTTTGTTCAGACTTCTGCACCTCAGGCAGGGTGTCTGGGACGAGCTGGGGTTGCTGCTGTGATCTCTTGCTGCTTCCCAGGTTTCATAGCGTTTTCCAGCCTGCCACACCTGGGAGAGAAGATCAAACTCTTCTTTGCTCTGACTCCTGGGTACACCTTGAAGCACGTCAAAGGCCCTGTGTTAAAGATAGCACATCTACCAGAGGTGGCACTGAAGGTATGTGAGGTGTTTGTGTGTTATTACTCCCAAAATCCAGACCTTCTGGCAACTCATACCCACTGCATTGCCACTGTGCACCGATGCCATGCCTGCGGCGAGCGTTGGAGATTCCAACATCGTTCCTAACATTTCCTTGTGCTCTTGCAGCTAAAATTTGGAACCAAAGAGCTGAGCCTCGTGAGCAGGAAGGACAGAGCCTTCTTTGCTGAGAAATGCAGCAAATATCCAGTGGATGATGTCTGTGAAAATGAGATCTTCCTTGTCGGAGGGTACAACAAGAAGAACTTGAACATGGTGGGTGCATCAGGCTCTCCAGTCACAGTCACCTCTAGTTGTCCTAGACACCTGGAGATAGTTAATGAGCTACAAAAATGAGCATAAGGCAAAAGGCAGCACTCATTTGGAGATTTCTTGCAGTGGTGTTGGAGTGTTAAACCTGGTGGAGTCTTTGGTAAGAAAGAATCACTTGTGGTCATGTCTCTAAGGGTAAGGTAACCCCTGCCTCATTTTCTGCTGACATGCAACAAATTTACAGAAAAAAATAACCAAAAAATGACTGGATCAGTTTTATTTCCACTCTAAATTGTTTGTTAACTGGTTTACCTTTAAAAGCCACTCCAAGCTCTTAACAGAATGAAGTTGCTAAAGAATAAAGTGCATATAAGTTTTATATTGAAGTTATAAGACAGAATGTTTGGGGTTTTTTTGCCTAGACAGATTTTCATCATTCCCAGTTCGTTTAGAAAGTACTCTCTTTTTCCTGCAGAGCCGACTGGATGTATACCTAGCTCATTTTCCAGACTATACATCAGTAAAAACTCTTCTCCACTGGGGACAGGTAGGGACTCTGACTTTAAACTACTGAAACCAATGCTTTTTCCTTTAATCTGTGAATATCATATTTTCAAATTCTGCTGGAGACAGGTAAGGAGGCAGAATCAAAGTCAATACATAAAAGGGATTTTTAAATTGCTGCACCAAGGTGCCTCAAAAGCCACAGCTGCCCAGGTGGGGCTGATCCAGGGCATTACCTGCACAGGGTTAACATTTGCCTCTGCCCTCCAGACTGCCAAAAGCGGGAAGTTCAGGCAGTTTGACTACGGGCTCCTGAAGAACGAGGAGAAGTACAACCAGGTAAATGGGCTCTTGTGGAAGGAGGAGAAGGGAAAGGGACCTGAGGGTGGAGGTTGATGGCAACTTGGCCCTGAGTCAGCAGTGCCCTGGCAGCCAGGAGGGCCAACCCTGTCCTGGGGGCATCAGGGATTGTCCTGCTCTGCTCTGCCCTGGGGCGGCCTCACCTGCAACACTGGGGCAGTTTGGGGGGACACAATGGAAGGGAGATATTGAGAAATTCTGAAGAATTTCTTCCTGGGATGGGTGGTCAGGCATTGGCAGAGGCTGCCCAGGGAGGTGGTGGAGTCACCTTCCCTGAGTGTCCCAGGATCAGCTGGAGAGTGTCCAAAGGAGGGACAGGAAGATGGGGAAGGGCTTTGAGGGGAAGCCGTGTGAGGACACTGAGGGCACTTGGTGTGTTCAGCTGGAGAAGAGGAGACTGAGGGGAGACCTCAGTGCAGTTCCAACTGCCTGGGCAGGGGCAGAGGAGGGGCAGGGACTGAGCTCTGCTCTGGGGGGACCAGGGACAGCACCCAGGGAATGGCTGGAGCTGTGCCAGGGCAGGGTCAGGTTGGATCTCAGGGAAAGGTTCTTCCCCCAGAGGGTGGTTGGCACTGACCAGGCTCCCCAGGGCAGTGGGCACAGCCCCAAGGCTGCCAGAGCTCCAGGAGGGTTTGGATGATCCTCTCAGACACATGGGGTGACTCTTGGGGATGGGGCTGTGCGGGGCTGAGGGTTGGGCTGGATGATCCTTGTGGGTCCCTTCCAGCTCAGCACATTCTGTGATCTGTGATTCGTGCTGTTTGTGTCACAAATAACCGGCGCGTTTCCCCTCCCAGTCCTCCCCACCCCTGTACAGGATAGAGGACATGACGGTGCCAGTGGCCCTGTGGAGCGGGGGGCAGGACTGGGTGAATCCCCCCCGGGAGATCCAGGACCTGCTCCGCCGCCTCACCAGCGTCATCCGGCACGAGGAGTTCCCCGACTGGAACCACTTCGACTACCACTGGGGCCTGGACGCCCCGCAGCGGCTCTACAGCCAGATGCTCTCCCTCATGAGCCAGCACTCATGAGTGTCCCATGTGCTGCCCCTGGGGTGGAGCAGCCACCCCGCTCCCATGTGCCTGAGGGCACAGGGTTGCTGTGAGGGAAGCCACGCTGCTCTTCCCTCCTTACCAATGTCTCCTATCGCCCTGTTCCAAGCTGATTTAAAGCCTTAAATGCAATGATGTGGTTTCTGCCCGCCCTCTGTGACTATAAGGATTGCAATAAACTCTTGCATCACAGCCAAGCTCCAGCCCTTAGCTCGCTGAGCCTCACTGGGGTGAAGGTTGCAGGAGACCTGCTTTGTTTTGTTGGGGTTTTTTTTACCTTTTACCAGCTCTGAGCATTGTGACCAAAAAATTTGACTCCAGGAACTGAGCACGTGCTTTGTGTTGTGGGTTTAGGCACAGGAGGGGAGGAAAGGGACCGGAGTGTGGCTCTGGAAAGGCTGCAGGAGGTGAGCACCAACTGCAGGGGAGAAACACTCCTCACAGAAGAACGAAATCAGTGAGATCAGTGCACACCACGTGCTTGAGAAGTGGAGAAAGGGAAACATCTTGGCCTTGGTGTTGGGCTTGGTGTTTCCTGGGAGATAACCCAGACACAAAGCAGTGTCCCACATTGCCTCTGGGCTATGCCCTGTGGTGAAAACCCAGCTGGAAGAATTCTGAAGAATTTCTTCCTGGGAAGGGTGGTCAGGCATTGGCAGAGGCTGCCCAGGGAGGTGGTGGAGTCACCCTCCCTGAGTGTCCCAGGAACAGCTGGACATGGCACTCAGTGCTCTGGGCTGGCTGTCAAGGTGGGGATCAGTCCCAGGTTGGACTTGGTGATCTTGGAGGGCTTTTCCAAACTAAATGATTGAGCGATCCTGTGTTTTATAGGAAGTTGAATTTAACATGACCCACAGTGTTTATTCTTATAAACCTCTGTTCTTAGCATGTATATTTGAAAAATTATCTATCTATCTATCTATCTATCTATCTATCTATCTATCTATCTAT
>NW_020884979.1:920083-936019 GCF_003945725.1 Corapipo altera | reverse complement strand
TATCTATCTATCTATCTATCTATCTATCTATCTATCTATCTATCTATCTATCTATCTATCCATCCCTTCATCCCTCCCTCCAAGAAACATGTGCTCACCTGTGAAATCTATCTAAGTCTAAGATAAGATATTTAAGTCTAAGATAAGTCTAAGTCTAGGCATGGGAAGAGCACTGTGAGCAAAAGGCAGAGGTTGAGAACAGGATTTCATGGAGCTCAGGGCTCAGGACAACCCCACCCATGAAAGCACTGATGATTTTGGTGAGATGTGCCCAAAATGCCTGCCCTTCCTCTTAGCATCCTCCAGCTCCAGCCAAAGCCACCCGAGTGGGAACAGCAGTGGCACATGAGTGTTGAGAGCTGGGGGTCTCCAGGGGATGCAAGGAATGAGCAAAGGCAGGGGATGAAAGGGAAAGAGGCCACATGTGAACTGGGCACAGTTGGCAAAGGTCAGAGTAGGAGGGGACTGTCCTCACTGAGCCAAGTAGAGCTCAAAAGCTGGTGATTTACTGGTGGCAAAATGTACACGAAGAGCTCGGAGAGGTTGAGCCCTTTCTCACCTCACAAATCCACCCAGTCATCCCTCTCCAATCCCATTGTTTCTTGCCAAGCTTTTCTTGCTCATCCTGTTCAGCTTCTTAGTGTTGAAATGGAAAAAAAAAAAATCAAGACTAGAGGAGTGAATTTCAGCAACTCTGTTTGCCCTGGAGGGATTAACTCCTTAATGGCTCTTTGCAAACAAAAGTATAATAATTTTTTGTTGCCTACACTTGTGCTGCATTAAACAGGGCAGGGATTGGCAGTGCCATGACTTGGGCTCACACTCTGGGGACAGCTGACAAGGCTGGTTGCACGAAGGCAGCCCGTGTGTGGGTACTGAGCTTCACAGCATCCACACAGGAGAACCTGGAGAAGGATTCCTCAGAACCAGCTACATGATGTTTAATAAATAATAGGTGGAACCTGGGAGTCTCAAACAGTGTCACAACGTCCGAAGTAGTGCTGGGATGACTTCCCAGAGCCTACCAAATGCAGTAGAGGAGCATCTCATTTTCTGGATTCTGCCTTCCCGATGGGACTACTGAGAGATAAATCCTGCAATGGCCAAAGCCATTCATGTGTCAGCTTGTGGGAGCAGAGTGGCCCAGTACCAGGTACGGATGAGTCCTCTGTATGTGCTTTTCACCTTGCTGGGGGTGGGAATGGCAGAGTATTGCCAGAAGCTGACAGCAAGAAGAAGATAATCTGGATCAACAGAGTGTCCTTGGTGTGGCCCAGTGACCAGAACTGAGCTATTTCTATCTTGTCAGCAACTCCAGGACTCAGGAGAAAAAAACCCTTGGTGTGAAAACCTGGCTGGAGAATGGACAATCAGAAAGGTTTCCAAGGAACACACACAGCGTATCCC
Source organism: Corapipo altera (assembly GCF_003945725.1). NCBI lineage: Eukaryota > Metazoa > Chordata > Aves > Passeriformes > Pipridae > Corapipo > Corapipo altera. The sequence goes on along the minus strand of NW_020884979.1, from coordinate 934,612 downwards.
CTCCTCCCTGATAACTGCCCGGCCAGCAGAGCCACTCATCAGGTGTGGGGAGCGTGTTCATGCCCAGCCTAATATCCCCATCTATTTATTTCATGTTACTTATTTATTCTGTTTATTGCATATTATTTATGACAGCCCCATCTATTTATTACTTGTGCTTGCCAGCAGGTCAAGCAGTTTGCAGAGCTGGGCATGATTCTGCCTGCAAGTCTCTGCACGTGGCAAGAGACACCCACGGTGATCCAAAGAGCAGAAGGTTTTAGGACCTCCAGTCCAAAGAAAATAAAAATGCTGACAGTCTGGCTGGATTAGGACTCAGTGAGATTAATTTGCAACCTCTGCATCCCCCGCCTTTTAACAGAGGGATAAATATGTTTAAAGGATAAAGCATTGCTCTCTAACCCCATCTGACGTCAGTGGAGCAGCTTGTGGGGCTGGAGAGCTGAGCTCAGGGCGTCGATTGTCGTAAGGCACCTCGTGGTGCCACCATCAGCTGCACTGCGGGGCTCTGCCAGACACTGAGCTTCATCTGGAGCACCCAGCTCAGGGTTTGCAAAGGTATTCCCACCCCTGACCTGTATCCGAAGAGTAAAAGGAGCAGAAGTCACTTCAGGAAGCAGCAAAGTCAGTCAGTCAGTAGATTGCCTAACAAAAGGGCGTTAAGAGTAAGAAATTGGCCCTCAGGATTGGAGATGTTGCCATCGATTTGCAACACAATGCTGAGGCTAATGAGGGTGGGTCACGCCTGTGTTTAAAACTGCACCTTCAATTAACAGCTTCGGGTACCTTTTTCAAGCGAGACAAGGTCAGGTTCATGTCATTTCATCCACAAAATTATGAGAACCAGGAGAGAGTCCTAACCACAGCTTGATATTGCTTCCCAGCGGGATCTTTCACCAGGAGTCAACTGGCACACCAAATTAGAGAAGTTGAGGAGCCAAGGACCAGCAGGTCCGGGTGTCACTGGTGCCGGCTGGGACTTGCTGTTCCAGGAGCCCACGAGACCTGCGGCAAAAGCCTGTTCGACAGCCTTTTATTTAGGGATGTGTTCTCCCATCAGCCAAGGGACAACCTGCTGGCTCAGCAGGCAATGGAGTCTGGCATGTCACAGCTTCAATCACCCTTTCCCACCAAACCAGCAGGGAATAAAAGAGGTCCCCTCCCCTGGAGCGGTACTGGCCTCACGGCAGCGCTGATGGGCACTGGTGCCTTCCTCCCCAGTGCTCCCAGTGAGGCACAGCAGGTCAGACTGGGAAGCTGGGCTGGAACAGGGTGGTGAGAGCCTTTGGGGTGTCCCACACCTGTCACAGGAGCAGTGGGAAGAGGTCCTGGAGTCTGTGCACCAACCCCGGGTCAGGGCAGCCACGGCCCCATTAGGTGAGATGGGACCGTCTGACTGCCGGGCAGCATCCAGGGAAAAGCACTGATGGAAAACGCCATCAGCTCACAGGGAAGTGAGCCCAGAGAGGTGATTTGTGGTTTTTGGTCTGCACTCTGTGTTTCCCACTCCCTGGGTGCCCGCCAGGCACACCCCAGGGGAGCAGAGGCAGGAGATGCCCTGTCGTCCCCAACTCCTGGCTGAGGGGCTGTCCCAGGGATCTCTGATCCCCTCTGGAGACCCCACGGCAGGATTTGGAGTTTGCTTACTTGTTTATACACCTCCTGGGCCCAGCCACATGTCCCATCTGCAAACATCTCCCACTGCTGGCAGCTGATTCATTTTCATTTCAGCGAGGATTTGGGTCACAGCTTTGTTTCGGGGTTTTGAAAGAGAAAGAAAACGCTCAGGCACAGTAAAGGAGACAAAGCAATCAGGGAGAAGTCCTCTTGTCCCTATGACAAAATACCAACTGAAGCTGCATATTAATTTTATTCTTTTTTTTATTCTTGCATTGGGCAAATTGTTTTCACAGAATTTGAAAGGGAATTAAAAAAAAAAAAAAAGAAGAAAAAAAAAGAGATGTGTTTAAACAGGATTAACTTAAGCAAGAATTTGTATTACAGAAAGATGCTTACAGAATTTCTTAAAGTCAGAAAAGCAAACAGTATCCTAATCTGATAATCTGATCACCTGATAAAAATTACAAGTCATGTTCTTAGCAGAGAAAAAAGTATTTACTGGAAATGGACTGTCTTGAACAAACTGAATAAACAGATTAGGTGAAGAGCATTGCCTAAAAGGACAATTTTACAGAAAGCTGTTTGGAATGAGGCAGAAGCAACATATTTAGGAAGAAAATGGGAGGGGGGGAAAGAATGAAATCATGAATTATTTACTGTAACCAACGTGCCTTCGTGCTATACCAGGGAACTGTAATGGATGCAAGCTTCTTTGCATAAGTAACTTTATTAAATTTTCATTTTGCTTTCTGGCTTTGTTCTCCCAAGAAGAAAGGTTTGGGACAGGAGCTGTGAAGAAAGGGGCAGAGGAACAAACACAAACCTGCTGTGGCTTCCCTGGGAGTCCCCCTGGGAAGTTTCTCCTGGAAGGATGGCCAGCACAGGGACATATCCAGCACAGGGACACCCAGCACTGGGGGGGAATCCCTGCCGCTCATTTCAGCCACACAAATTCCAGTGACAAATTCTGTTACAAAAAATAACCTGCGACAACATCTGGAAAGGCTGCTCTCCCTCACACTGATTTTCTGCTTTCAGAAACCTCTCACTGATCTTTTGCCACTTCCAGGTGATGCAGGTTTTCCAGGGAATTTTAAACGGAGCACAACAGCCTGAAGATCTGACTGTGCCCCAGTGCATGGGCTGGAGCAATTAATTTCTCCTTGAAGTGTTGCTTCACCTCACAACTGGACTCTTCCTCCTTGAGACTCATGATGTGGTGGTTACGTCATTAACATATTTATCAAGTTTATCTGATAAAAAAGCCTCGGGATTCTGGCCGTTGTTGTAAAATAACTGTCCTTCCTTCAGGCTAAAGAAAAAGTCATCAACACCTCCTGACACCTCTGGGATCACCACTTTCTCTGTGAGCAGGGCACGGGGGTGCCAAATGTGGGCTGAACCCTCTGTGGTTGGAGCTGCACAAATCCACTGCCAGGGAGGATTTTCTTGCTCCCACGTGTGTGTACTGGAGTTGGTGAAAGAACTCCAGTAAGAAAACACGCAACACAAAAATGAATGACTCAATCTTTTTTTTCTAAACAAATCAGATAAACCCTTTGTATATTCCCTAAGGCACTTTGTATACCCCCTAAGCCCCTTTTTTTATTTGGCTTTTGCACATTTCCACATCAGAATCACAGCCTGGACTGTCTCTCTGTAATTTCCCTTCAGGATTTCTGGTAATATCTTTTCAGGGTTTATTTATTTCTTGATTCTTTCTCCATATTCAACCACATTGAAAGTGTGATTAATTACAATTCTTATTGAATTTCAAAACCACTGTTTTGTCTCTAAGGAGATGACCTGAACGGAACCCACAAGAAAGATGGAGAGAAACTATTTCCGAGGGCCTGGAGTGACAGGACAAGGGGGAATGGCTTCATACTGACAGGGAGTAGGTTTAGATGGGATATTGGGAAGAAATTCTGCCCTGTGAGGGTGGTGAGGCCCTGGCACAGGTTGCCCAGAGAAGCTGTGGCTGCCCCTGGATCCCTGGAAGTGTCCAAGGCCAGGTTGGACGGGGCTTGGAGCAACCTGGGCTGGTGGGAGGTGTCCCTGCCCATAGCAGGAGATGGAGTGAGAAGAAAAAACAACAAAAAAGGAAAAGTAAAAAGAAAGAAAGAAAAAAAAAGAAAAAGAAAGAAGGGAAGGGAATGCAGTATCAGTCAGGAATAATCAGAAGGCTCCTCTCCCCCCACCCTGTCACTGCTGTAGTTAAAAGCATTTTGATCAGCTTTATTCAGGTGCTCCAAATGGAGAGAAATTTCAAAATCCTTTAAAGGCAGCACTAAACTTACAAGATACATCAGCCAAAAAAAAAAAAAAAAAAAGGGTAAAACCAAACCAGCATCTTTACAGATGCTTCCTCATGGTGTCAAGCATTTCCAGGTACAAAGTCTCGGTTGCATCGAGCCCCAGTATGAAATCCAGGTGGTTCCACTGGGGAATCAGCTTGTGGTGGACCAGGTTCTTGATCTGGGGGAGCAGGAGGGCTGTGTCCCGGGGATCTGCCAGGCAGTCCAGCCCACCACTCCAGATGGCCGTGGGCACTTCCATGTCCTTCACGTTGTAGAGCGGCGGACCCTCCTGAAGGGATGGAAGAGCAGGGTTTCACAAGGGGGAGACATTGCTGGAATGCAACAAAACCTGCACTGTGCAAGAGGAATTGCTGTTCTTTGGGAGTGGAGGGAAATAAAAACTGGGAAGGCTTTCTTTTAGAAAGAGGAGAAGTTTCATTCAAAGTTGTGGCACCTGATGCGCTATAATTTGATTTAAATTAATCAATAAACTAGTTCTGGCCTGCTAGAAATTCTAGTTCTGATCCTACAGACAATTTTGATAAGCAGGCAGAATTTCAGCTGCTCTGATCTAATGCTGGTGGATCATCCTGCTTCAAGCAGGAGGTTGGACTGGGGACCTCTAGAGGTCCCTCCCAACCAGCTCTGCCGGGGTTTGTGGTTACACCTCACGCAAGCACCAGCCTTTTCCTCAGCTCCATAACAGCAGAAAAGTGTTTGGAAGCAAGTTCTTGAAATTAAAATGCCCTGGAGGGTTGTTTTAGCTCAACACCCTGAGGACTTGCCATCAGGGCATTTATCAGCCATATATCTTGCTACCTGCAGTGTGATTATTCCAGTTCAGAAGGACGTCACCTTCGGGACAACTTGATTTTTTTCTTGTTTAGGGAAGAAAGAAGTTTGTTGGGTTTTTTTTCTGTTTCAATGCTTATCCACTCTTTCAGTGAAGAAATCTTCCCTAATATTCAACCTGAACCTCCCCTGGTGCAACCTGAGACCACTTCCCCTTGTCCTACTGGAAGTGAAAAGCCCCTAATGCTTGTCACCATCTAAAAGGTGCTTGCAAAATGGAGTTCAGAGCAGACATTGCTGTTGTTCCAAGCAGAGATCCTGCTGACTTGCTACTTGAATTTGCAAGGAGAGGACCATAAATTCAGGGGAATGGATGGGAATGGGATATGTAAGTGAAAGGGAAGACCAGGGCCATTGGAAGCACTTACCTGCCTATAGCGAAGACTGTTGTAAATGGTCCCCCCATCAAAAGCTCTCAGTGCCCCACTCTGAAATCCCTGCAGCAAATTCAGACATTCAACAGTCTAAATGAAATCACAGTTCTGGGGGGGGGGGGGGGGGGGGCAACCCCTTTAAAAAAGGAAACTCAAAAGTTGGTTTTTGTCACTGAACTGGTAAGATTTTTCAAGTGTGTCTCACAGGTCTGGCATAGGCCCAGTACAGTTAATTACTGTCATTACAGAGATTATGTTTCTATGGTTTGTGGTTAATGGTAGGATGGGAGAAAATAAAAATGTTCTACAGAGTGGGATTAGGACTCTAAATATTCACTGTTGGCTGAAGAATTGGCCTGAAGTGACACGATCAAAGACGTGGGGTTGGAAGGAGCCTCTGAACATCTCCTGTCTGACTGGAACAGGACTATCAGCAATACAAGGTCAGGGTGGCTGTGGCTTGATCCCTCCCATGTCCCTGGGCACTGTCCCAGGCCATTCCCCACTCCAGGAGAAGAAGGATTCCCCACCTCCAGCCTGATTCCCCCAGGCTGTAATTTGTCCTCAGTGCCCCTCATTTTGCTCTCAGTCACTCACTGCTCAACTGATACGCTGAAATCTGGCAAAGAATCTTAAAATTATAGACAGAAGAGAAAACCTGGTGGACTGATGAAGACTGACACCACTGAGCAACAGCACTTCAGAAAACGGAGTGTGTGCTCTTGCTCCAAAGCCCACAGAGTTATTTTGGTGTCTCTGGGCAGGAGTACCACACTGGGAAGAGGCTGTGCCTGCAGAGAAGGTGCTCAGGCTGAATCCATGATCCACAAAGAACTGTGCAAAACATCCAGGTACCTTTAGCCTTGGGAGGAGAGAATGAGGGCAGCAGAGCACAACTGCAGTGTCACAGGGGCTCTGGTGGTGGCTGTTCTCATGCCCACAAGGGGAAGAAGAAGAAATAATCAACTTAATTGGTAATAAGTTTAATTGGGTGCTGTCCAGAAGGATCTCTGCCCCAGTGTGATTGCCAGTGGCCCTCAGGCTGCAGGGCAAGGCTGGAGCTGGTCTGAAATAAGAGCCCTGATAATGTGCCTGCTTTGGATGCAGGGTCCTCACCTCCAAGTGTTTCTCTTTAAGGATCCTCTCCTTTGGGGTCACTCTACTTGGCTACTTCTACAAGAAGCTGCCAAGCATTTTTGGAGGGGCGAAAGCAGAAGGTACAACAAAGACACAACCAAGATATGTTTTGCAGCAACCAACACAACAGACTGCCCACAAAATACTCTGCACAGGAAAGCAGCAGGGAAGGTTTACCTGCAACCAGTGGATTATGTTTTGGACTGAAGTCCCCGCTGGGACGTGCCCGGCGTACACATCGACCCGGCTCTGAAAGGACACCAGCACATTTCACAACGGGGCCCACCTGGCTCCAAGGCTTCGTCCTTCAGGAGGACACCGAGGGCCCTCTGCAGATCTATTCCCACGTACCATGTTTGTGTTCTTCCAGTTAAATCCGAACGCCACAGACAAGAACCTCAGGCAGGTCTTCGAGCAGGCACAGAACTTGGAAAGGAAGAGCTCACTCAAGGCAGTGTGTGGGAGGAAGTCTTTGGTGCCAAATATCTCCTGCAAAATTGCAGATGTACTCACGAAATACAAAATCTGGTCGTGCTTTTTCCCCAAAGCAACCACCACTTCACAGCTTCCATTTTACCCCCACATTAAGGTATGAGAATGCCCACAAGCGGAGCCTTCCTTGCATCCTGTTAAATGCTTCTGTTCCCTGTTTTTTATGTGTGTGACATCTTACATCCATTATGCTCTGGAGTTGAGGGGTGAGGCTCAATTCACAACCAGTTTTATTTGCCAACATTTTGGCTCTAATTCTGCCAGAACATTTTGGCGAGTAAATTCAGGACAGAAGGTCTCTGGACTGATATGTGTGATTCTCTTAGTTATGAAAACAGGTAGAACACAGAGTTTCTCTCTCTGTAAATGATTTGAAATATTCTATGTAAGTAGTTTCACAATCCCTGTTAAAAAATACACTCACAATATAGCCTGGACCAACATACCTTAAGCCCATGGTCAGAAAAGAGTGCGAGCTTTCTAACTGGACTTGGAGAAAATGTAACTGTGGTCACAGGTGCTAGAGCAAGGAACATTTTGATTTTCTGAGCCAGCTGAGGCATAGTGGAAAAGGCTATAAAAGCTGGGGAGGGGAAGAAAGTAGAAAGAAATGGTTTACTCTTTCAAGACAGTCATGTACACAGCTTAATTTCAGTAAATTTTAAATTCAGATTTAAAATTCAGATTAAATTTAAATTCAGATTTTGCAGGTCCCAGAGATGATGTAGACATTCCCTACTGTCACCAAGATGGGTCCAAAAGTCCCACTCACCTACAGTGGTGCCTTGTGAATGACCGATGTAATACAACTGTTTCTGTCCTGTTTTCTGTTCAATAAAGTTTATCATTGCTGGGAGGTCGTATTTAGCCATTTCATCAAAGCTGTAGAGGGAAGAGTAGACACCTTACTGAGAGTTGCAGCATCCACATCTGCCCAACCACCACCACCAAATCACAGAATCAGCAGGAGGGGAGGATCACCCCACAAACTTCTTCATCCTACTCAGTGTGTCCTTGGGAAAGCACATGGGGTTTTCACCTCAAGTAAGTGGTTGTGCTTCAGCTCAGCCTGCTTCACTCCTCCCTGAGATAGGGCATCATCACCTTCTGAAGATGAAAGAATTTGATTGTTCCTGAGGCCCCCAAACTACCCATTTACCTGAAAGCCCAGAAATCGTCCCGTTTGGGAGACAGGAGCAGATGTTGCTTGGACCAAGTGGTCCCTCTGCTATTCCCAATCCAAACATCGTAGCCAGCATCGGCGAGAATGAAGCCCAGGCTGTTGTTGGCCAGATTGATGATCCAGCTGCTGCCTTCTACAAGGAGACCATGCTGCAGAAACGCGACGGGTCTCACACCTGGAAGACAGGAGTTGGGATGACTTTTTTTTTTAGTGCTGTCTGTCATCCTTGGAGACAGTTTAGGAAGCATTATCCTCCTGAATTGTGGCAGTCAGGGTCTGGGGAGGTTTGTGTCAGTGTTCCCCTGGATTTCAGTAACAAAGCAGGTTTGTTATGTAGCAGATGCACCAGGTGCATCGTATCTTTGCCTTTATCCCCAGTGCCTCTGGGAGCATTGGCAGAACTTGGGCTGCCCGGGGAGCTCTGTGGGCAAACACGGAGCAGCCTGGAGATGTGATGGGAAAAGATGCAGCTTTTCATGGATCTGGCCCCCCCATTGTCACTCCTCACAGGACAAGAGGATCCCCTGGAAGCTCCTCAAGGAGTACTGACCAGTGTCCTGACCCCCCATGTGGCTGCAGGACCACATATTGGAATGCAGGCTCCCGGGGGAAACCCAAGGAGGAACCAGGAAGGATGGGATGCTTCTCATTGCTGGGATTGCAGCCTGACAGGGGCATGGCATCCACAAAGGGTGAGAAAACATGGCTGCAAGGGAGCAGTCCACCCTGCAAATTCTGGCTGTTCAACAGTGATGCCACAGATGCCAAGCCACGGGGAACCTTGGAAACCCTCCTGCACGAGCCCTGGTATCCCAGGCAACAGCAAAAGGTGTGGGTGTCCTGTAGGGTACCAGTTTTACCTAGGCATCCAGCATTTTCCCTCCCGTGAGGAATTCTGTCCAGGTGAAGGATATAGCCATCCTCTGTCACCACGTCGTACTCCTCACTGGGGTATCCCCAGTACGAGACTATTTCACTCTGAGAGAAGAAAGCAAATAATGATGTTTTCAAGGCTCCTCCAAGGCAATCCCTAAGTGCAGTATTTAACTCTCAGTGTTTTATACTGGATGTTTCCTGGACTATTGCCCCAGTGCCATTGTACTTACGACATTCATCCGTGCTTCTGGATTCTTGGGAAACGGAGAATTCAAGAGGCACTGCCCGGAACCCATCCCGTGGAACACGGACACCAGAGCTAGAGCCAGCCACATCCTCACTGCCTGGAACAACACAGCCACACTGCCAGTGCTGGGGGCGACCTTTCCTGCTTTCTACAGGAGTGTCAGGATGCAAGGCAAGGTATTGCAAACTGGAAATCACTGAGCATTTAATTATGGCTTTAAAACCAACCCATGACAGAGTGCTGTGGGTCCCACTTTAAATGGTAAATTCCGGTGTTCCCCCCAGCAGACTGATGGCTGTGCAAACACTGTCTCTCACATCCCCAACACTGCATTCCCTCCCTAAACAGAAATGAAATTGCGACAAGAAAATCTCTAACTACTTGTCCTTCTCCTTGATTATTGTGAAAAAAATTAGAATTTATTACATTTAGTTCAGAAAAGGATATTTATAAGTGCCAATCTATGCACAAAACTGAGAGAAATGTATCTTTCCAGGAGATCTAGACATCACCGGGTTTCACACAGCTTAAAAAAGTACTCTGTGTTCTAGAGAGTGAATCTACCACAGAAGGTGGTGAAGGCAAATGGGAACAGCAACTTTTATATACAGTTATGGATAATAGGTCCTTAAACAGATGCTGAAAGGTCTGGGCAGGGTCATTCCCTCAGTGACCACGAGGTGATGGACCACTGGGCAGAGAAAACTGGTCTGGACCAACCTCTAGGACCAACCTCTAGAACCAACCCAGCAGATCAGACTTGGGTCCCCTGCTCTCAGACGAACGGGGGCCACTGGGCTGGAGTCACAAGTGCCCTTCACACCCACACCGAAACCCAGCTCGAGCAGTGCTTTTCCCACACTCACCTTTACAGAAGGGAGGGCAAGCAGCCCAGCCGAGGGGTGGCACAGCTCCTGCAGCAGAAGACAGGGAGGTGTGAGCCCCTGGGATGGATGGGTGGTGCAGGGGAGCAATGCAGAGGAGATGGAGAGCGGCACAGGGCAGCAGCAGGGGACTGAGGGTCACCTCTCGCTGGTGCACGGTGCAGTGCTCCTCATGTCTCTGGAGACAGCCCTATTTGAACTGTCTGGAGGGTGGGGTGACACTAACAGAGAAGGCCAAATGTAAACACACTGAAATATAGAACATGTAAATCATTAGGCAACACCATGGTTTAGAAAGTACAGTTTCCCAGAATTTGTTTGTGGAGGCCAGTTAAATACTGTTTAGGCAGAGACAAATAACCGTGGATGCTCGGAGGTGATGTCCATTGATAAAGTGGTTTAATTGATATTGCTGAAGAAAGTTTCCAGTTTCACCTTTCAGTGAGCAGATGATTTATTTATTCCGGGAGACATAATTAAGTTATTGCAAAGGAAGATCAAAGTCTAAAATGGATTTCCAGTGGCAGATCTTAGATGGTTTAGAGATGATGATGTTCCTATGGAACTCTACAACCCCTTGTTATATAGACAGAGATGTCAAATGTGTGATGGAGATTAAATCCAAGGCAACAGACTAAAAACATCTCCGCTGGGTCAGGCTGGGATGGAGTTCCCTTTCCTCATACCACAGGGATGGGACACAGCCAATTTGCCATAGCAACACTCTTTTTCTTGACCCAGTTTTCTCACTTTTGCTCTTCCAATTCCCTCCAGTTGTCCCACTTTGGGGTGGGGGCTGGAGCAAACAAGCAGTTGTGTGGGTGCTTAGATGTTGGCTGGGGTCAACCCACCACGATATCCTTGTTTTTCACACCCTTACAGGAAAATATGAAGAGTACCTAAGCACCCTGTCCTACATGTGCCCTGCCAACAAGGAGAGTCATCCCTCTCCATCACCCGTGGCAGGGTGTCCTCTGCCCTGCTTTCCTGGATTGTTTTGCTTTGAATATCGCGGTGAAAGGTCAGTAGGGAAAGATGTCTCCTGGCTGTCAGCCTGGAATGGACCTGAGATGCATCCAAGGCACACACCTAGATTTGGCAGTTGGTCCCACTCTTTAAACACAGCCACAGCAGAACACTGGTTCGTAATTCAGGGATCTGGACGTTAAGAGGGGCTTGGTTTTAGGATGCCGAAGCCACACTTCTCTGGATGAGACACCTTTGACTTTCATCTTTGGAGGAAACAGATAATGCACTCCAGGGAAAGGGCAGAGCAACTCTGGTCACGCTCATCTGGAGGCACTGTCCTCCCTGAAAGGTGCAAGACCAAGGCTGCACTCAAAAGAGTCCCACAGCACCAGAAGAGTGAGACATTATCACACGTCTTATGAGATGCTCTGTCCTCTCAAAGGTCATGTGCAGCTCTTGCTGAAGCATTACCACTGTACAGGCTGAATGGGATCAAGGAGAGTCCCTTGACCTTCATTACATGGCCATGACATCAAAGAAATGTTGGTGGGAAAGGATCTCTAGAGGGTTCCCTCTGCTGCCCCACTAGAGGCAAGACAGTTCCCACAACTGGATCAGACCGACCCTGGCTTTGAGTAGCCACGTTTTGGAAATCACCCAGGATGGAGATCCCACAGGTGACCATCCCAGACCTGCTCCACACTCTCCATGGAAAGAAGTGTTTTCACTTCCACGTGTCCAGACCCAACATCCAAAGGCGCAACAACTTTTTCCCTTATCGTATTCCCTGACCCTTCAGAGAGGCATTTTGCTCTATCAGCTTTTGCCCCCTGAGGAGTCACAGGCTGCTCTCAGACCACCCTCATCCTCCCCATGGCCAGAACCAATGAACTCAGCTCCATCCACCTCCCGCCGTAGGGTCACTGCCGGTTTTCCAGCCTCCATGGGTTGTCTCCACATCCCTCTCACCCAGCACTCCAGAACTGGATGCAGCATCCAGGTCTGACCTCCCGGGGGTGACAACTGACCCAGGCAGCCCTGGCTGCCCCGGTGGCCCAGGCTGGCGTTCTCCATCTTTGAGGAGGGAGCACATTGTTGGCTCCTGCTCAGTTTGGTGCCTGCCACCCCTCCCAGGTCCTTTCCAGTAAGGCTGTTATGCCACAGCTCCTAAACAGAGCGTTACCATGCCCTGCCCTCATCCAGGGCCGCCTGCCACCGCCACATACTTCAGGTAGGTGTTTAACCCCAAGGCAGGAACATGTCATACATCCAAGAGTTCTCACCCAACTCATGCAGCCCTCTCTTACAACACTCCTGCTTTCTCTGCTAGCAGTCCCCATGGTGTGTGCACCAGTGAGCACAGAGCTTTTTCCATTGCAGTGGAAACTTGAGCACTACCCATCGTGGACAGGTTGGATATAGGGGAAAGGTCCTTCCCTCAGGGGGTGGTTGGGCACCGGGCTCCAACCTTTCTCCAAGAAGTTCCCATTAAACAACATCTGCCTTGAAGTCAACTTGGAGCTCCCACTGAAGATAAGCATCACCAACACCTGCCTCCCTTAGGCACAACAAGCTCCACAGAAGGGACTTCACAGCAATCTGCTGCTAAACCTGCCAAATTGCCAGGTTCTGGTGTCCCCCATACCACAACGATCCTATCAGAAATTGTCTGGAATTTTTTCTCTCACCTACACAGCTGGGAAAGGATAGTAATCCAAATACTTCCCAGCAGTTGCCCACGCTCAAGGCTCTCAGAATGGGAATTTGTTTTTCCCAGGCAGAGGTGGTGCACACGTGTCACCAGCCCTCAGCACTATCTACTCCAATTTCAGCATCTCAGGATCCCACTTTCCTAACATCAAACCATGGCTTCTTGCAAATTACAGGCCAGTGCCATGCAGGGTTTCATAAAACCCCCAGGTGTTGGACATGGCCCATCAGCACTTTCTGGAAGGTGTCACACCCTCCAGCAATTCCTTCTGGGTAGCATCTCCAGGGGGCCAGGTTTGGATTATGGTAAGAGCTGCTCAGTAGGGCAGATCAAACCCAGTTTAGAGCATTCCTGGACTACTGGAATGAAGTCAGTCTGATGCTAGAGATGGCTCATCACAGAATCACAGGCTGGTTGAGGTCAGAATGACCTCTGGATGTCATCTTGTTGATCCCCCAGTGCTCACACAGGGCCACATAAAGCTGTTTGCCCAGGACCATGTCCAGATGGCTTTTGAATATCTCCAAGGACAGAGATCCATCCTGGGCAACCTGCACTGGTGCTTGGTCACACTCATAGTAAACAAGTGTTTCCTGATGTTCAGAGGGAACCTCTGCTGTTTCATTTTGCCACTTGCCTCTGGCCCTGAGCACCACTGAGAAGAACCTGGGTATTCATGGGACCCTCCCTGTGAGCCTTTTCTTCTCCTTCTTGATCAGTCCCACCTCTCTGGTGCCCAACCATCCTCCTAGTCCTTTGCTGGAGCCTTTCCAGTTGGACTTTCTCTTGCACTGGGAAGTCCAGAACTAGACACAGCACTGCAGGTCTGGCCTCACCAGTGCTGAGTAGGGGGAAGGAAGGCTCACCTCCCTCGACTGTTGCCAACATCCTCCTCGTGCAGCCCAGGGCGCTGTTCACCTTCGTTGCACAAGGACACATTGCTGACTCGTGTTCAACTCGGTGTCCACCAGCATCCCCAGGTCCTGCAGTGCAGACAGGTGCCCTTTGGCACGTGCTGGTGAGGGGCTGTTCCTCCCCAGGGGCAGGACTTGATAAGCTTTCTTGAGGTTCAACCCTTGTGTGTGTGCAGGGCTGTGTGTGCTCATGTGTGTGCTCACATGTGTGTGCAGGGCTATGTGTGCTCATGTGTGTGCTCACGTGTGTGTGCAGGGCTGTGTGTGTGCACAGGTGTATGGATGGGGGGTGTGTGAATGGGGTGTGCACGGGTGTGTGGGCAGAGCTTCATGGGCACGTGTGCGTGCAGAGGGGATGTGTGTGCACACGTGTGTTCAGGGGTGTGTGTGTGGGCATGCAGGGTGTGTGTGTCCAGGTGTGTGTGCACAGATGTGTGCACAGGACAGAGGGCTCTGTGTACAGGTGTGTGTATACAGGACAGGTGTGTATACAGGATGTACAGGTCTGTGTGTTACAGGTGTATGCACAGGACAGAGGGGTGTGTGTACAGGTGTGTGTACACAGGTGTGTGAGTACAGCTGTGTGTGTGTACAGGTGTGTGTATGTACAGGATGTACACGTCTGTACAGATGTGTGTGTACACATGTGCACAGATTTGTACAGATGTGTGTGTACACGTGTACAGATTTGTACAGGTATGTGTACAGGTGTGAATACAGGTGTGTGTACAGATGTGTGTGTCCAGGTGTGTGTGTGCAGATGTGTGTGTCCTGGTGTGTGTGTGCGCAGATGTGTATGTACAGATGTGTACAGGAGCATGTATGTGCAGGATGTACAGCTGTGTGTGTACAGCTGTGTGCGTGTACAGATGTGTGTGTACAGGTGGGTGTATGAACAGGATATACAGGTGTGCCTGTACAGATGTGTGTACAGGTGTGTGTACAGGATGTACAGCTCTGTGTGTGTACA
>NW_020884979.1:891381-920073 GCF_003945725.1 Corapipo altera | reverse complement strand
GTACAGCTCTGTGTGTGTACAGATGTGCATGTACAGGGTTGTGTGTGCACAGGTGTGTGTACAGGTGTGTGTACAGCGGTGTGTGTACAGGTGTGTGTACAGCGTGTGCATACAGATGTGTGTGTACAGATGTGTGTACAGGATATACAGCTCTGTGTGTGTACAGATGTGCATGTACAGGCTTGTGTGTGCACAGGTGTGTGTTCAGGTGTGTGTGTACAGTTGTGTGTGTACAGGTGTGTGTACAGCTGTGTGTACAGCTGTGTGTGTTCAGCTGTGTGTACAGCCGTGTGTACCGCCGTGCGCACCGCTGTACCCGCGCGTTCCCGCGCACACCCGCGTCGTTTCCCGGCCGTGTGCTCCCCGCTCCACCCACGGGCGGCTCTCTGCCGTGCCGGGCGTGCCCTGGCCGCTCCCCCGCCCTGCCGGGGCGGTGCTCCGTGCTCGGGGCCATGTCGCGGGTGCTGGTGGTGGGCGCGGGGCTCACGGGCGGGGCGTGCGCGGCGCTGCTGCCGCGGGGGGCGCGGGGACGCGCGGCCGTCTGGGACAAGGCGCGGGGCGCAGGTGGGTCCGGCGGGGCGGGGACCGTGTCCTGTGTCGTGTCATGTCGTGTCATGTCGTGTCATGTCGTGCGTGTGTCGTGTCGGTGTCTGACTGGCTGTCGCGCAGGGGGCCGCATGAGCACGACCCGCGGCGACCTGGGCAGCGCCGACCTGGGCGCGCAGTTCGTCACCTGCGACGCGGAGCTGGCGGGGCCGCGGCTCAGGTGAGACCCGCCCCATCCCTCCCCATCCCGCCCCCAGCGCTTTGGATCCGGCCCCCGCCCGCCCCCCGCGCTCCCTCATCCCACCCCCGTCCCGCTCATCCCGCCCCAGTCCCGCTCATCCCACCCCAGTCTCGCTCATCCCGGCCCCGTCCCCGCCGCCGCAGGTGGGAAGCTGCGTTTCGGGAGCA
This sequence comes from Corapipo altera, assembly GCF_003945725.1. NCBI lineage: Eukaryota > Metazoa > Chordata > Aves > Passeriformes > Pipridae > Corapipo > Corapipo altera. The sequence continues at coordinate 919,119 of NW_020884979.1, read as the reverse complement.
GGTTTGGGGCTCCTCGGGCTCGCTGCGGGCACAGGTGTCGTGGTTTAATTTAACCCCAGCCCGACAACCCTCGCTCCCCCGCCAGCGGAGAGAAAGGGGAGGATAAAAGCTGGAAAACCCCCGTGGGTTGAGATGAAAGAGCCGGGGGTAGCTCGCTGTGCCTTGAGGAAGGGGGTGGAGGTGTAGCAGCGATGTAAAAAGATGTAAAAATTTTGTGCAAAGCCGGGAAAAGGTGCGTTTCAGGCAGCTGCGTGCGGGGGCTGGGATGCTCCTGCGGTTCGTGCTCAGAGCTTTAGGGAGCTGTCGCCTGTTCCCGTGCCTTCGGGTCACACCGCTGGCAGTCCCATTGCGGGCAGCCTTGCTCTCAGGTTGAAGGCCAGACACAGGACAATAGCGAGGTAGTTGGTTGTTTTATGGCTGTGTGTTACCTGCCTTCAAACGCTGCTTGCTAAAAGCTGTTCTCTAAACTCGAAAGTTAGCCTGGCCTTAACTTTTAACTGTGGAAAAAAGGAGCGAGTTTTCACCTCTGTGTGTTTTTCCTCCCTCCAAGCTTCTATGAGGAACTTCTGTCTCACGGCATCTTGACACCACTGACTGCTCCCGTGGAAGGAATGGTGGTGAGAGAAGGCTCCTACAATTATGTGGCACCCCAGGGCATCTCCTCGGTCGTCAAGTATTATTTAAAAGAGTCAGGTAACTTTCTAAGATGCCTTTGTGTGAAATGAAAGGTTTTAATGACGGCAGTCCTGAACTGTCTTTCGAATTTAAATTTCTGTTGAGGATGTTTAAGTTCCTTGTTTGTTTATGTATGCCTGGAAGTTTCTGGTGGATGGATAAACAAGTCTGGGAGCTCTGTGAGTTTCCAAGTCCTGCAGGCCTGGCATGTAAAAATCCCTATATAAATAGAACATCTGTAGGCTCAGGGGCCAAGCCTATATTTACACCGGTGACTTTAGCATATGAAAGTCAGGCCTAGCATGAATAGGACAAGATAATTCAGTGGGAGATGGTGGTTAGGAAGAGATTTGAGTTGCAGCTGGAATGAAGTGAGTGTTTGGGTGGCTTTTTTCTGAGTGGGTACTTATCTGCTGTGTAACTGGGAGCACAGTGGTGAACTCCAGCCTGTGTTTTGGAGGAAGGAGTGCTTCTGCAGGATGTGAGCCTTTAGAAAAGGCCAGAGGAGGAGATCACCTGCTGGTTTAAACTTGGTTTAAACCATGTAACTACTGCATTAAGTGTCATGTGGTAGAACCAGGTGTGCATTTCAGTGACTAATTTAAGCCTGGATTGAAAAATATGAGTTGTAGGAGCACTCAGGCTTTGGCCCTTCTGTATAATTGTTATTGTTTTATTGTTTTTTGTTTTTTTTTCTTACTTAGCTGGTTTTTTAGACACTAATCTTGCAAGTAATTAACTATGTCCCTGTCTTCAGTTGCTAACAGGGACAGTGCTGTCTTTCTCAGCACCTGGGGGGGGTTGCTTTGATTGCTTACCCAGTGCCACCTCCTGTGTTTGTTGGGTTTCCCTCTGGATTGGTTCAGCTCAGTAAAGCCAGGGGAAATAACCTGGCAAAGACAGCAGCTGGGAGCTCTCCCTCTATTTACTGAGTTGAATTAGAGAATCTTAGAATCACAGAATCACAGACTGGTTTGGTTTGGAAGGGACCTTAAAGCTCACCCAGTCCCACCCCCTGCCATGGGCAGGGACACCTCCCGCCAGCCCAGGTTGCTCCAAGCCCCGTCCAACCTGGCCTTGGACACTTCCAGGGATCCAGGGGCAGCCACAGCTTCTCTGGGCAACCTGTGCCAGGGCCTCCCCACCCTCACAGGGAACAATTCCTTCCCAATATCCCATCTATCTCTGCCCTCTGGCAGTGTGAAGCCATTCCCCCTTGTCCTGTCCCTCCATCCCTTGTCCCAGTCCCTCTCCAGCTCTCCTGGAGCCCCTTTAGGCCCTGGAAGAGGCTCTCAGGTCTCCCTGGAGCCTTCTTTTCTCCAGGTGAACCCCTCCAGCTCTCCCAGCCTGGCTCCAGAGAAACCACTCTGCATTTTCTCTCTGGAATTCACTGGGACATGGATTTAACTGCTCCTTTTTCCGTGCAGGTGCAGATGTCCTGTACGAGCAGCATGTAACTCACATCTCCCTCCGAGGTGGGAAGTGGGAAGTCTCCAGGAAGGTGGGGCCACCTGAGCAGTTTGATGTAGTTATTCTCACCATTCCTGTTCCACAAATTCTCCAGCTGCAGGGGGACATTGTAAACAGTAAGTTCACACCTCAAAATCTAGCAGGTATCCAATTTAGCGTCTTGTATGGCAAAGAACAGTCTGAGCTGCTTAATTACCCCCAGAACAGGGTGGAGCAGGACAGGAGGTGGGTGATTTCAAGGCCTTACGTGTGGTGTGTGACCAGTAACACCTTGATAGCAAAAATATCTGCACAGGCGAGTCAGTTTTTAATCTGATCTTTAGTTTTTTGCTGACTTTTGAGACAGTACCTGTTTTTCTGTGACTTGAAAATCGCTGTGAATTGGACAAGCCCCTCAGCTGGTCCCCACGTGGTGCTTCCCTGTCACTGCCCCTTGTGCTGATCTCCAGTGCTGCCTCTGCAGTGGGGATGTCCCAGAGAGTGAGACCTCAATAACAGCTGTGCTGTGGGGAAAACCCCCCAGGGCATCTCAGTGACCCTAAAATCATATGAAGTCCAGCTGAGAACTGCTTGGTCTCGAGTTTATAAGATGAAAACCTCTCCAAGCCTCCAGCTTGTTTGCTGTTTCTGGCTGCATCCTGGGGGTTTTATTCTCCAAATATGAGTAAATCTCACTTATCCTTTGGTGATTTTTTTGGGGTGAATGTGTTTCAGTGCCACGGAGGCTTAGAAAGAGCAGCTCCATGCTGAGAGAGAAGTGTTAAGTTCAGGCCCTGGTTTGTAGAAGAGTCACCAGTGGTGGAATGATGAGGAGCTGACTTTAACACTTGGCTCCTTGTTTTCTGCTGTATCTTGGATTTTAACGTGTTTAAATCCATGAGTGTGGTTTGGAAGCTGCCTGTTAAAGGATATTGGAGCAAGGGGTGGAGGTCTAGGGGTCTGTCTGGAGTTGCTGCTTAGTAACCAGGACCTGTATGAGCAAAAAGATGATGGATGGCAGCAGGATGCTGAGCTGCAGCAGAGCATCTTAGGGTAGCAAGGGGAAAATTGGTACTTGATCAGAGTTTTCTTGGGCATTTCTTTAAAGAGAAGTATTTTCATTACAACCTCTTATTTTAAGCTCTGTGCCTAAATAGGTAAATACTCTGTAGGAACAGGATTTCTCTGCTGTTTGCTGTTTTATAAGCCCTCTCTTTTCCCCTGTCCCTTTACCAGGGAAAGTACTGGTGGGTCTGGCCCCTCCTGTCCTTGCTAAGGTGGTCTGGTTGATGATGAATGTCCTGGAAACAGAAAAGAGGTAGTGTGGAGTTCTGTTTTCTCAGTCCTCCCGAGGTTCTGCTACTCTGCATCTCAAGGCCTTCCTCAATCAGCACTGATGTTTTTGTAAATTGGGTTTTCTTGGGATAATTAAATCCTTTCATGTGCAGAAAGTGGTCAGATCCCCTTCAGTAATTAAGGTGAACAGTTCATTTCACTTGCTCTTGGGAGTGCTGGAACTGTCCCATGCTTTCACAGCATCCTTCACCTTCTGTGTGACTGCAGGATTACCTTTTATCCGAGGGAATCCAACAGCTTTGTCTTCTCCTCCCCTTGTTTCTGTTTCTCTTCCCCTGTCTGCCTGTTCTCTGTGTGAGACCAGCTTCCAGATTTCCAACCAACTGTTAATTCTTGGTCTCAGGCAGCAGGACTGACTCCCCATACCCCAGAGTTCCTTGGCGTTGGAGCTGTTGGCATCTTTACTTCTGTTTCTTTAGTCTGAGAACTAAAATAAGGGGAAAACAGGTGAGGAGATGTAAGGAGGATGTTTCAGAGCCTGAACAGGGTGTAGTTTCAGATCTGTTTTGACTTAGAGAGGACCAGGACACATCCCTGGATCTGTAAATCTCGACCTCCTTTTGATTGCACATCAAACAGCCGAGTTTTGCTGACAGAGAACGGGGGTTTTCCTGGATCCACCTCGCTTGGGATTTAAGGTGGAATTTGATGTTAAGCTTAAGGCTGTTGTGGACAGCTGCTGAAAGGAATGGTTGTTCTCTCCCTGCTGTACTGGCACTGCCCTACTCAGCTGTCTGCTCCGGCCTCCCAAACCCGGGGACAGAACTCAGTGATTCTCACAGGAGCTGTGTTTGTGCGCTCCCGGGAGACAAACCAGCGATTCCAGCTGCTCCTGGAAGGGGAGGGAGGTTCCTGCTCCTTGTTGGAGGCGTCCCCCTCGCTGTCAGTCAGGCCAGAGGAATCATATTGTGCTGCAGATGGACTGAGGGATGTGCAGAGCTGACGGAAGGGGAGGGTTTCCTCTCCTGGAGCAGCAGCCCTTGGCCAGCGTGGGGTCACGTGTGGCCCCTCTGCCACTGCAGGCAAGGGGCTTAACAGGAAGGGGGCTGGATTGGGGAGCACAGCTGCCCTCACTGCTCATCTGGAAGGCCCTTTTTACATAGAAGACAGACTCTGGAGCTGAATGGAAGCCGTGCCTGTAGTTCAGTCTGTTACGATAACCACAGTTGCTGTTGCGGTTTGTGATGAGTGTTAAAGGAGGGAGCTTCGGCTGATTCCCAGCAGTCCTGGTTTTTAGCCTTTACTGCACACTCTCCTTTGACATCCCTGCTTTGACAGCTTCTTCAGTGGGGGCATTAGCTGAACATCTTCTCTATCCTTGTAGTCTTTTTTCACTTTTCCTCTCTGAGGTGCCTTTTCACGCTGATTTTGCAGCACGCTGGAGACTGCACTGCTGACTGTGGACCTGTGCCAGGTCCCATTTTAGCCACTTAAGTATAATTGGATCTATCAGTTCAGAGCCAAATGAAGTTTTAAATGGATTTTGATGAGGGATTGTTGGCATTAATGTATAGATAAAGACTGTAAAAGAAGAGAAGGTGCAAAGGAACAACTGGGGGGAGCAGGAGATGCTTTGATCCAGCAGTAAGCATTGGAATTACCCCTTGACATTTGTGTGTGAAAGAGGCTGAGCTGGAGAGTTCAAGTGACTGCCCAGAGGTGGGAATTCACCCCTTGCAGGAATTCACCACTTTGCTGTTTGAACCTCTGGGGTGGCTGCCATGTCATTCCCTTCCCCTCCCTTGAGAATACTGGACTGTCTGAATATTGTATTTTTAAGCACTGGTCCCACAGATTATTGCCATAAACATGCAGTATCTTTCTCAAAAAAAACCAAACCCTGGACACCTATGCCCACGTTTTCATAGTCATCTTGGGAAATTTGGACTCCTGTATTTGTGGTCAGCTGCTTCAACAAGGGTGTCCTGCCTGTGTGTGCTGGGAATTCCATTTAGTTGTGTGGGAATGACCAGCAGCTGGATATTGAGTTACCTTTCATAGGTGCCTTTGGGTCCAGTGGCATCTCTGTGTGGACATCTTTAACCTCCTGTTGCAGAAAGAAAACAGTCAATTTGCAGTGGACCAAAATGTTCCCTTCAGGGAGATTAGTCCTCGTGGTTAAGAGCAAAGACCCCTGACAGGGGAAATCACAGCCTCGAGGTGGTCTTCTGCCCCCCATGTTTTTTGATAATAATTTTCACTAACTTACATTATATTCAGGGAATTCAGATTTTGAAATAATGTCCTCCTCAAATTTCATGTTCAGTGGCAGAGTTGCTGTTTTAATACTTAAAGCTCTGCAGACTAAAGGCCGAGGGTTAGTTTTTTGTGTTCTTTAACATTTTAGATGAACCTGGATGCTATGTGAAGCTCTGCATTTATAAAGAGACAGAATTAAGTGGCCTTTGGCAACCTAGAATTATAATTTTAAATGAACTGTGTGAGGAGTTACTGTTCCAGAATTACTGTCCCAGGATTTACTTCTCTTGTGAGTGAAAAGCCAAATATTAAATTAACGGAGAAGTTACTGTGTATGCATACCTTAGTTTTTAAAAATAAACATATAATAAATAGTATACATATATACAGCTGATACTGTTTACTTGCATTCTTTTGTTTGGTTTGTTTGTAGTCTTTGAATTTTGCCAGCATTGATGGGTGATTAAATTCTTAATTGATAAATTAGGGGGACAGGGAGGGAAGCGACCTGCCTGAGGCCCATCTTTTTAGATCTATTCATCTTTACCCACCTTCATTTTCAACCTTTATTCATAATTTCTAGAGTTATCATGGCCAAATAGATGTATCAGTTGCATATTTAGCAATAGCAGAGACAGAAATAATATTTCCAGTAGGACTTCCAGTAGCTGCTGGATAAGGGGTTAACTCCTTGCAACATGTTTGGAACAACAATAGGTGGCAGCAATCAAATGATGTTCAGGACATTCAGCTTGAATAACTAAATTAAATTGAGTGCACTGATTTGTACTGGGGCTTTACATATTTTGGTAGCAAATAGTGTGGTAATGCAGAAGATAAAGGGGAAATGAATAAGTGTTTCTGAGGTTTGTGATGGCAAGTTGTTGTCAGGAAAGGAATAAATTTATTTAAAAGGAGGGTCTTTGCAAATGAAAGGACTAGAGTTTTGCAAATGTTCAGTGTCCTACAGTATTTCAAAGGAACTGGGCTGCTGTGTTGACTGCTGATGGTAGAAAATTCCTAGATTTATCTCCCAGATTCCATACAGTCACTAAGCAATGTAGTTCTTTCTGTGCATTTTCAAACCAGGTGGACAGGCCTCTTTATCGGTTCTGTTCTCAGTTTAATTCCGTTGGCAACACGGCAATTAAAGGTGGCAGCAATTTGCAGTGGTTTTTTTTTATCTGGGCGTTCAGAATGTTTTCATTAAGTCGCTTTCCTTGGAATTTCGAATTACAGTTCTGCATGTTTAATCTGCTAATAAAACAGAATGGCTTGGCTTTTGTTTCCAGCCTGACCTATTTTTTTTTTTCCATCTGTGTGAATGTCCCACATGTTTTAAATAATACAAGCTGATGAGGAGATACAAGTAAAATAGGACTGTATTTGCATAGGGAGGCTTTATAATGTGAATTAGGAAAGCACAACTCTGATAATTTTTCATGAGTCCCGAGTCCTTGCTGAGTGAATGTGTTTATTTTTGGATAGCATGACGATAAATTCGGAATTTTGTAATTCCAGTTCCAAGCAATCTGAGCAGGGCTTATCCAGCTCGGAGCTCTCATTACCTAACGTATCTAGAATGTCTAGTGTAAACATGTACACTGATTTGTTGGTTACTTATCAGGCCTTAGGAGCTGAGGTCACAACATGCAAATATTTGTGCTTTCTGGGAAGTACAAGTAGTTATTATTTTGGGTCCTTTTAAAACCTGTCACTCACTTGATAACACGGGGCATCTCACTCTGCAGTGAAACCCTCTGTCCCTGCCCATGGGAGAGGTGTTTGCAGGAGGCACAGGGCAGGATTCAGCTCCCCTGAGCTGTAACCTGACAGTTGGGGTGAACTGTGCTCCCTCTGGATTCAGGGAATGGCTCCTGGCCCTACCTCCCAGTGCTGCTGTCACCTCTGCCTCTGACCTTCCACTGCAGCGTTTGGTACCCTCCTGGGGGTTGATGTGACTCACCAATCCAGCAGGGACATATACCTATATATCTGTATATCTATATATTTATCTCCTAGAATGGTTTGGGTTGGAGGGAATGTTAAAAAACATCCAGTTCCACCCCCTGCCATGGGCAGGGACACCTCCCACCAGCCCAGATTGCTCCAAACCCCATCCAGCCTGGCCTTGGACACTTCCAGGGATCCAGGGGCAGGATCCAGGGACTTATAAATAGTCCCTCTCCATCTTTCTTCTCGTCCCCTTCAGGCACTAAAAGGCCACAATTAGGTCACCCCAAAACTTCTCCTCTCCAGGCTGAACAATCCCAACTCTCCCAGCCTTTCCTCCCAGCAGAGCTGCTCCAGCCCTCTGATCATCTCGTGGCCCTCCTTTGGGAGGTTGTTATTTCTTGGTCAAGGAGTTGGATTTGCTGGTGGAGTGGTGTGACAAGGCAGCAAGGAGAAGGTGGGACAAAACCTCTGGGAAGCAGAGGAGTGTCTAAGGAGGAGCAGCTGCTACTGAAACAACGTCAACCTTCAAAGCAGGCAGAGCTCTTGCGTGTTCTCTGCCTTCTGCTGCTTGGGCACAGCCTCTCTTGGGGAGCACTTCTAAAAATAGAGGCTGCTGGAGCTGGAATTGCACGGCAGGGAGAGAAGTCAAAGTAGGATGTGTGTATACTCAAGTGTGTGTTTGACTCAGTGTTTTTAGGTGTTTCTTCAGAGTGCTTGTAATGGACTTGTTCTGCAATTATTAGTTAGAGCACCTTGAAACCCTCTCAAAAGTCAAATAGGTACCAGAGTGATCACAGTGACCCTCTTTGTCTGGGAACTGTGAGGGTTAAACCCTATGCCTGTGAGCAGGAGAGGTTTGAAAAGGAGAGTGAAACAGAATATGTGTTAGATAAAGGGCTGCTTTTCGTCTGAGTGTTGTCTGTGGAGGCTGCCTGCCTTTGGTGGAGAGCTGAAACTGGGATTTGACAGATCTCAGGGTAAAACTGAAGGAAAAAAGCAAGACTTGGACGGAGTGGGGCAGGGGAACCCACCTTACATCCTCTGCCCAGACCAGCGTGGCAGCTCTTAAAAAAAACCCATGCAGGGGTGGGTGAGTCTCATGCCATCACAGCACCACTTTTTAGTGCCTGGCAACGTGTCAGAAGCATTTCTTCCATCAGCCCCTGGTCCTGGTGCTGCCCCACCTCCAGCAAGGCAGCTGGCTCAGCACAGCTCTCTGTGGGGCCACAGGAACGTGGTGCCCCCCCACCCCTTGCCCCCCTCCAAAAACGGCGGGGGAGTTATTTTTAGCAGGATCAGTGGTGTGATCCTGGGTTCCCCATGTGGCCTGCAGACTGGCTGGCACACTGTGCTCTTTCAGCAGGGGCAGGAGAGCAGCACAGGGGCTGGGCGAGTGGTTGAACCGTCTGAGCGAGGCGATGCTCGTGATTCTGTGGTTTGAATTCTAAGCTTAGGTTTCCTGTGCAGTCCCAGGAGAGACTCAGAGCACCTGCACAGTAAACTGGCAGCAGATTGTGCTGATTTAGCCAAACTGGTTTAAAGAAACCAAAAAAAAAAAAGTTATTTCTGACATGTAAGGCAGTGCTGCTTTTGTGTGTTGACATGTTGAAGTCCACCTGAGCTGGCTGTTTGTAGTTAATTTAACCTGGACATGCTTTTCTTCCTGTCATGCAGCCTGGGCTGGTTTGGCAAAGAGCTTCAATACCCAGGGACTTGATCACAGATCTTTATTTAATGGTTGTTTTGTGTCATTCCAGTATTCAAAACAGAGAATGGGACCAGAGATATATTGGATCAGCTGAACACAAGCCCGTGTGCCTATGCACTCATTGGGGTTTTTCTTCCAGATAATAAAGGTGATGGTATTTGAGCACAGGACATACTTGGAACAGAACAAACAAATGCTCTGAAATTTGTTTATCTCAACAATAAACACAGATACCTCTCAGTTTTTCCCAGTCTTTGGTTCTCTTTGTTTAGATGGAAAAATCTTTTGCAAAGCTGCTCTTAGCCATGAGACTAAATGGGGAGAGGAAAAAAAAAGTTCCCTGCCAAAAAGATGTGACCAAACTGAGCAATTCTGAAACTTCTTTATTTGTGTCTTGTGTGTTTAATGTGTTCCATGTTGTAGGAAGCTTGGATGTGCACTGAATTCAGTAAGTCCACTGAGGGCTTCATTTTCAACCTTGAATTCGTAGATCCTGAATCTAAGATGCTTTTGATTTTGGGAAACAGTGATAATGTACATGTCACTTCTGCCGTGGAGTAAAATCCTTTGTCTGATGTTTTTCACTTTTTTTTTTTTTTTTTTTGGGGGGGGGTGTTGGAAATGTTTGGAAAAGCTCTCCCACCTTTCCTGTTCCCACACCTGCTCAGCATACCTGGGAGAGAAGTGTGCAGGGGTGACTTGGGCTTTACAGCCTTTGTTTTGATATGAAATCTGCCACTCCAACTATGGCTTTTCTAGGGTTGAAAACCTTTGAAAAGCCAGGTGCAGGTCTGCAAGCTGTCTTAACACTTAATTGCTTGCTTTGGGATTTATTTATTTTTGAGTTGGTGCTGCAATCAAATAAACAGGCAGAAGTCTTCACTGGAACACGATCTTTAAATGTATTCTCCCATCTTAGGCAGTGCCTCTGGACTGGATGGGGGGTTTGTGGATTTCTAGAGGGATTTTTAATAATTGCTGGCCCCTCACATCACTGTAATTGAGACCATTCTTTATAAAGATTATCTTTACCTCCCAAGGAATACGCCTGCAAACTTCCAAGTCCTTTTTGCAGTCCACATCTGGATTAGAGCAGGAAGAAAAAAAAATGTTAATTTTAAACTTAATGAGGTTTTGGCTGCATCGAGTCAAGCCTAAAATTTGCATTGAGCTTGCTGTCAGCTTTCTGCACTTGGCATCATGACTGCCAAGAATGCATGACCTGCCCTTGTATTAAAAAAGCCTCAGGGATAACCCTCAGATGCCGTCTGTAGTAACCAAGTTGTGCTCCTTTCCCTGTGCCATCAGGTGAGATGGTGTAGAAGGTAAAGATTTTTATTTTGGCACAGTTGTCAGCCTGGAAGGTCTCAGTTGGGTCAGATCACTGATGTGGCTGAAAACTAACATAAGAGAGGGGAAAAAACAATCCCACATCTGACAAGGTTTGTGTTGGTTTGGTCTGTGTGGGCTCCAGAGCTGAACAAACCTGAGAGAGATGGGAATCCCCAGAGATGGGAATCCCCTCTGTGCTGAGGAATTTGCAGTCGGGTCAGTGGAAGCTGCCTGTGATCCAGGCATGTTTTCCCTGTCCCCTCTCTCATGGATGTTTGTTCCTTACCAGATTAAAGCCTGGGTCACTTCCTTAATCCTCTTGCCTTCGTGGCAACTGAAATGAGGTTGAGGGGTGTAGGGGGAGAAAAGACAGCACTGGCAGTGGCTTGTGTTGTCAGAAACTGAGAGCAGTGACCTTTTCCTCCTACAATTTCTATAATAATATTCCATGCAGTATTAGCATATGCTGTTAATACTGCAGCTGGGTGGTGGTTTGGATTTACCTGTGCTGCTTGGAAGCCTGAGTTTATTGTTAGTTGCCTTGCTGTTCCTTAGGGTTTGATTTCCCTGCTACACCCACCTTTCCAGAGATACTCAAAGCATTGTAATTGTTCTTTAAAAAAGAGAAAGCCCTGATAAACTTCTATCCAGTGACTAGTGTAGTTCTCACCTCATTTCAAGGCAAAATCTGGCTTTGTAACCCAGTATTTCAGAAATTACTGATAATTATAAAATCATAGAACCCCAGAATGGTTTGCAGTGGAAAGGATCTTAAAAATCACGTACTTCTAACCCCTCTGCCATGGACAAGGACACCTTCCACTAGCCCAGGTTGCTCCAAGCCCTGGCTTTGGACACTTCCAGGGATGGAGCAGCCACAGCTTCTCTGGGCAAGGGCCAGAGCCTCCCCACCCTCACAGGGGAGAATTCCTTCCCAATATCCCATCTAACCCTGCCCTCTGGCAGTGGGAAGCCATTCCCCCTTGTCCTGGCACTCCAGGCCCTTGTGAAAACTCTCTCTCCATCTTTCTTGCAGGCTCCCTTCAGGTCCTGGAAGGCCACAATCAGGTCACCCCAAAGCTTCTCCTCTCCAGGCTGAAGAATCCCAGCTCTCCCAACCTTTCCTCTGATCAGCTTGGTGGCCCCTCTGGATTTAAAACACTATTTATCAGCTCATTAGCAGTTGTTAAGGTGGTGACTGTGTTTGGACAGCAGCGATCAGGGTTTGCTGTCAGGGTGATCCTGGGGAGTTCCAGTGGGGATGATGTTTCAGGAAGCATCATGTGGGTCGCTGTTTTCCCATTCCCTTGCTATCCAGCAGGGTAGACAGGCAGTCTCACCGTCCCAAGGCTCATTCAATTTAGGAAATGGAATAGGCTGGGTGAGAAATGGTGTGATTGGTCTCCTTTATTGGCACAGTTGACGAAGCCCCCGTGTTTATAGAAATGGACTTGGTTGCTGCAAATTACTTAAAGTGTAAAGAACATATTGCCTTATTTAAGGGGATTAGAGCTATCTTTTCACTTGATTTATTCAGAAGAACAGGGGACATGCAAACAAGGCTTTCTAGAGCACCAGTAACGTCCAATTCTATTCCCAAAGTCATGCTTTAAAAATACAGCTGTACTGAAATGTGGCTGAGTGGTGCAACTCTGGAAAGACAGGTGTGAGAGGATAAGCGTATCCCTCTGCATAAAGAAGGATTTATTGGTCTCCTCTCATTGGATTTATACTTTGGGGAGAGCAGGGAAGATGCCTATGGAAATTTAGGAAAGTAAATTTTACTCAATGAACTATGTGCAGACAGCAAGTGGTTTAAGTGTCTTGCAGACTGTTAAGTGCAGAGCAAGAAAGTGGTGTATGAGTTTATAAAGCTTAAAAGAAGTAGATTTGCTGGGTGTTTGCATATCCTTTTCTCTCTGGCACAGTAGGAACTGTATTTTGGAACACTGATGAGAAACGCTTTCATCTACTCTGAATTAAGGCATGCTGGTTGCAAGAGTAAGCCTGGAAACCAGAATTCACATTTTCTAATGTATGTTATGCTCAAAGGCAACTTAGAAGCAGCAAAAAACCCCACTAACTTGGAAAGGATCACTTGTTTTCAAGTGGCTGAATTTGTGCCCAACTCCATTGAAAAGATGGATCATTTTCCCCAAGATAGGATTGCCTAAATAAGAGCTTAATTTTCCACTCTGATGAAAATGCCACGTAATTCTCACAGAAACAAGGAAATTTGCCTCAAATTTGGCATTTGTCTGCAAAGGATCATAAAATGATTGGGGTTGGAAGGGACTGTAAAGGTCATCTAGTTCCAATGCCCTGCCATGGGCCTGGACACCTTCCACTAGCCCAGGTTGCTCCAAGCCCCATCCAACCTGGCCTGGGACACTTGCTGGAAGAATGAAGTAGTGACTAAATTGAAATTCCTGGTCCTAGGGTGTCCTTTCCTGTATTTGTGTTTCAGCTCATGTCATTTAGTAAGTCAATCCTGACTTAAACTGCAGAAATACAAACTTCTGGTAGCTCTTTAATATTTTGTATGTCAGCATTCCTCTTCATTTGCAGCTCATCATCTCTATATGGTGTGCAGTGGAGTCTTAAACTTCTGCAAGTGTGTATCATGTGTGAGTGAGGGGAAAAACTTGTCTTCTTCTGGGTATGAAAACTGACATTTCTTCATCTTTGTGTTGTTAGCACTTTGTGGGGTGCTGGTCCCTTTTGCAGACACTCATAAGGCATCACATCACAGATACCTTTAGATGTCAGTGTAAGTCTGTTTGCCTCCTGCTTGTGCTGCAGGCTCCTGGCACCATCAGCATCTGCACACTTGGGAAGAGGTAAACTAAGAAATTACATATCTGTGGTGCTGTCAGAGTGCCTCCAGGAAGGCATTCTAGTCTCAGTTCATGTCCTGCTTAAAATACCAGGGAAGGTCATAACTATGGCAACTTCCTAAACTCCCAACTCCTCGAAGTTTTTGCCCCTTGGTTCTTTAGTATGTGGCTTTTTTTTTTTTTTTTTCCCAGCTCTCCCCTGTCTGGTGCCGTGTTTGCTGCCTCAGCTGCTGAAACACCATCAGGTATTTGGAAAACAAATGTAACACATCAGTTCTTCGGATTTTTTTAAGCCCTTAGGAAGTGGTGGTAAAGTGCCGTAGCAACCCTGTGGGGAAGGAGTCTGTGAGCAGCTTCAGCTGGAGGTTTGTTAGGGAAAATGGCTTTTGTGTCCTGTAGGTGCTCAAGAACGTGAAGTAGCCTCAGTTTTGGGACCAATCTAAGTGGGATTTTCTGGTGGTTTGGTGGCCTGAACTGGGGTTTATATCCATGCTGGTTTTAAGGGGGTTTGGCTTTGTGCTTTTGAAGCCTTTGTAAGTGTTCTGGCAGTGAAACTGTGCTGCTGGTCTGTGTGTGTTTGTAGCCATTGAGAGACATTGGTATTTGGCTTATTTTTGTTCCTTTCTGTCGTGTTGCCTTTAGTCATAAATCTTACCTCCCCACTTTTGTGTCATCCCAGCAGTACTTGAATTTTATTGTAGAGTCAAATGTCAAGGTACTGGGTATTAATAACAGTGTGTGTGGGGTTAAGGTTCAATTTTTAATGAGTACCTGTATATTTTTTTTTTAATGAAATTTGCAAAGCAGATAAATCTGGGCAGCATTTTATGACATCAATATTTTTACTTCGGGGTTTTTTTTTTGTTTGTTTGTTTGTTTTGTCTTTGTTAGATTTTAGTATGGACTTTTAGAGTCCATACTCACCACTGATAAAGGCATAAACCATTTCCCAAGGAATGGTTTCTTGTAGCAGGAGGAGGGGAGAGTTTGGCTTTTGAGTACAGCATTTGGTATGATGTACTAATAGCAAGGATTTTTTTTCCTTTTTTTTTTTTTTTATCCCATCTGGTATTTTTTTCTAGCCTCTGGTAGGTTGCAGCCGATCTGTCAATAACTTTGAAGGAACCATTATTTTTTTTTCCCCTAGTGTCACATTTTGAGCAGTAGTATTTGCTAGCAGAGACTTACCTTCTTACAAGTTAGAAAAAAAGTGACTGGAGAGCCAGGTTTTTAAGTTGCATACTTGACTGCCCTGTCTAATTTAGAAAAGTTGGATAAATTATGGCAGAGAGAGGTCATTTGCATTCAGGTGCACTCTTGTTTCATTTATCTGTGCTTTCAGAGCATGTGCTCTGCATGTCTAAACACTCTGGAAAGTTGTGAGGTAAGAGACAGGATGCAAAAGGAAAGAATGGGGGATAAAACAAAAGAAAAACCAGATGAGACCTCCAGAACATGTGATCCAGTTGAAGCCACATATTACAAATGTACACAGCTTTAATTTAATTTTATTTTTTTAACCATTTCACACTCCCTTCTGGAGGTGATTATATTTTAGGTATATCTGAATACCAAGCAAGGAAGCTGCTTTAAAAAACAAGCAAAAAATATTTATATTACTCTCCAGAAGCATTTCCCCCTATGTAATGCTGTCACTGTTTGTTGTCAGAGTCCCTGAGGTATTTTCCTCTCTCCTTCTCCCACCTTGGAATAACCTGATTCTTCAGGTTTGCTGATTTGCTTTCCAAATATTAATTTTCCCCTTGTTACAGAACTGCAGCACTGGAAAGTGCTGCTTTTGGTTTTGCCCCTTTTATTGAGAGCAACGTGAACAGCAGGTGAGATACCAGAGGAGGGGAGAAAAATGCCATTATGGGAACTTTCTGTGGGCTTTGTGTCTGCATAATACCCAATAATACCAGCCAAGGGAAAAAAAACCTGCTTTCAGGAGAGGTCATTGCATAACCCAGAACTAGAAATGAAATAGGTTCAGATTACACTGAGAAAAGTTATGGTACTTCCCCTTTGGTGTGCTTTAGATCACTAAAAGAAGTCATGATATGAGAGAGAAATGAGGTAGTTTATCTCTGTTCACCACGTTCTGTGTTGGCCTTCCTTTGTCACCAAAGCACGTATTTTAGCAGAAAATAAGGAAGGAAAAAGAAGAACATGGTTTCAGTAAAAGAAACTTTATTGCCCTGGCGTGTCAGAGGCATATTTTGCAAAATGTTACAGAGAATTAACCAAAAGGCTCCTTTGCTTTCATAGCTGGGGAGTGCTGCACAGTGCATCATTAAAGTTTTACCTGGTAGGACAAACTGCAGACCTTTCTAACCAGCTCTAGATTAAATCTATTATTAATTAGGTTATTTTTACTAGAACGGTGGCTTGGTATTTTTTTTTGCCCCCATCATCATGAGGTGTGTGCTCTGAAAATCACTGAAGTGTTAGACACTGAAACATCACAGGTACCAGTTGACACCAATTCACAACTGTCTCAAGGGAGAAAATAAAGAGAGGGAGCCAAACCATAGAATTCTTCTTCAAATTAGGAAAGAAAGAGAAATTAATGTGGTTTTTATCAGTTTCTCAGCAGAGCTTTCTGTACATGTGTTTGCAGTCCTCACTCCTGCACTGGGGCCTGTCCCATCCTGCAGCAAAAGGGGAGAGATGAAAGTTTCTTCTGAGAGCATTTGGTTTTATTTAGAATGTGTTTCACAACTGTGATGTTTACAGACAGGGTTTACTTGTGTGCCACCCTCCCACTCACTCACTCTGCAAGTGAATGTGTGCACTCACAATTTCAAGAAAAACAGAGAAAGTGCATGGAAGTAGGTGGAGCTTTATTTTATCCAGCTGAGGATAAACGTGGCTTCACTAAAAACAAAGCAAATTAACTTTTAGGTAGAAGAAAAACCACACACTGCTCAAGTTTGCTGCTTTGCATGATAGCATGTGGTTTCTGGGTGTAGAATAATGTATTTTCATCAGAAAACTCGCTGATGATTGATGATATGGGAATGCTTGGAGAGGAAGAGTGACAGGGACTAGTCCAAACACAGATATTGTGATGTGTGCATGAACAGAAAAATCTGTCCTTGAATGAACATATTGCTTGTTTTTTCTACTACGTGATGTTTAACTTCAAAATGTTAATAAACTACAGCCTCTTGGTCTGATCACATCCAAGTGATTAATAGCATCTCTTGGTACTGCTAAAGCAATTCATTTTTTTTTTAATTGATGATTTAAAAACTATTTGTCCCTGTTCCCCTTTCAGCCTCCTGTAACATTTACACATGTGACAGATCTGGTATAAAAAGGGAAGTACGAGTATTTCAAATATAGATGTTAGTCTTAAACCTGCTGACTTTTTTGGTGGGGATTGTAAGTGTTGGATCCTAGTGGCAGCACAGACTTTGTCATGTACCTGTGTCCTATTTCAGTTTGTAAATACGGGTATTTTCAGATTTATTACGTGTGAGTACAAAATGGAATTACCATCTCACTCCTGCGGGTTTTTTCCTACAAATTTCTCCTTTTCCACTGCTTCTCCACACTTACAGGAAAACCAGAGTCTTACCCTGATCTCCTCAGTTCATGTGGAGCAGGGCCATGATTTGCAGTCCCTATAAAGGTAGGGACTGTCTGTGGAGCATCCCCATGAGAACAAATGGAACCACAGTCCCATTCCAGGCAGTGGATTTGTGCCACTTCCTCTGCAATATGGACTCTGTTCCTGCCTGGAGACAAAAGCCTTTGTTCTGCTGAGTCACACTCCAGAACAATAGACAGCTACAGAAAAGTTGATACACTCTGTTTCCAGTTCCAGTTTTGACTCTGAAGTTCTCCCCTGTACTCGCTTCTCCCTTTTTTGTTGGATTTGGTTTTTTGTTTTTTGTTTTTTGGGGTTTTTTTGGTTTGTTCTGGGGTGGTTTTGGGGTTTTTTTTGCAATATGATTTAGCACACGCACTCCTGCGTGTATTTTCTGAGCTCTGTTGTTGTGGTTCTCCCTCTCAGTTGCAGCAATCCCAGTGACTGTCACACGTCTGCAGGTTTTGTCTCCCTCACCTAAAGCAGCGTCAGGAAAGAGGGAAGTGGAAGACAAGGATCAGCTTTCACGAGCCCAGAGCTCATCATCTCCCAGGGTGATGAGTAATAACAAATTGTTATTTTTGAGGTGCCTTAACTCCCTGTTTGGCTGCTTTGAAATGCAGCTGACGACTCCTCAGAAACCCATCTATGAGGGCTGCAGGTTTGCAGCCTGGAGGGCATTAGGGTGATAACAGGATATGATCCATGAAAAAGGCTCTCTGACATGGATGTTACAATGTGCCCGGAGCCAGCATGAGGAAATACCATTCGAATCTTTCCTAACGCTGCTAAAAATTGATTGTGGTGTTGCCTGGCATTAAAGCCAGTGACAATTACAGCAGATTAGAAAAGGGTGTAAGTGTGGTATTAAATAAAAAGGGCTGGAGATGAGAGCAGGGGAAGAGGAAGGGCCCTGTGGGTGTCATCTCCAGCTAACAGTGGGGTGGGAGAACCTGCCATCTGTTAGAGGCTGCAGAGTCCAAACTCTGGCTTGGGAGAGCACAGTGCTGAGTGGTGCTCCCAGCAGGATCACAGGCTTATGTGAAATTCGTGTGCTGCTGGGATCAGTGAAATCCTTCCAGAGCCTCGGGGGCTGCGGGCGGTGTGGAGAAAGCTCCTGCTGAATCCCTGGAAACGGGGAGGGGAACCCATCGGGAAATAAACCCCTGGATTAAGGGTTACACTCAGATGCTTAATCCAATGTCTGCATGAAGTAGAGCAGATTGCAAATTATTCCCAGGGGAGATTTTAATGGGGTCTTGAGGGCTTTATCACTTTCTTTTTGCAACTTCTGGCACCTCACCTTCTTTTGTTACAATCGCTGCTTGCAGCTTCAGAATATTACATGTTTAGCTCTAGGAAAATCTACACTTGGAGTGTTTTTTCCCCCATTAACATTATTAGTGGGGTTTAATAAGAATTACTGTTCATGATACTGATGGGCTAAGCTGATTGAAGGTCTTTGAATCAAAACACAAGGGCTATTTTGGACTGCAATAAAGCAGCAAGACGTGTGTTGCCGTGGGAAGGTGTTTTGAGCCTCTTCTTATCTCTTTGTCACTTCTTCACGCTTTGTAGCATGTCCTCCAGTGAAAAAAAATGCACTGAGAGGTTTGAGACGTGTTTAGCTGCAATTCAGGTGTTTGTTTTACACAGAAATTAATTTTAAGTTGAGTTGCCTTTAATTGCACGGGTAATGTTTGAGAGGAAGTAGGTAGGAGACAACACTGACTAACTGTGATCTCCTGGTTTTAGGTAATTATCTTGTGAGAGCTTTGGTAAATGAAAAAAAAAAATTACAGAATTTAGGAACTATCCATGCAAAAAAAAAAAAAGTCCCAACAGAAAGAAAAAGAGGAAATAAAATATGGAATCCCTGAACTCAGGAACAGGAGGAAGAAGTGAGAAGCAGTCAGCAGAAAAAATGCTGGTTATTAAAATCGATGGAAAACTTGAGCATCTGAAAAAACCCAGAAGGGTTTACCAGTATGTGCTTGATATTTACAGGAATATGCAGCAGTGCCTGCCTTCCCAGAACCGTGGTGGAGCTGGGGTAAGAGAATCCTGGAAAAGCATATAGGAAAATGCAACTCTAGTTTTAAAATGGTACTGTCACAACTTGGTCACCACCAAAGCCAGAGGATCCCGGATCCAGTAGTTTGTCCAACTCCTCCTGCTCAAAGCTGGTAACAGAATTTCCATTGGCTCTTTTCTCATGGCTGGATTTTGCCTCAGCCTTCACCTGTAATGAGTAAAAAAAAAAGGATGTGATTGTCTTTATCCAGGAAAGCCGAAAAAATGAAGGAATTGAGTTTTGCAGAGCTACTGGGGATAAATAAATCCAGCTGAAGGTGAGGATGAAAAATATAAGGGCATAAATAAATCCAGCTGAAGGTGAGCATGAAAAAGACGCTGATTTTTTTTTTAATTTTTTTTTCTAAAAAACAAGTAGCTAAATTATAGTCCAGAGTCTGTGTCCTCCAAAATCTGAGCATAGCCTGTGTCACATCCTGCCTGTGGAGGCACAGTTGTATTTCAGTCAGTTGGAAGGAAAAGGTAGTGGATGCCTGTGTAGAAAAGGGTTTAGCACAGGGGAAGAGGGTGCCTGCATTAGTCTTGCAGAAGAAAAAGATAATTACTATCAACCAGCTTTTTTTTTTCCCCCCCAAACTGTTACTTGATTAACATAATCAAGTTACAGTCAGAGCAATTGCTCTCAATTAGTCCTTAGTTTGCCAATTACAGCTTCTATTTCAGACTTGATAAAGGCAGGCAAGGTTAGTGAGCATCAAAGGATGTCTGTTTTGTCTGTGCAGTATCTGCTGAACTAATAGAGGCTATGACTTCTCTCAACAGCTTATACCCTTAAATGATCAAAGGCACAGCGACACAGTTATTTAAGATACCTTCATGTCTGAGAAGATTTAGCACTTTTATTTCTTGGCACAGTTCTAAATCTTCCCTAAAAAGACACTTCAGAGTAAATAAAAAAACCTAATTTAGTAGCCCTGACAAAACTGGTACAAAAGATGACACAGCTGTGAACTGATTTGAAAAATCCCTTTGAAAAGAGAATGTACACACTGTAATTCTGAATATTTACTAGAACAAGCGAGTCCCTGCTGTCCTTTTCCATGTGAAACTCCTGATGTGTGAGCTGCTGGCGATTGGGGTTTTTTTGTTTTTCACGTTGGTAAGGCAAGAATTCCTCATCCACTTCATGATCTCAGCCTCAGTCCCTCCTGGATTTCCAGTCCAGAGAAGATGTCTCCAGCAGGATGTCCCCCTTTTTGCCTTTATGGAATGCTGGAGTTGACTGAGCCTTCCCTGGCTCTCAGACCTGTGCTGGGGACCCATGCAGGTGTCAGTCTGGCTTTTTGGGGCCCCACTGTGGTCAGGTCTAAAGCAGAGCCTTGCAGGACTGATCCATCCCCGTTTCCTCTGGGAATGGTTTGCTGCTGGTGCCTGTGGTTGTTGCAGCCCCTCCTTTCCAGGGTTATTTTGGTGCTGTCAGTGCTGAGCAACCAGGACTCGATATTTGCAAAATCATAGAATGGTTTGGGTCAGAAGGGATTTTAAAGACCATCTTGTTCCAACCCCCTGCCATGGGAAGGGACACCTTCCACTGGAAGGGAACCATAGCTTTCCATAGCTGGAAAGTTTAATCAGCTTTTGGTGTCAAAATGATGGTTCCTGTTTCTGTCTGTGTGCTGAACGTGCTTCTCCTAAATGCCAGCTAGTAGCAAAACTACTTTCTAGATCCAGTTACTGAGGAATGTCCAGCACCAGCCTTTCACCCTGACCATGGGACTCCCTCTGTGTCTCACTCCCCCACCTGTACTTCCAGTTGGATCCCCAGCAGTGGGATTCTTTGTCTTGGCTATTATTTACCTTCATAACCAGAAGCCTACAGAATTTAATCAGAATTTCAAAATACCTCATTGATTGGCTTACCCCTTTCTGCAGAGGAAATGCTTATTGTTGTTCTGTGAATACTTGTTTTCCCAACACGAACCTGGAATTAGAGATCTTTCAGTCTTATGGACCCAAAGCTAAATCCTCAAAGGCTGAGGGACTAAGACTTTTTGCTAGTACAAGAGTTACTGTTTAGTGAAGTGCCTGTGCCAAGATACTGCCAGGAGCACTTATCTGTCCTCAACAGCAAACAAAAAGTGGAGGCGGAAGAGTGAAATAAAAAAAACCTAAAATATATATATATATTGTTCAGTCAAGATAGATTAATAGTGGTACACACAAGCCACACTTCCTTGTTGGTTATATCAGTTCTTTGTATTTTTGTATGATCTAAAAATGTCTTTCCTTGCTTTTTTTTTTTTTTTCCATTTGGGGAAATTGGAGTGAGTGTTCCCTTTCTGTGGGAACAGTTACCAAAAATGCTTCATTTTGGTGTGTAAAAATGCTCATTTCAGAGCAGTGCAAGGGCTGCTTTCTGTGGCTTGACTAAGTTTTAGCACTCGATGAGGATTTGTTTTTTGAAGGTGGTGATATTTTAGGCTGCAGGGAACAGTGATCTCTGAGGAAGCATTAAATCAAGTGGCTTGCTGAGGTTTGGAGGGCCTGAAGAACTGAGCTCAGTTTTGCACAGTGGCTGCTGTTAACAAGTACCTTGAGGAAATGAAAGGTTTTGTTCTTCCCTTTTTATGTCTTGCTGTCTGTGTCTCAAACAAAGCTGTGCACCCAGGTGTCTGTGGGATGGGTCCTGGATGGTTTGCCAGGTGTTTCTCCTGAAATAAGAGCTGGATCTCTGAAGGGAGCTCTGCTGTTGAAGGCTGTCCTGCTGACTAACAGCTTTTACTGCTCTCAGCTTCATAATTTTCATCATTTGTTGGGGAAGTGAACTGTTGTAGCCCCCAGACTGCTGCCTTAGACTCTCAGTCCCTGCTGTACAAGGACCTTTGGTCCTTCCCATCAACATGTGAAACAAAATGAGCATCACACGAGACTGGTGGCTTTGTGTGTGCACGTGGGTGTTACCAGGATTTGGCAAAGGAAAGTGGAGGTGTGTTGGTGGGCAGAGTTCACTGAATAGACTTTGGGTCTGTTACAGCACTTCTATCAACAGTGCAGTGGGGTCACAGAGTGGTTGGGGTTGGAAGGGACCTTAAAGCCCATCTTGTTCCAACCCCCTGCCATGGGCTGGGACACCTCCCACTAGCCCAGGTTGCTCCAAGCCCATCCAACCTGGCCTTGGATGCTACCAGGAGTCCACAGCTTCTCTGGGCAACCTGTGCCAGGGCCTCCCCACCTTCACAGGGAAGGATTTCTTCCTATCATCTACTCCAAACCTGCCCTCCTTCAGTTTAAGGCCATTCCCTCTCGTCCTGTCACTACATGCCCTTGTGAAAAGCCCCTCTCCAGCCCTCATGTGAGGTACTGGAGGGATGATGTGCCTGTGGCTCATCCTGGAGTATCCTGAGATGCTACAAGAAGCAAGGAAAATGCCAGCTGATTCCCAGTCATTGTGAGCCCGTGTTAATTGGTGCCTGAGTCAGAAAGGCAGTAGCAGAAAGGGTGTGGACTTCTGGAAGCAGGAACCCCAGGGATCTAAGAAAATTAGAGAGATTAAATTCAGCATCTTCATTGCAGAAGGCTGCAAAGCAGGGGCATAAGGAGTTAGTTTGGATTGAAGGAGTTAATTTGGACTTGTGTTGACTCCAAAATGCTCTGTATAGCTGCTGATTTCACATACAATTCTGTACTTTCTCAGGATTCTTTTTGCACTGTAGGAGGTAAGCCAGGGCTGCACAGGGGTGGTTAAGTTTAATCTGGCCAGCCCTAAATTTTAGCATTTACAAATGCGTGCTAATTAATTGTTCATTACCACACTGGCTTGTGCTCCAAAACCTCTCAGTGCAGAATGCTGGCTGTGAGATGCATTCATTGCAGTGCACCTAAAACATCTTCTCCCAAAAACTAATTAATTTGTCGTAAATCTTTCACTCTGAACAAAAGACAAAACTGCCAGGTAGGAAGTTTGTCACGGGGCCAGTCATTAAACTCAGTGTTAATACCCTGAATATTTTACTGGAATACTTGTAGTGGGATGGAAAATGGAAACCATCTGCTGAGATTTCATCAATAGCTTCTTTCTTTTTTTTTTTTTTTTTTAAATATAGGAACCCTGGTAATTCAGACACTTCTAATTAGACCTCATATCTCTGGTTCTATTTTTGGGAGGCATTTGGCTAGCTGAAAGTAAGTGTGCATAATTATCATGCCAGCTCACCCTTGGCACTGATTTTGATGTCAGCAGTTTCACTTACTGAGGCTACAAATCGTGAGTCATCGATTGTATTAGGATTAGAAATCTTGTGCAAGGTTTGGAGATGTTTGCTCGATGATTTGTGACTTCCTCAGCGTGTTTTTAGAAGGATGAAGAGAATGTTGCCTGTTCTTGATGTGCACAAGCATCACAGGGGATTAAGGTTCTGGAAGCTACACAAAAAAACAATTCCTGGTTGTTTGTTGTTTTTTTTTTTTTTTTCCCCTGGCTTATTCTTGCTAAGCCTGGTTGATCTGCAGGAGCTTCAGGAATGCTTTAGGTTTGGGCAGTTTTTGGAGTTCTGTGTCCATGTCTGGGGTCCTCAGCACAAGAAAGATGTGGAACTGCTGGAGCAGGTCCAGAGGAGGCCACCAAGATTAAAAGGGCTGGAGCACTGCTGGGAGAGCTGGGGGTGATCAGCCTGGAGAAGAGAAGGCTCCAGGGAGATCTCAGAGCACCTTCCAGGGCCTAAAGGGGCTCCAGGAGAGCTGGAGAGGGACCTGGGACAAGGGATGGAGGGACAGGACACAGGGAATGGCTTCCCACTGCCAGAGGGCAGGGTTAGATGGGATATTGGGAAGAAATCCTTCCGTGTGAGGGTGGGGAGACCCTGGCTCAGGTTGCCCAGAGAAACTGTGACTGCTCCATCCCTAGAAGTGTCCAAGGCCAGGTTGGACAGGGCTTGGAGCAACCTGGGCTAGTGGGAGGTGTCCCTGCCCATGGCAGGGGGTGGAACTGGATGACCTTTAAGGTCCCTTCCAGCCCAACCTATTCTAGGATTCTGAATAGGTTGTCAGTGCAGGTCCATGTACAGCCCTGTGTGTACAGACACCCTTTAAAACATAAGGCTCACTGGGTTTTGGTGAAGTTCCCAAGGCTGGCTGGGTGCTGGGAATGCCATGATTGAGAATTGCATGTTATCCTAACTGGACATTCCAGATGTTTCTATTAAAAATTGTCAGTAGTGTCAATACATCTCACTAATCGTGGGACGCAGCATCCTTTCTCCTTTTTCCTCTCCTTTTAAGCTGGACAGTTAGGAGGAAAAGTTTGTGGCAGCCAAATTAAAGCAAGTAAGGACTCTCACTGCCCAAGAACCCAAAAATCTCTTCTGCAAAGTTTTCCCTCATTTTCATTTGCTTTGTGTTACTTTTCCTAATTTGTGGGGGATAACAAGGGCAAATCCTGTATGCTCTTTTTATAAAGAGCATAATAAATAAATTTTATTCTGCCAATCCCAAAACATGGCACGTGGTAGAAGTGATAAATTTTCAAATTTCATGTTTTGATGTGGGAACTAATGCTGCTTTTTTGTATGTTTGGTTGGTTGATTTTTTTTTTATTTGTTTTTGGTTTTATTTTGTTTGTTTGTTTTTTTCTTTTTTCATCAAACAAGATGAGCTATTCTGGTTATGTTCTTTTGAGTTTCTCTGTTTGGATAGATATTAAGTTGGTTATTGCTTATCACTAGGAAATGATGTCCTACCTTAAAACTCACCGTATTAAAATGAGCAAAGCCTTCTGCTGGGCAGCAGAGGAACGATGAGTGGGGAATATTTTAAAGGTGAGCTCTACCCATGGCTTTAGTTTTCACTGGGGCTTTGTTTTCCTTCTTTTAATCAAGTTGGTAAGACACAGCTGTAGGCTAAAGCAGATGTGATTACAGCAAGCTTCAACTTAGGTAATTCTGAACAGACTGCATGAAATTTTGGAGTGGATCCAGTGTGACTGGGTAAACAATACAGCCATCAGATCCCATCGTTTGAGCAGCAGCTAACCACAGCATCAGAGTTATTCAGGCAGCCTTTAAATACAGGCCTGTTTGGGCAAGTCAGGAGAACTTGCAGCTGCCTTGCAGTTCCCTCCATCCTGTGTACACACAACTTGATGTTAACTTGAGAATTGGCTGTGGTGTGCACGATCTTCCAGATGAAATGTTGCCAGCTGGCACTCTCAGTCTGACAGTGCCAAAGCTGGAGGTGTCATCTGGGAGTGCAGGCCTTAAGCTGAATTTTCAGTTGTTGACAGTACCCCTGCTTGCATGCAAAGAACTGTTTAGTAAAGGCTGTGGTGTTCCAGGTTACCTGAACCACCTTCCTAATTGTCAGGTTTCCTGGTCTTGTCCACAGTCAGTTTGCAAATTGTGTCTTAGAATTCCTTTTAATTTCAAGGAACTTCTAAGTTGATAAGGTGGTGATTGGTTGGACTCAATGATCTTGGAGGTCTTTTCCAACCCAAATAATTCCGTGATTTGTGTTATTGGTTAGAGTGGATGCATTAAATATTTGGCTCTTTTACCCCACTATCCTTCATGTAATGTTTACAAGTTGTACAGTTTACAAGTTGGGGGGCAGATTGACTCTTTTCACTAATTTAAGCCCAGTGTGAGTTTTCATTGAAACCTTAAAATCAGGGATTTAGAGTAATTTCAATTTAAAGCTCTTTCAATGCTTCTCGGTGCCTTTTTGTGGTTTATAACAACTAGGAGAAGGTAACCTGCTTTAGTCTGGAGAGCTGTTGAATTAGAACTCCAGGCAGGTCTCCTGTGTGTGAAAATAAGGATGAAAGGATGAAAATACTTCATTGCTGGGACTACTGAAGCCAATTAAGTAGAGAACACACACACCCACCACGCTGTAAGTGAGCAGTGGCCTCCAGATGAGTGACAGTGGCAGTTTCTGTGGCAGCTTCTCTGTCTGACAGACATCCTGGAGCTGCTGAGGCTTCTTCAGACAGACCTTTGCAGGCCTGTCACACTGAAATGGTTGTTGGAGAGGACAGAGACATCCTCCAGCATCAGGAGGCTGGTGGAGGCAAGGATTTGCCAGGACAAGGGGACACACTGGTTTTGGGGTTGTCTCTAGCCTGCTCTGAGTCGTGCCACCAGCTAAAAGTTAAGCAAGAGAACAGACAGAGAGGGCACATTTAGGTTCAGGTACAGATTAGGTCCCTTGGAAATCCTAATGCCTGTAATTTCAGCCAGTGAAAGGAAGGATGCAACACAGTTTTAAGAGGTTCCTCTGCTGCCACAGTGACTGTGTGTCTTACAGAGGCACAGAGTCATAGAGTGGGTTGGGTTGGAAGGGACCTTAAAGCTCATCCTGTCCCACCCCCTGCCATGGGCAGGGACACCTTCCACCAGCCCAGGATGCTCCAAGCCCTGTCCAACCTGGCCTTGGACACTTCCAGGGATGGGGCAGCCACAGCTTCTCTGGGCAACCTGTGCCAGGGTCTCTCCACCCTCACAGGGAACAATTCCTTCCCCATATCTAATCTAAACCTCTTCTCTGTCACTTTGAAGCCATTCCCCCTTGTCTTCTCACTCCATCTGTTGTCCCCAGTCCCTCTACAGCTCTCTTGGAGCCCCTTTAGGGACTGGAGGATTCTCTTCTCCAGGTGAATACCTCTAGCTCTCCCAGCCTGTCTCTGTAGGAGAGGTGCATCACTGGCAATTTCTCTGAATGGTTTTATAAAACTCAGCAGTTTTGTTTTCTTAGGGGATTTACTATCTTTGATTTGGAAGCTGGTAACTCTCTTGGTGTGTATATACATATATATCAGTGAGCTCTCTTTGTAACCTTGTTCATTAGAGGTACTTAGTTCAGTTAAGAGCATGTTTCCCTTGTCGTGGAGGTGGTACTGAGGATTTTTTTTTTGTCCTTTCCCATCTCAGTGTCTCTGCTCATCCAGAGAAGGTACCACTGTGGCTGTACCACAGTCATGGAGCTGTGATTGTACTCCCAGAGGTGGCACAAAGGAGTGCACTGAGGGGAAACTAAGAGTAGCTTCCACTCTTCCCTATTTGCTTCCTTGCTGGAGGCCAGGATGAAGTCAGGGGCTGTGTTTTCGTGGTCACTGTCCTTCACAAGTGTGGGGGCAAGAGTTTGGATAGGCTTTCTCCTCCACTGGAAAGTGCAGCCTGTCAGGAGGGCTCGGTGGGTCGTTTTCCAGGGTCATTTCCAAGGGATGCAGTTGCATGTAGAGGACTGAGACCCCCAGCAAGGTTGTGCTGGATTCCTCAGATCCCCCAGAAATGTGAAGTTCTGTGAGACAGAGGGACAAAATGAGCCCTGACCCAGTGACCAGCTGAGGCTCCCCTGGGAGGTCCTTCAACAGAGCGGAGCCTGATGCCGGAATCCCCCTCCAGGGCCTTTCCCAAATCCTCCCACCTGACCACACACACAGAAAAATCCCTTCCCAGTTAGACTTCCAGGAAGCTTGGGACAGCAAGATCACCCCTTCACTGTGCCCGGGGCCAGACCCTGCCCAGCTGAGCAGAGCCCCAGGTTTTGGGGTGCAGGTAACCCCAGTTCTGTCTGTGGGCTGAGCAGAGCCCCAGGTTTTGGGG
>NW_020884979.1:750086-891371 GCF_003945725.1 Corapipo altera | reverse complement strand
TTGACAGGCTCGGGAGGAAACGTGCTGGGGGTGATGCTGACGTCTTTACTTCCTTTCCTCACTTAACAAACTGGATTTATTTTAAACGGGGGTTTAGGGTGGTTTAACAGCTACGTCTGCACTTCTCTGTTTTCAGGAGTTGCTGATTTTTTTTTCAAAATTGTGGAATTTCTTATTTAACATGAACAGTGGGCTTTAAATCCACTGCAGGGACCGTGGAAATTTGCTAAATGCATCACAACTTAACCACAAAGCAGTCAGGCTGTTTCAGTCTCCTTTGTGCTAACTGAAGTGAGAGAAAATAATTATTTAAACTACAGTAGAGTCATTATTTTCATTTTCTTGTTCTGAGACAGAGATATACATTTTGGGGAGTGATTTGCATAATTTTGGGGTGTTAGTTTCACTTAGTTACGGTGGAGGAAGTTTGTAGTTCATGGGAATCCCAGGCTTGAGTGAAGGGTGGGAATTGTCTGGTTACAGAGCTGTGCGAGGCTTAAATCTGTCGTGCAGAAAAAAGACATGGAACGTCATAAACTTCAGCTTGGATTATTATTACAGTCCACTAAGCTGAAGACTCAGCAGTAATGAACTCATAATGTGTGTTTTTTGGTTTGTTAAAAATGTATGTGACTTTTTGAACTTTTAAATAACACGCACACATGCTGGACGAGTCTTTGCTGTAATATCACAATCTGGCCTCATTGAGCTATTTGTTGTTTGTCTGGCTGTGAATATGCTCTTTATGTGTGTTATAGTTCTTTCATGTTAATTTTAAAGGAGCTCCCACTCAGAAGCTCATGAAGTACAGACAACAGCGGATTAAAAGAATGACTGTCTGTCCCAAGCACTGCAGTGCTGCCTTCCAGAAAAACTGAAAGTAATTATACATACAGCTCTTGTGGAATGAAAATTGGCCACTTGGTATTTAATAAACAGAGATTTGCTTATCACATAAAAAGTAGGAGACTGCTCATTTCAGAGCAGTACTGAGTGTTTTCATTTATAAGTTGCCCAAGATCTGGAATTAGATTTTTTTTTCGTACGGTTTTTGTCTGGGCTGTGAAATGTGCTGTTAAAATGTTCATTAGTGTTCCTTTCCTGGAGCCCCATTGGATAAACATGAGCAAATGTTTAGTTTTGTCTGTTTTTACAAATGACTTTGATCATCTCACCATTCCTGCAGTTTTCCACTGAGCTAACTTTGTACCAGTCAAGTTTCTGTCTAATTGCAGACGTTCTTTTCAAGGAAACAGGCAGGAGCATCTTTTGTCTGTTGATTGTGTGGAGAATTGGAGGGAGACTCCTGAAAAAAAAAAAACATTCTCGGGCTGGGCAGATTTATTATTATTTATTATACAAATCCAGCCAAGTTTTTGGCAGACCTGGTGCCTGCCCTGCCAGGTGTGACACGGGCTGGAACTGGAAGTAAAAGAGCCACTTGGCCACCTCCACCCTGGCAAATCCACAAAGAATTAAAAGTGATGGGAAGCAAGCTGGAGCCACTTAAATGCTGAGAGACCGTAGTCAGACATGGTTATTTTTCAGTTCTGTTCCCATTTTACACACCAGAATTTGTCAGCGGGACAGAGAGATTTGGTATGTTCTTAAATATGATGTCACCAAACCCCATGTGAATAAATACGGATTTCACTGCCAGGCTTTGGGGGGAGACTGATGAATGGAAAATGAAATGGCTGGCTGAGGAACAGGCCATCCTTCATCATTCCAAACAAGTAGAATTACTGCATTTTCTCAGTAAATCTTAATTGTTTGATCCTTGTTATGCGCCTCTTGCCCTGTCATCTGATGAATGCAGTGAATTAAATATAGTACATTCATTTAAACCACCCACAAATAGTCTTTCCTCCCTATCTCATCCCAGCCAGCTTTAAAAATAAGTGCTATGTGCTTTTATTTACCACATCCTGCACCGCATGACACTTCCAAGGATGGAACCGAGGAGAGTACATAGCAGTGCTGTTCCATGATTGGAAATTAGATTACAGATTAGAAAGCCCAGAGGGACCACTATGACCAGATAAAACAGTCCCCTGCAGGCCATAAGACTGTTTTAATTGGGGCCAATCAAGAAAGAAACATCCAGTCTTGGCATAAACACTTCCAGTGATGGATGATCCGAATGATGCTTGGTATGTTTTAGTGGGGTTTGCTCTGGCTTGGGATTTTTCAGCTTTTGGGAAGGGCAAGAGGTCTTCCATTCTTTTCCTTTGATTGATTTACTTCTCCCTTTAAGCCCTGCCTTGAAGTGAGCCTGGATTTAGCCAGCCATTAGATCTTACTAGACTTGGGTCTGCCAAAGTGAAAAGTCCTCTATCGAATGTTTGTTTCCCATACTTAGGCAATCCCTGTGGGATTCAGTTCTTCCTTGGCCTTGTCTGTGTGGGCTGGATGGAGCACAGCCCACGAGCTTTTCCTTTGCAGACGTGGTTTTCAATCCTGTGTCTTCACGTGCTCCTGAGTGGGGGTCCTTGCGTGTGCTACCCCTGCATTCCTTTCACTGAACAAACCCCAATTCAGGGCATATAAAGACATACGTTATATGGGTGCATTTCTTCTCACAGCATCCTGCACACTCCTAATGTCTTTTTTTTCTGAGGGAGGGGGAAGACCAAACACAGAAGGAAGTTGGCAGTGGGGGCATTTGTTGATAGCCAGGTGACATTTGAAGAAATTGAGGGGAGACTGTGCCTGGAAAAAAAAACCAAACCAAAACAAAACACAAAAAAACCCACTTCAGAGGTGTCTGTGTCCAAGGACACCATCTATTTAAAGAACCTTCAGCCTCTTCCTCAGAGCAGGCTGCTGGC
Organism: Corapipo altera; assembly: GCF_003945725.1. Taxonomy (NCBI): domain Eukaryota; kingdom Metazoa; phylum Chordata; class Aves; order Passeriformes; family Pipridae; genus Corapipo; species Corapipo altera. Next base: position 888,540 of record NW_020884979.1, on the reverse strand, counting down.
ACAGTCAGCATTCCTTAACCCTGGAGGCAGAAGCCCCTTTTCCTCCCTCCTCCCCTGCAGTCTGCAGTGACACTGAGGATGTGGCCGGAATCCCTGGCGTGGTGATGCAGGATCTTCCCACAGCTTCCCCAGGGACAGACAAGTTCTTTTGCAATTAACATAATTGACTGGGAAAGAATCCTGTTTGCCTCAGGGTAAGGAACTGTGGGATTAAACCTAGACACAGGGAGCACATGCTGAAATGAAGGCTTGACAGGAGGGGAGGCACTGTGCTCTGGGAACATTCCTGCTTGGGATAGGCACACTGAGTGTGTTTTACATGCAGACTCTGAATTTCTTGGATGGAAGGATGCTGAGGTTATTTTTGTGCTCATCAGACTCTATCCATCTTGTTCCACTTCAGCAGCATATAACAAATCCTTGTCATAAAGCATCATTTTTCTGAAAGCCTCCATTTTTTTTCCCTAATGAGCAGGTGATTCTCCAATTTACTTCAGGTAAAATTTGGGCTCTGAAGCCATAGGCAGAATCTCCCAGGTGACTTCAGTGAGGCCAGGATTTCACCCTCTGTGAAAATTTCATAAGACAGAAATATTGTTGACATGGGAACTTAATTCTTTGTGATCTACACAGCAAAGCTGAATTAAATCTCAGACCTGAAAGTCTGGTTTAAAGGTCCTTTTTCATTTTCCAGACAGCAGTTCCTTGGTCTGTTGCAGGAGACGTGCACGTTGGTGGTTTCCAACCACTACTGGTGATGTGAGCTGCTGTTCCCTCCCTCCTGGTGCTCCGTGGGGTGTGCAGTGGGATTTTGGGAGTGATCTCATCCCCATAATTTTATCGACAGCGCCATTGGAAACGGTGGGCTGAAATAAAAGCACTTAATGCAGAGGTCAGTGAGTGCCTGATGTTCTTTGCAGAATCCATTTGTTGTGTAAGCAGCTCTGCTGTTGTGTGGCGCCTTCTTTAATTAAGGCTCTGACAGTATTTCCATAATAAACCATATTTTAAAAGGGTTTATTACTCAACTGCAAAATCTGCTGCAGGCTGAGACTTGGACTAGGAAAGCTTCAATCTTTAAGTGTTTTCTGAACTTAAAATCTGTTTTTTTTTTAAAAAAGCATGGCTGCAAAGATATCTTTCTTCAATCAGATAGATGAAATCTTTATTTGTAAAAGGAAGAGCTTTCAGTCCTGTTGAAGTGACTGTATTTTTAGGATATTTTTAACCATGAAATAACCATTATGGTCATTCTGCAATTCGATGTAGTTTGAATACTGTTGTATCTGTTTCTTATTTAGGGCTGGGACTTCAATTCAGTTCAAACACCAGAAGAGACAGTTCCTATGTGTTAATACCCTTCCTATAAATCACAACAGAAAAGTGTAGGAAGGGGCACGTGTTACTGCCAAGCAAATGAGCATGGAGGTAAACTGCAACCTTTCCACATGTTTAGGATACACTTGCTGTGCTGTGCTCTGTTTTCAGCCAAAGGCATAAGCTGGAAACTTGGAATAAGGTGTTTTAATGAGGCAGGTGCATTATGTATGAACTGACAGAGCAGACCATCTGTTAAGGTCCAGGATGTGATTTTTGGACAGAATTGGTTCCAGATAACCAGACAGGTTTTCTTTGGTTTGTTGTGCTGTTTGGTTTTTTGGGTTGCCTGATTTTTTTCTGACTTCTGGTTAGTCAGGTGAGGAAATACCAGAGCAGTCTCCTGCGGAAGGGATTGAGCTATAAAGGATTTTTCCCTTTGGTAACTGGTTGTTCAGAGGTTTCTGTAGGGCCAGAACCTGTGCCAGTAGGATAGCAGCACAATGCTCTGAAATGTAACAAAGTTTTCCTGGGGTTTTTATTCCTCCAGAAGTTGTTTCCTATTTTGGGTTGGCTATTTAAGTTGAAAAGCACTGCTGTTATTTACTATTAATGTGATAACGTTTGGCTGTTTATTCTGGATTATATTTAAACATACAGGAGTTGATCCAGGGAAGAGACCTAATACTCTGGCAGCCTGGACCACTCACTTAATGGGTTTCTGTTGCTTTTGTGACAGGTCCAAGTTCTGCAGAATGATGGGATTTTTCGAAAATAAGTCGTTTCCAATCCTAGTGATGGAGAGTGAACCTTCTGCACAGTAGCCTGAAGATGTAGTGGTAGTTTTATTCACTTTGAAGTGTGTTAGTTGAAGACCTTTTGAATCTTTGTTCCTTACCAGATATGAATTAACAGTGTTGCAACACATAATGAAAGGGCAGAGCTAAACATGGCCCAGGAAATGATCAGAATCATCTTTTCCAATAAGTGCTGCTGCTGCCATGGGTACTTTGCAACCTGGATATTTTTTCAGCAAACAGTTCATCCCAGAATTTCCATGGGCATTGAGGGGATTTTTGCTGTGGATAAAGATCCTAATGGATCCCTAATTTGTAGTACTTGGTCTTCTTTTAAAACGTAATTCTACTCCACAGATTTAGGTTTTGTTTATTCTGCTAACATAATTCTACTCATATTGTTTGGGTTTTTTTTCCCCCCAGTCATAGCTTTGTTACAGGGGGAGGGGCTGCAGGAGTTTTTTCTCTGGCAGTTTTTGTTGGAAAGCTTTGATTATATGATTCTACTCAGAACTAGAAATGCTGTTTTTGCAGCTGTCAGGATAGTATTTTTCATGTGGTTACAGTGGTATCAGTTTTATTCTGCAGCATCTGGTGGGTTTGGTTTTGGTTTGTTGTTGGCTTGGGATTTTTTAAATCCAGAGTTAAAGTCACCTTAAATTCTAGCTAAACTGCTTTGACCACGTCTGAAAAATTAAATATTATGCTTTGTATGGCTAATGAGAGAAGTTTAAAAAAATAAATTCAGAAGGCAAACAGATGCTTAGTTTCAAGGCTTGACCTGGGAGCTGGAGATGCTGAAATTTGATGATCATTGAGTGGTTTGGGTTGGAAGGGACCTTGAAGATCATCTCATTCCACCCCCTGCCATGGGCAGGGACACCTCCCACTAGCCCAGGTTGCTCCAACCCCATCCAGCCTGGCCTTGGACACTTCCAGGGATGGGGCAGCCACAGCTTCTCTGGGCAACCTGTACCAGGGCCTCCCCACCCTCACAGGGAAGGATTTCCTCCCAATATCCCATCTAACCCTGCCCTGTGGCAGTGGGAAGCCATTCCTGTCCCTCCAGGCTGTTGGAAATAGTCTCTCCCCATCTTTCTTATTGGCTTCTTCAGGCCCTGGAAGGCCACAATCGGGTCACCCCAAAGCTTCTCCTCTCCAGGCTGAACAATCCCAACTCTCCCAACCTTTCCTCCCAGCAGAGCTGTTCCATCCCTCTGATCCTCTCGATGCCTCCTCTGGACTCTCTCCAGCAGCTCCATGTGCTGCAAAATAACCACTGAATTGTTGAGACTGGAAAAGCCCTCTGAGATGGAGTCCAGCCCTTACCCGGTGTCCCCAGGTGCCACTGCACCCCAGAGCAGGTTAGGGTGTGATCTCTGTTCTGCTCGGTGGTTCTGCTCTGTGCTTCAGCGCTGACATTCAGCTCTCTTGCAGCAGATGGCAGTGCTTCCAGTGCTACCAGTGCTCCCAGTGCTCCCTGCACATCCCACCTCCTGCTCCCTGTGCCTGGCAGCTCCTGTGCTATCCCGTCTTCACCTTGGCTGCTCATCCGAGCCATGGGACAGCAGGGCTGTTACCTTCTCTCTATGGCCTTGTGTCCAAGTCAGGAGCTGACTGAGGAATTGAGGTTTCCAGGTCGGGAGTTGAGCGCTGTGTCTCCCCTGTCAGACTGCTCACGGTGGGAAGAACCAGAATTGCTGACAGGGGTGTGATAGTGTCGTTTGTCTGTCACACTCACAGGGCTGTACATGGCTAAGTCACGGTTTGATCTTGGCTTAAGTGAGTCACATAGGCCGGTGCAGTAGGAATGAGGGAGGGAGGGTTTATCCCCCGTTCCTTCAGAGCTCCTGTCTAAAGGTGTGGTGGAACAGTGCAGCAGCTTCTCTGGGCAGCCTGTGCCAGGGCCTCCCCGCCCCCTGAGTAAAGAACTTCTTCCTAATATCTAATCTAAACCTTCCCTTCTTCAGCTTAAGGCCATTCCTCCTTGTCCTGTCGCTCTGTACTCTTGTGAGAAGTCTCTCTGCAGCTCTCTTGTAGCCCCTGTAGGTACTGGAATACTGCCAGTGTCACAGGAGAGAGTTTGCACAGGTCTCACAAATGGTTTAAAGGATCACAATTGTTTTGAAAGGATCGAGCAGATCATTTGTTTCGTGTCTGTTCCCTGGTGTGTCACAGGCAGACTTTGTGCCATTAGGAAATTTCATTGCCACTTATTTTTTTCAGCAGTCGAATTGTTGGTACACTTGTGTCTTACCAGTCTCTGCAGAAACCCACTAAAAATACCCACTGACAGCTGCTCCTCGAGACCTGTCAGCCCACCAGTTCCTCACCCATTTCAGAGGATCACAGAATCCCAGAATGGTTTGTGTTGGAAGGAGCCTTAAAGCCCATCTCGTTCCATGGGCAGGGCCACCTCCCACTAGCCCAGGTTGCTCCAAGCCCCGTCCAACCTGGCCTTCAACCTTTCTGTGTTTGTTCTATTTTCAGTGTATTTTGGCATTGCATCTACTGGTGGGCCTGAATAATTTTTCAGCTTGGGTTATTTATTGTCTCAGCTTTTTGGCTTGTTTTCTGGAAAGGTGGAATGAACTCAGAACTTGTTGGGGACTGGTGATGGTGCTGCACGTTCGGTTGTAGAATACAGTGTTTGAAGGTTACAGTTCAGAAGGGTAAATCACAACACACACAGCATATTTAGGAGGAGAACAGCAGCTCTCTAGATGCTTCTTTTCAGCAGTTCCAGTGGAAATCTTTAAAGGGACTTTCAGACATTTAACACTGGCCAAGGCAACTTTAATTCTTAAACCGCGTAATCGAAAATAAAGTACCCTGCCAAATCAGTAAAAGGATTCATCCCATTGTCTCTTCTAAATTTAGGGAGACAGAACATCTGGCATGGGAATGCACAGAAGTGTCTGTTAATCTCAGTTGTGAGCCTTCCTTCTGGTCTGCCTCTCTCCAAACCTCACTTCTATGTTTCCTCATTTAGTTCAGGTTTCTCTTGATTAATCTTTCCTTTGAAAAGCAGTTTTCCTCAAACTTTTTTTTGCTTGCAAATCCGTTACCTCTGCCTTGTTTTCCACTGTCTCTTCCTCCTGTCCTGTTGCCTTGTATTTCATATTATCTCTCTCCTGTGTGGACTGCCAGGTACCTTGGTTCTCATCTGCCCTCCTGCTTATCCCCTGACTCCTTTGTTCAGTCCTGCTTTCTTCCCTTTTCTCTCCTGCCCCTCCCTTTCCATCCACTTCAGATTCTTATGTTTGCAGTGCTGGAACACATCAGAAATTATGCTTTCTCCTCTCCCTTGCCCTTTTAGTTACTGAAATATGCACAGAAGAATTCAAATGGGCTTCTAAAAATAGGCAAAGGATAAAACTGTTTGTTTCAGCTTTTCAGTCTTTGCTTTATTAGAACTTCTGGGAGGAAAGCCCCAGAAAGTCTAGAACTAATTCAGCTGCAAGGAAAAAAAAAAAAGGCAAAATAAAACCCAGAAAGAAATATAACCATGACCTATTTGATTAAATAAACCAGAACAAAACAAAAGCTCCAAATCTCATGTGTGCTCTGTCTGTGGACAATGTTAGTATAGTTCTAAGTGGTATTTTATATCCTGGGTCTTTTTGTTTATGTGAGGAGGTTTATTGTGTATTTCCCAGTTCTGGTGGTTCATATGAAAGCCAACAGAACTTGGTGTGAGTTTAAAAAGAACGGTTCATCAGGGCCATTTTTAGAGAAGATGAGAGTCCTGCAAATTGTAAAAGATGTGGGGGATGAGAATTTCTGCCCAGGCAGGTATTTGTGAAGTCCTGGCATTTCCCATTGTCCCACAGACTCTTCTTCCCCAGCAAGTGGATTTGCTTTATCTTCCAAGACTGTTTAGATAGTTCTCAAATGAAGGTAAATGGATTTGGGTTTTTGTTATTATTTTGTACACAATATTGTAAATGTGCAGCTTTTAAATGCTGTGCAAATTTGGATTTGTGGAGGTTTGTGACATGCTTATAAACATCAGCAGCCCTGTGATGCTCCAGCGTTACGTAGTTTTATCTCAGGATGCAGATTCCTGAAACCAGGTGTCCCAAATTCCCTTGAACTAATTATTACAGGGCAGAAAGCTGCTAAAATTAAACTTTCTCATTAGATATTATGTTTTATAATAACTTTTTTCTTCAGATAAGCTGAATTTTACCCGTGAAAGAATAAAGTTTATGGGTTTATTTCCTTTCCCGTAACCCCCTGAAATCCTAATAGGGCAGGCAGGTGCATTTACTGGCTGCTTTTAAAAAGCATTTGGGGTGAATTAAAGGCTTCATAAAAATTCTCTGAGACAGGGAGCTATTAGGTGTCATTAGGTAAAAGGCTGATAATCAGAAAGCTTCTAGTGCCAGGTAGTTGAGGGCCATTGTGTTTACACTGGCCCAGCTGTGGTGAATTGTATTAAGCAAATATTTATTTTCCCTGTTATGAGGTGGGAACAAGTGTCTTGTGTCACCTGTCTGAACATCTCTCTGCCCCGTGTCTTCCTCTCTTCCCTTAAATCCCATTGCACCTTCCTGCTGCCTGTCTTACAGGTGAAGGTATTGGCAAACCAAGCACGGTTCCCTTGGCCCTGCCTTGGTGGAATCCGAGCTTATCCTCTGAAATAATTTGTATGCCTTTGGAAACACCGCCTTGAAAGCCTCATTGGGAGTTTAAATTACATTTAAATGGATTCAGTGTTTAAGCTCGTGATGAGAAGATTTCTCCCAACAGTAGAAAATCACAGACTTCCTCCAAATATAATTTGGTCCTTTTTTTTTTTTTTTTTCCCCTGCAAATATTTGTGTGTGGTTTGTCATGAATTTTCTGGCACCTCGATGCTGGCACGTCTCTGTGCCAGTGCCATTCCCTCATTTCTCACTGGAAGCTTTCTGATCATGATCCTTCTGCCTTTTAATCAGGGCACACATTCCACAGCTTGTGGTGACATGAACGGTGGGATTTGATATTTGTTGGGTTTTCAGCTCACCCATCCGAGGGAGAGGACAGGACTCGATCAGATGGGGAAAAACCATCTTCTTGCTGCAACTCTGCTCTCCTGAGGGGTTTCAGGACCCGTCACAGAACTGTAGAATGGCCTGGGTTTAAGGAACCTTGAAGGTCATCCAGTGCCACCCCCTGCCATGGGCAGGGACACCTTCCACCAGCCCAGGTTGCTCCAAGCCCCGTCCAACCTGGCCTTGGACACTTCCAGGGATCCAGGGGCAGCCACAGCTTCTCTGGGCAACCTGTGCCAGGGCCTCCCCACCCTCACAGGGAACAATTCCTTCCCAGTATCCCATCTAACCCCACTCTCTGGCAGTGGGGAGCCATTCCCCCTTGTCCTGGCACTCCAGGACTCCTGTAAATAGCCTCTCTCCATCTTCATTGTCAGCTCCCTTCAGGCACTGAAAGGCCACAATTAGGTGACCCCAAAGCTTCTCTTCTCCAGGCTGAACAATCCCAATTTTCTCAGCCTTTCATACTAAGACTGACTTCAGAACCCCTTCTCACTTTGGGATTTATTCTGTGCTGCATTTTATTTGCTTGTTTGCCTCAATACTGGTCTGTGCTTTCTGTGGTGGAAGCAGAACAGATCAGGGGGCTGATTCCTGTCCTCTCTGTAAGGGGAATCATTCTTTGCAGATTTAAAAAATAACACACTAAATTATATTCTTATCCATGTACTTGTTTGTGCCATCATGATTTACCTCTCACAGAGAAGTCAGGTGGCCAACTTACTTCAAGGTGTTGCAAAATCAGTCAGTACAGTGCAAGGTCAGTGTGATCAGAGGTGTGCCTGGCCATCCACTGGGAGAACAATTTTGGGAGAACACCATTCTCACTAATTCCAACACTTACCTTTCCAAGAGAAGCATCAGTATGCACTGAGATCTTCCTCAGGAGGTCCAGGTTTGCTGCAGTAGAAGAGAGTGGAAATGAGCAGAGCTGTGAGATGACCCAGTTGAGGCTGGTAAAATATGTAGGCACCTTCAGGCCAAACTAATGAACTGAAGAGAAGCAGCTTGGAAGCATTTAAGCTAAACTGTGTGGCAGATATAAATTCACAGTCATTAATAACGTTAAAAAAAGGGAGACTATTTATGATGGATTGAGAAAGCAAAACTTAATGTTGAGAATTAACAGTAGAATAGATGTCCAAAACTTCCCTGGAGATGTGTAAGGTCATTTAGTCCCCCATTTTTCTTGAATAAGTAGAGCAGCAGACAGATCCTCCAGTATTTAACACAAGCTTTCCTTACCAGTAAAAACCATATGGGAACTACAGTCACGGGAGGGAGGGATGGCAGCAAACCACTTCTTGGCTGCATCTTCCACTCCACTTCTACTACATGTGCTGTTTGAGAAGGAATGTGGTTGATAATTCCCTCTGCATTAGGAGGAAGACCATTATAATTTGGTTTTAACCCGTGTATAGGAAGGTCACATGACTCAGAGGAGAGGTGGATCAGGGGCTCCTGTTCAGATTCCCAGCTCCTCCTATTTGTGCATTCCTTGGTGCTCTTGGAGACATCCCTGGTGTGCTTGCAGCTCCACTGTGGCGTGCAGTTGTGTGTTCAACATCCAAAAAGCTCCAGAGGTGCCCACGGGGGTGGATGGCCAGAGGCATGGAAGGGATGACTAAGTATCCTGGGATTCTTCAGCCTGGAAGAGGCAGCTGCGTTGTATTAGCAGTCTCTGGAAGGATAAACCTCTCTTCCAGCACAGGCTGTTTGGAGTGATTCAGAACATGAAAAAAAAAAAAAGAGAGATCTGAATAAAGGTAATACTGAAGCTTCCTAACTGGTCTGGCCTGAATGGGGGGAAAAATCCCCTAAAAATCACCCCAAAGGTGATTCTTGTCGAAGTTGAATAAAATTCCTGTGACTTTCTGATGTGCACAGCTCTACCCTGTATTTCTGTAACTTTTGCATCCTCCTGGTAATGAACTTGTCTAAAAAGAGAAGAAAATATGTTAATTTTTTGTCTTAAGTGGAAGTTTCCACTGACTAGCTGAATCCTTCCTCAATAATTAATGCCTGAAGGCATTTTCCTCTGGTACTGATTTAAATGGAAGTAGCTTTGCTGCCCATTACTGTAGAGCTGCATTTTGGTGCTGTGAGTTTGCATTCCCAGTGTCTGGTGTTGCATTACAGGCACAGATGGAAATTTGGGAAAAGGGAAGCATTGCAGGGAGTTGCTCTGTGCTGGGACCTCGTGGGGGAACCCCACAAGTTGCTGTGCTCCAGCTCTGTGTGCTATTAGGGTCCTCCACTGTAACCAGTGAGGAGCTGCAGCCCAGAAGCCACAAACATCAGGCAGATCTTAATTCAATTTATTTATGTGTTTATTCTGTCTGAGTCAAAACACAGAGCCATAAGCCAACCTCTTACTTGCTTGCCTTGAAAAGCTTTTAATGCTATTTCAGCAACTAGTGTAATATTTAAAGAAAATAAATCCTCTTGACTTTATTATTCAGCTCAGTGCTGTGTACAGTAGGTGCATAAGTTATTTGCTAAATGTTTTATGATGGTGATTATGTAAGTAATGAGCTTTTACGTTTTGGCACCAGAGAGTAACAGAACTGTGTGCAGGACTTTGTAACTTGATGTAGGAAGGAAGCTTAATTTGCAAATTAATCCAGCTTCATCTTCCTGCTGTGCCATGTCATTACAGAGGACTTAGAAGAGCTTCCTTCCTACATCAAGTTACAGAGTAACTTTTGCAAATTAATTTGCAAATTAATCCAGGGGAAATGTGACAATGAGCTTTATATTTATTTTTTTTTTTAGCCAAACTTTTCCAAGCCTCTTAGCTCCAAGATAAGATCTTAAATCTATACAGAGATTTCTGAATAAAATCAGATTTTTTCAAAGTTGTCTTCAGCTTCTGTCGACTTCAGTGCCAGCCACAGAAACTAGTGGGCTTTGTGAGAATAACACATTAAAAATGTTGTTGTAGTATGGAAATGGTATTTGCAGTCCTGCTAGTGAGAGTTACATGATGCTATGTCATATATATTCTACATCATTACCTCTAAATGCTTACAAAGCAAAAACTGGAGTGTACCATGTGTATTATATTTCTTATTTGGACTTTATTGACCTATTTCTTGGGGTTCTTTCTTAAATGAGTCAAATTTCCAAGCATGTCCAAAATCTCTTGGAAAATTCTGAGTATTCCTTGCTGGAAGGAGTTATTCTGTCCCACAGAGATGTTTATCTCTGCTCCCTCCCAAGCAAAACTGGAAGAAACTTCCCAGCTAAAATATGGGCATTTTGAACCATTACAGGACTGGATTCCTTTCCCCGGGCAGGTTGTGCTGTAACCACAGGAAGGGTTTGGATCGCTGAAAAGAATCAGTTATTGTCTTCTCCTTTAGTTTTACTTGCTTGTAAATGTCATATCCCGTTCTTCCCAGGGTGGGAGCTTAGCAGAGGTTCATGTTTTAAACGAAGATGTGCTTAATTTTGAATCCAAACCCCGGATACAACAAACCGCGGGGTGTGCCCTGTGTCGTGGGACCAGACTGCTGGTTAAGAGGCAGCTTCTCAGCCATCCAGATAACCAGGCTGAAAAGTTATTTTCCCCATCAGTGCAAGTGCAAAATAATGTGAATGTGTGCATTAAAGCCACTTTCAGACTGGAGGCTGAGCAGACAGGCCTAAGAGAGCAGCATGGCCGTGCTGCTGGGCTGTGGGTAATACAGCGTGCAGGGGGAGAGTAACTGTGGGACTGGGGAAGGAGGATGGAGGTTTGTTAAATTTAAAACTGGAGTTGTATAGTAGAAGTAACAAAAAACATTACTGCTTTGAATCTGAGGGTTTTTTAGGTAAAAAGTATGACCTGAAGTGGCAGAAATCCTGTGGAGCATCTCCCCTGTTTCCTCATCCCTGCCCTTCCTTCCAAGGAGACAGGAGTGGGTGGCTCTCAACCCTCGTGCCAGTTTTGTCCCCCGTGCTAGAAACGTGCAGTTCCTTTTCTCTCTTGATTCAAAAGTTGATTTGGACATAAGTGGTGCTGCAGGAGGTTCATGGAAATGTTTCTTGTGCAAATTGATGGAGGTTTTAGTTTAATACTGAGTGAAATGTTGAGGATGAGGAGCAGCGACTGTAAACTAAAACACAGGAAGTTCCACCTCAACTTGTTCCCATGGAGGGTCGCAGAGCACTGGAACAACTGCCCGGGGAAGCTGTGGAGTCTCCCTCTCTGGAGACATTCCAAACCTACCTGGACATGTTCCTGTGACCCTGCCTTGGCTGGGGGGTTGGACCCGATGATCTCCAGAGGTGCCTTCCAACCCCAACTATTCTGTGAGTCTGTGAATTCTTAATAATCTTGTTGAGAGCAGCTGGTAGACAGGTATCCAGGCATAATTCTTATAAAGTTCATTAGAAAAAAATCACTTGTTCTGCCTTTTTATCCCCCAAAATCTTTCTTTTCCACTTAATCATCTACGTTTCGAAATATTCCTTTCCCTTGCATGCCACAAACTTTAGATAAAGAAGCTTTGGGCCAAAGTCAGCCAGGACTGCAGTGATTTGGAACAGTTATTTAAGTCCTCGTGGACGTTTCAGACGCTCAGAGGTGAGCGCTGCGTTGGATCCAAAGTGGATTATTCCAACAATGAGAAGTGTATCCCAACAAATATCTGTGTTTAATGAGCGTTCCAGTGCAGATACAGGCAGGGCTGCATTTAACTGTTATGCTGCCTTTTTTAAAAAGCTCCCAAGCTGTTTGATAAGGAAGCTGGACTTTGAAACTGAGCCTTTCTCATAACCTCTGCTCCCTCCTACGCAAAGGCAGAGGCAGGAACAGGCTGCATCTTGAATCGGTCAGCGCCGTGGCAGAGGGCCAGTGGCTTGGTGGCTCTGCCGAGGGGGGTGGCCTGAAAAGCCTGTCCTTTGTCACCACGCAGCTGGAGAGCTCAGGGCAGCAGCTTCTGCCTCCAGAGAGCAGTAGGAAAGGTCTCTGCAAGCCTGCTGAGGAGGAAGAGTTTGCCATCCAAGGAGGCTTCGTTGTGTGAAGGTTATGATAATGTGCCAGCCCGAATAATTCATCTCCTGCTCTGCCAGCTGTGACAATAAACTGTCCCTCCAGGTACTTACCCGAGCTGCCCATTCTGATGGGAATCTCTAAACTTGATACCCAGGCTAAAAATACCTTTGCTGCCGTTTAACCACAGTGTTTCCTTTTTAACTTTTAAAACAGTGGTGGGCACTTGCCACTTAGAGACACCCTGGCACTGGCAGCGTCTGAGTGACACGTTTATATTCACTGGCAGCGTCGGGTGCTGCAAGTAAAGTCTTCAGCAAAGCAGCCTCAGGAAATCACGAAACCTTTTGGGGGGATTGGGTCAGTGGTGGGGTTATTGAGGGCACGGCTGTGAGAGAAGTGGGTGGTCGTGGAAGTATGGGCCAGAAAAAATGAAGAAGGTGGAGGGAAACCTTCCCTGGTTCTGGGGGCTTACAGGAGGACTTGTGCACCAGTTTATTCATCTGCTGGAAAATGAGCAACACCTCCGAGATTGTTACGAATTTGTCAGGTTTTCTTAATTCTGGATGTCTCACAACATTTTCCAGAAGGTGTTTTCCAGCAAGAAGGAATGGGCAGGGTATTTTACTTCTCCTTGTGAAGAGAAGTGAAGGTGGGGACTGGGAGTTGGGCAGGACTAATTTTGTTTCCAGAACAGGAAGCTCAGGATCTGAAAATTGCTGGGTGGCTGAGCAGTGACAAAGTCACAGAGCTCAAGCCAGGCTTAAATACTCTTCCCACTAAAGCTGTTGGATGATTAGAAGCATAAGAAGTTTCCAGTAAGAGGAGTTAAGACTAAAAAGAGCAATCTTTTCCTGAAAGAGAAAACTGCAAGTCCAGCATCCTCATATTTTGCTGGTTTAATAGTGCTTTCATTCCTTAAAAGTACTGCCATAAGGGTTTTTTTCCATACTGCTCTGGTGACTGGTCATGTCTGCTTGTCTCTAGATTTACAGCCACCTTGGCCATACCTTAATAAGTGATTTTTAACCTATTAGGCAGTAACTGTGTGCACTAAAGCACAGTCTGTATCCAGCTGTTTGTTGTCTCCTTTGGAGCTGCTGATTGTCAGGGTGCAACATGGCCTGTGCCACTCAGCAGGACTGGATGGGGAAACAGAGTAAGAGTTTTCCTTCTCCCTGGAAGTCTTTCAAACCAGGATCTCATTTTGTTTACCCAGGTTTGCCCACACATCCCTATGGTCATGCAAGAGCTGGGATACAAGCGTCCCAGCTGAGCTCTGACATCATGTGGTGGCTTGATGGGGAGATAAGTATCCACAGGCTTACAGAAGTACTGGCTTAGGAATAGTGAGACTTTGCAGAACAAGTATCATTTTCAATGCATCTCACACTGTAGCATCTGCTTTTCCCTGCAGTTCTGGATGTGGTTTCCCCCTGGCCCCAGCAGCTGTGACCTACAGTGGCAGGTACATGGGACTTGGTGGGATGTCACAGGTGACCTGTCTGCTTCAGTTACCAGGCTGGGCTGAGTCCTGGACTGGCCCATCGTGTCTCATCCCCATCTCTGCCTGCTCAAAAGTGCTGTTGCAAGCCCTGTCCTTGCTGGAGCCTCTGACAGCTACCACAAGCTGGTGCTGAGTGATCCAGGTGCTGCATGGCTCCTGCAGTGCCTCTCTGCAGAGAAAAGTGTCTTCAGGCTGACAGAGAGTAGGTTTAGAGTAGATATTGGGATGTTTAGATTAGATATTGGAATGAAATCCTTCCCTGTGAGGGTGAGAAGGCCCTGGCACAGGTTGCCCAGAGAAGCTGTGGCTGCCCCTGGATCCCTGGAAGTGTCCAAGGCCAGGTTGGACAGGGCTTGGAGCAACCTGGGCTAGTGGAAGGTGTCCCTGCCCATGGCAGGGGGTTGGAACAAGATGATGCTTAAGGTCCCTTCCAACCCAAACCATTCTGTGAGTTCTGTGATATTGCAATCTCCTCCTGGACTTTGCTGGCAAAAGACTAAATGTCCGGGATTAAACCTCGATCATCCCAGTCGGTTCTTGGCTGTCAGAGCAGCTGGGTTTATTTTTGCTTCCCTGGCCTTGGTGATGGGAGGCTGGGCTCAGTCCTGGCTGCCTGCATGGCCTGGTGCCCGTGCTCCCAGCCTGCCAGCTCAAGCCTTGGCTCTCCTCTCTCTTGCTGGCCCTAATGGGATCTCTGGGTCCTCTCCTTCCCACAACACGGGTGAGGCGGCGAGGTGACATTAAAGTACTGGAACGGCAGATAAAAGGCCCTGGCTGTATTTATTGAGTGTCACAGATAAGTAATCCACTGTGCTGTCAGTGTCTGGAGGAACAGCAAATGAAGTATGCATGCCCCTTGCTTTGATGTGATGAAATCTCCAGAGGACACTTACTCCAGTGGCACTCGCAGTGCAGCTGTAGCTGAGTTTTTCAGTGGAAAATACAAGATTTTCGTGTCTTTATGCAGTGCTTTAAAAATATTGCTATGGCTGATTCTTATATGCTGGGCAATTCCGTGGTCTGAAAGCTAGAGGGTTGTGTTTTGTTTTGGTTTTTTTTTTTTTCCAAAATGTTATTAAAATCATCTTAACCGTTTTTGTTGGAAGGAGAAAAATTAATAGTTATTCTGTGGTTTCATCCACAGCATTAAAACAACAGTCTGGTTTTCATTTAAAGCAATAAAAGTATGGAAATTCGAAATGAAGGTTCTCTTCATGTCCTTAGATCAACTTGTTGGCCTTGCTGAAACACATAATGGATGGAGCAGGGGAAAAAAACCTCAGTCTTACAACTCTTAACCTTGTTTCTGCCTGTAGTTCAGCTTTCTCATTGCTGGATTTCAGACTTGATGCCACTGTCTTCTCAAGCTGTAAAAAATCCCTTGTAAAAACTAAATTTGCAGCTGTTTAGGACCCAGTGAACCCCAGGCGTTATTTTTTTAAAAACCTGAACCATAACGCAGCGAACTGGTGCATCAGTAGTTGAATTCACATACTTTAGAGATGTAAACCTGACTGTTGGGGTGGTGGGTATTAGTCATTCCTGGGTTATGGTGTGGGCAGAAGGAGGGCAGAGGCACCAGCACAGTGCAGGGAACCCTGATCCAGCCCGGGGAAACAGCCCATTCCTGTGAGAGTGGGGCAGCCCTGGGAAGGGGTCTGGAGTGGTGGGGGATCCCCATCCCCAGGGATGCCCCAGGTAGCTCAGACACTGGCCCCAGTGACCTGCTGCCACTGCCTTGATCCTGAGCCTGGCAGGGCCTGTGTGTGGGGTGACCAGCGTGGCAACGCTGCCCTCCTGTTCCCACCCTACAGCTTCCCTTCCAGCTCTGGTTTACCCCCAGCACAGGGCAGGGCAGAGTCTGGAGGAACCTTTTTTCACAGAAGCTTTCTTCACAGAAAGGGTGATTAGACGTTGGCAGGGGCTGCCCAGGGAGGTTTGGAGTGCCCATCCCTGGAGGTGTCCAAGGAAGGCCTGGCTGTGGCACTCAGTGCTCTGGGCTGGGGGACAAGGTGGGCATCGGGCACAGGGGGGACTTGATGATCTCAGCGGTGTTTTCCAAGCTATTTGATTCTGTGGTTCTGTGAACTCCTCAGTGTTTCTGGGGTTCACATCTCTCTAGTGAGCAGGCTGTCACTGTCCCCAAAGTGCCTGCAGGCGCTGGGCACTGTAACAGGCTGCCCTCAGCCTGTGTGTTATTCCATCTCCTTGAGGCTTTTTGAAAAGTCACTCCTTCCTGAAGCTGTTCCTTTCCTGGCTGCTGTGAACAAGCCACCCTGGCTGTTTACAGTCCTTTGATCTGTGAAGTCACAGCTCTGTCACTCTGGCACTCTTCTCTGCCCTCCCTCTTCTCCCCTCTCCCGGGAGGGAGGTTGCCCAGCTGGGCTCATTGCTTTCCTTCATCCCCTTTTCCCCAGCGTCCCCTGGCCAAGCTCTGTGTTTAGGCGCATAGTTACAGCTCACAAAATCGTGGCTTAGCTTTGGCTCCTGCTCTGCTGCTCAGCATCCATCCCCACTGGCCCCTCACACCTTCTGAACCTTCACAGCTTGGGAAGGCAGATCCTTGAAGACATGGGAAGTCTTAAATGAGCCAACTGGCTGCCTTGCCTTTGGCAACACTGAGCGTTGGTTGTGAAGGCTGTGCCTTCTGAAGGGCTCTGTGTAGTAAACCTGAAGCAAATTTCAACCTGCTGGTCCCTTCCCCTGCAGCTCAGCTCCATCCCAGATGCATTCCTGCAGCACGGCTTTGCTGGGGGAATTTGCTTTGCAGGCCGGGGGAGGTCTTGTTTATTTTTCTTTCCCCAAGGGGAAATGAGTTGCCGGAGTAACCTGGACAAAGAGTGCTGGTTTAGATGGGATGTCAGGGCTTTGTGTTTGTTTGCTTGTTTATAGGACTTTAATATTCTTTCAAAGCACAGCAAGAATGTGCAAGACGCTGTGATTATTTATGGTACTGTAGGAAGGGGACCTGGTGGTGGTGGACATCTCAGAATCCAGCTAGGCAGAGCCCTTACCTGAAAGAGGACAGGGGGATTTTGGGTGAGATCTGTCCCATGCTCTGTGCTTAATGTGTTTAGCAGCAGCTCTGTTCCCTGCCTGGGCTCTTGTGCTTTGCCAGGAGGAACTGGGACAGGCAGGGCTGAAATCGCCAACGCCGCTGTTCCCACTTGGAGAAGAGCCCCGAGGTGGTTCCCAGATGCTGGCACCATGTGCCTGTGCTGTTAAATCCATGGCTTCAGCAGGAGCTTAGCACAGGCCAGGGAATATTTCCAGTGGGGCAGGATGTGCGAGGTCCTCTGGCATCCTTTCCTCCAGGGCAGTCCTCCAGTCCACCCTGCAGTCCTGCTTAATCCCTTCCCTTTCCCTCCTCCTGGGACAGGCTTTGCCAGGTTGTGGAATCTCCCAGTCCTGGGGGCTGCAAAAGCTGGAGAGAAGCTGTGGAAGAGCAGAGGGATGGAGGAGGAGCGAGAGAACAGCCTGCAGGAGACTCATGGAGCTGGGGGAGTCCTGCCAGTGCCTGGGTCAAATGTTTGGATGGCATGGAACAGCGGGATGAA
Organism: Corapipo altera; assembly: GCF_003945725.1. Taxonomy (NCBI): domain Eukaryota; kingdom Metazoa; phylum Chordata; class Aves; order Passeriformes; family Pipridae; genus Corapipo; species Corapipo altera. The sequence continues at coordinate 871,345 of NW_020884979.1, read as the reverse complement.
ATCCAGTGCCCTGCTGCAGCCTGGGGTGGTCTCCATGCCAGTCTGCTCTGGACTGTGGGCACAGAGCCCTAGGCACCCAGGAGCCCTGGATCCCAAGGGAGCAGCCTGCCCTGGGGGAAGGCAGAGCAACCTTGGAGTAAATCCTGCTTGGAAAGATCTGGGTGCCAGGGGTGAGGTGAGAGGCAACTGAACCCCTTGGCACCTTCTCAGAGAGAGTGTTGGAGAGGGAAAGGGAGCTCCTTCCAACCCCATCGTGCTCAACCAGTCCTGCCCTCCTGGGCACGCCTGTCCTCTGCCTTCCTCCATCTCCACCACCACCCCTGCTGCCAGATGCCTGGTTTCTCCTCCTTTTCTCTGCCCAGCTTTCACACTTTGATCAGTGTTTCTTTCTGCTCCCCCCCCATTTCTCCATTCCCCAGCATATTTGTGGGGAAAATACGTGGGGAAAATCCTCAAAATTCGTGAGGGTTTTTCTTGAAGATGTTTCAGGATTGGTTTCTGATGGGATTTGGGATGGAATCTGACTTGTGATCCTCTGGCTCACAGAAGCATTGGTTGTCCATTCAATCACAGGAAGAGAGACATGGAACCCACCTCCACAATTAGTCCAGCTGTTGTATTTCTCTTTGGCATGAAATTAAATAGAATTTGAGTGCACAGTGGGGCTAATGCCACTTTGTGCAGCTTTTTATGAAGATTATCGAATTGAGGCAAAAAGCAGATATTACTGTAACTAGGAGATAGAGGAGTTAATCATAGGGAGAAATGGATTTATATTTGCTCTGTAAACTGCTTTAAAATACCTTCAGCTGAAGGAGCTGAACCTCACTACAAACCCTTTGTGTGCTTTTATTCATTCAAGTTGCAACACACAAGTTGTGGGGGTATTTTCCCCAGACATTCAAGAGTCTCTGGGTTCATTTTGTCGATATGTGAAGTCATTTAGCTTTTTTTTGAGCCGTACAACCATTTACTTGGTGTGCTTGAGGCAACCCAAACCTCTTAAAATTTATTCACCATGTTGAGAAAAGATTTGGGAAAAAGTCACCAGTCATTGAAGTTTCCAGTCAGAGGCAACTAGCAGAGAGCTGGGAGATGAACCACCACCAGCTGGGGGAGGGTTGTGTGTGAAGGACATACTCTACATAATGCACCATTAAAACTTCATGAAGAGGTGTCCCAGAAAAAAATATTACAAAGCACCAGGCTTAATATTAAATTCTTAGTTTTAGCAGTCTGGTCATTTTCAGGAAGGAATAATCAGCTTAACCGCAGCATTCACATATTTAATGTTCTGAGAGGAGAGAGGGATTGTCTGATTTTTTTTTTCTTTCTCTTTTTTTTTTTTTTCTTTTTTTTTTCCTACAGTAATTAATGAAAGTCAAAAGCAGCAACTGGAATCTGTGAGCTACTCCTCCCGCTACGCTCTGGGACTTTTTTATGAAGCTGGTGCACGGATTGATGTCCCCTGGGCTGCTCAGTACATCACTGATAATCCCTGCATACGCTTCATCTCCATCGATAATAAGAAACGCAATATAGGTCAGTGCTCCCATTATTTCCCTTTAACACAGTGACAATAGAGGGTGTAGATCATGAAAAATGCTGTTTAATTGAGTGTTGCTATTCTGAACAGAGCAAGTATTTAACTCCAAGCCGCAGCGGATAGCATTTAATGTCACATTTGGCCTGTAATAAAATACACAATGAAAGCGGGAAGGTCCTCAGAAAATCACCACCCAGCACATGGTTTACGTTACTGCGTTTATGAAACCAGTGTCGGGGGATTTGAGACATCAAAATGTTGCTATTCCAAGAAAGAGCCGGAGTGCCTTTGTTTAAACGTTGATTCATGCACATGCCAATTTGTCTCCCATCATCTCACTCTACAACTCCTGTTCTTTCCACTAAGCATGCTTGGAAGTAGTAATGAGTTATATAATTGAGGCTGTTCAGCCCAATTCAGAGTTAGCCAGTGCGCTTTTATAATCATGGAGAATCCTTGAAATGATTGCTTGGTAAGGCTTGGAGAATATCCCACAAGGCAGACACTTCTCGTCTATTTCTGGAAGGCGGCAGTCGAGTAAGTATATGTTTTATTTATTAAATGTATTGCATATACGAAGAGTGTGTTGGCATAGAATAGCTCAAGAGAAACCACCAGCATCTGAGTTTAATCAAGTTCATCAGGAGCTGGAGATGCTGCCCGATTTTGTTACTTGAGTTGTGATGGTGACCAGGGTGAACCACGAACGTGTTGTGGGGTTAAAAACCTGCCCACCTTTGTGGTGACCCACAGAGCCCTGTGACTCACAGTCACAGAATAAGGATTTTCTTATTCAACTGCTGTCTAATACACAATTATTAAGTGTTCCCAAGTTCACTTGGTACGTGCAGTTTAATGGAATAAGCAGTCAGGAGGGAGTGTTGTGGTGTGACATGGGCACTGGGGGCCAGGACCTCTATGGAATCATAGAATATGCTGACTTGAAAGGGATCCATCAGGATCATCAAATCCAACTCCTGGCCATGCCCAGGACACCCCAACAATCCCACCCTGTCCCTCAGAGCGTTGTCCAAACTCTCCTGGAGCTCTGGCAGCCTTGGGGCTGTGCCCACTGCCCTGGGGAGCCTGGTCAGTGCCAACCACCCTCTGGGGGAAGAACCTTTTCCTGAGATCCAACCTGAGTCTGCCCTGGCACAGCTTCAGCCATTCCCTGGGTCCTGTCACTGGTCATGAGAGGGAAGGGATCAGTACCTGCCCCTCTGCTGCCCCCTGGGAGGATGTTGAGGACCACAGTGAGGTCTCCTCCTCTGGAAATCTCTGCTCCAGCTCCCACTCAACAGCAGACTTTGCGAACACAGGGTTGGGGTGGCCGTGCCTTGTCTATCTGAGGCTTTAAAAACACTGGGCTGGAGATGCCCACATCGCTGGTGAGCTGGCCCAGGGCTACCCCTCCACTGGGGGAAGAAGCATTTCTTCACCTGCAGTCTGAACTCCCTGAGGCTCAGCTCAGGGATGTTGCCCCTGGATCTGTTGCTGCTGCTGTCACTGATTAGAGTCAGAGAATCACAGAATGGTTTGGGTTGGAAGAGACCTTAAGCATCATCTTGTTCCAACCCCCTGCCATGGGCAGGAACACCTTCCACTAACCCAGGATGCTCCAAGCCCTGTCCAACCTGGCCTTGGACACTTCCAGGGATCCAGGGGCAGCCACAGTTTCTCTGGGCAACCTGTGCCAGGGCCTTCTCACCCTCCCAGGGCAGAATTCCTTCCCAATATCCCATCTAACCCTGCCCTCTGGCAGTTTGAAGCCATTCCCCTCCATCCTGTCACTCCAGGCCCTTGTCCAAAGTCTCTCTCCAGCTCTCTTGGAGGCCCTTTAGAGACTGGAAGGGGCTTTGAGGTCTTCCTGGAGCCTTCTCTTTTCCAGGCTAAACAGCTCCAGCTCTCTCAGCCTTTCTTGGCAGAGGTGCTCCAGCCCTCTGTGGAAGCCCAAATTTGTTATTTTCCCCAAGAATTTAGCCTGTTGCTCTGAAAAGAGAGGAAACAAAACAAAAGAATGGCTGAACTGGCCAAAATAAGGATGCATCCAGCCTGGTGTGCTTTCTCCAGCAGGGACTGAGAGTGAATATGTAAAAAACAGTGTGAGGAAAGCCAAATAGAGATGATTTTTTGTTTTCAGCTGGCATTGTCTCCTTGTTATTGACAGTGTTCAGCTGGAGATGTTCTTCAATCTAAGATTACATTGCCATTGTTGCATTTAACGAAAGATTCTTGATAGTTAATAGCACCTACTGATATTATCCATATCTGGTCTTAGTCCTGTCAAAGAGGACACAGCCCAAGGGAGAAACTCATCCATGCTTTCCCCACCTGCATTCCTATGTGGCCTCAAAACACCAGCACTGAGACCAATGAACATGGGATTCTAAAGGAATTATCAAATAACTTTGCTGCCTCCAAATTGAAAAAAATTTAACCAAGTACAAAGCATATTATGTAAAAACCAGAAGCAGTCACCCACTTTTCTCCAAGCACGTGCTGCTGGTGGAGACAGACACACACATCCAGACTTTGGACAAGGTGGGCAAGGGAGGCTGAGTGTGAGATTTATTTACACGTGGAGTCCTGCAACCAAAACACTTGAGTGTAAAGTTCCTTTGTGTTTGTTTTAGTGCACCTGCAAGTGTCTTTCGTTTGTGTTTTTCCTTCTGTGCTTCTGACTGACCTCCAGAACATCTCAGTGGGAGGCACAGCAGCACCTTGCTGTCCATTTTAGCACCCAGCTCCACTCAGTTTTCTTCTCATTCTTCTGTTCTTCAACCTTGACTGATTGTGATTCATCTGAGGAAGATGGTGGTGACAAGGAAAATGTAAGTGTTCAGCTCAGGCTAAGATTTATGTTGTGACTCCTGGGTGAGGCAGCTGAGATCTTTCAGGACAGTCATCCTTCCCAAAAAGCCATCACCTTCTCTAGTTGTTTCTTCACCTACCTTGTATCCACAATAAATGGAGGTTTATCTAACCCTCATTACCACCTCAAATAGTGGCTTTTTAGTAGGCAGCATTGAACAATAGAGGTCCAAAGGAAATAACTGTAGCTGATAGTTCTCCCTTGCAGCAGGGTTGGAACTGAATGATCCCTAAGGCCCCTGCCAACCCAAACCATTCCAGGTTTCTGTCAGCTTCCTGCTAAGGGACTCAAACAGCTACATGTATGACACCTCCCTAAAAGCAGGTAGTCTAACCTTCAAAGGCCTAAAGACAAAGTCTGGCCCTCGCTATGGAAGTCCAAGGTGTCCTTGTCATTCATGTGGGGCGTGGCAGTGCCTGCTGTGACTCACTCAGTAAAGCAGAGATGTACAAATTTCACATATTACCTGTGAGATACCGAAACAGCCTTGTTATAATGTACAGTAGGATGGGTTTGTCAGTGGGGCCAGTGAGCTGCAGTCTGTAATTTTCCAGCAATCTCAGCCTTCCCCGTGGACCCCCTGTGCCTTGCTGTGTGGGGATGAGCGGCAGCGCTCTCGGATTTGCCGCTCGTTGCACGACACCTGTGAACTCATAAAGCCTCTCCTTGCTGGGAGACGTGTCAGCATCCCCTCTCTTTTTGTTTCCTCCTTATTTCCTTTGTGCAGACTGCTCAAGGCTTGCTGCTTCTTCAGACATTTAGAGTGTATTGATAGTCTGTGAGTCATAAGTTTGCGCTCAACATAACTCTCACAGAATGTGCTGAGCTGGGAGGGACCCACGAGGGTCATCCAGTCCAACCCTCAGCCCTGCACAGGCCCATCCCCAAGAGTCACAAACACTTCTTGAGCTCTGGCAGCCTTGGGGCTGTGCCCACTGCCCTGGGGAACCTGGTCAGTGCCCAAGAACCTCTTTCTAAGATCCAACATGAACCTGTCCTGACACAACTCCAGACCATTCCCTCAGGTCCCCCCAGAGCTCAGTCCCTGCCCCTCCTCTACCCCTCACACAGAAGTTGTAAGTGCAGTGATGTCTCTCCTCAGTCTCTCCAGGTGGCTGGCTCCATGGTGACACAGCCTGGTTCCTGACCGGGAACCATGGCTGACCTCTGTTTTCCCCTCAGTCTCTGCGGGTGAGTGGGTGACGAGGCCGTTTCTCCGACGCTGCCGTTGCTGGTGTCGTGGGGAGCGCGGTGGCCCTCCGGGAAGGAAGGCTTTTTCCATCAGCTCAGGGTCTCAGCTGCTGCTTGTAGAAATCCCATCCCCATCCGCAGAGGTAACGCGCTGGAAGGTTACATAAGGAAGAGCCTACAAGAAGTGTATGTTGAATTCCCCATGCACCGGGCATGAATATTAAATATTTGTGTGATTGGCTGCCTTAAACACCCCATCAATATTTATAACTGGTCCGGGGGACAGTGGGAATTCTTCAGTATAAATTATTTCTGTAATACCACAGTCTTTGCATCTCTTTGCGTTCCGGAGGACTAAAGATAGATGACACATAAAAGTGGAAGTGGTTCCCTTCTTTAACTCCAGGGCTATATAATTTAAAGGGAAGATTCCTCTTAGAGGTTTTTAGGGTTGATGTAATCCTTGAGTATCCTTTTTAATTTTAAAATATAGATTCCTTTATCTTCTCAGTACCAAAAGAAGAATTTTTCCTCCCAAATGTGCCTTGTCTATAGATAGAGTGGATTTTATTCCAGGGAGAATATGGGACCTTACAAACCATGGGAACTTCTGAGGATAACTGGGAGAGCTTGCTAGCCCTTCTGCCAAATAGCAGCGTGGCATTTGGGAAGTGACCCTCAATCTCTCTTGCTTATTTTCTAGGTGTAATAAAGTTACTCACTGCTCTTTTTTTTTTTTTTTTCATTTTAGGTAGAGTTTTATGAGTCCTGCGTGTTGACTTCTCTTTTGGCAGTGTGCTGATCCCTCCCAGGGTGCAGGGATACAGTTCCAGGCTGTCTGGAGGTGTCCAGCTTCTCTGCTGCCCTCCACGCTGACCCAGCAGCGTTTCCTCTGCAGCCTAATTTCCAGGTTGTTTTTTTTTTTGGTGTGGCAAATGCCCTTTCCCTTCCCCTCATGCTACCCACGACCTGAACGGGGTCTGAATTGCAAAACACATCTCCCCAGTATGATTAAAAAAATCTCGAGGGGCAGGAAACAACCACATCTTGTTTTTTATCGGTATCTGTTATGACTCCAGGTTTTGGGCAGGAACATGAGAAAAAGACTTGACTCCATTCCTCTAAGAGGGCGGAAAACATTCCTGTGGGAGATGCGTGCCTGTCACATCCATATACAGTTCTCTTCTGGAGACTAGGTTGTAACCCTTGGATCAATCCCTGAGCACTCCAACAATAGGGGTATGATCTCCCTTTGAAGCTGGCTCCAGTTTTGAGCAGGAGGTTGGACTGGAGACCTCCAGAGGTTCCTCCCTCCCTCCCTAAGTCCTGTGAGTCTGAGGCAGACAATGTTCTGGTGAGTATTTACTGAACACACTAATAAATGAACTGGGAAGTGAGTCCAAGCAAACCCCGTTGGCGAAGACAGGAAATTCTTCAAGCTCTGTCCATGTTTGCTGTCCAGCAAGTTTTAATGTCAGCACAGCTGAACCAGGAAGAATTTTCCACCCTCTCTGTGGACATTTTATGGATGCATCTGTGGAGCCTGCAGACTGATCAGCAGGTCGTGGCTGCTTACTTTTTATGCCTCTGTGGAAGCAGATCTCATTCTCCCGAGGGTCGGTGGATCTCTGGGCTCTGCAGAGCCTGTGAGCCACAGGCTGCTTCCAGGGCGTGCAGATTCCAGCCTGTGCTGCCTCATGCTTCTCCACAAAAGTGCTTCAGTCCTAAACCAGCACAACGACTTCTAAGGTCAGGGCTGATGAGCCTCTCTGAACGCCCTGTCCTTGACGCCTCACTGGACACTGTGTCCCTTGTGGCCTAGGATTTCCTGCTTCAAAGCCTTTTGGCTGAGCAACTGCAAAACATGCTCCACAGTGGCTCTTAGGCATGATTATCTCTCCTAGAATATTATTGTTTGGGAAAATCCAGTTGGTTTCTGCTTTCTCGAGGACAGTAGGAGCTATAGCTGCTGCTCCCTGTGTTTGCCAGGTCTCCCCAGGCAGTGTCAAAGGGCAGAGTACCTCCTGCCATTGATATTGTCCCAAGAGCACTGTGCTCTGTCCCCTTCCTGCTGCCTTGAAATCCACGTTACCCTCCAGTTCCTCCCTCTCCACAGTTACTTTTCAGCCTGCCCCAGAACACCATCCTGACCATTTGCCAGATGGATCCTGTGACTTTCAGGCTCTGATGGTGTTCTCTTTTCTGAGGAAAATTCAGGCCTCTGTGGATCCCAGGGATTGCAGCTCATCTCTAAAATCCCTTTTGAATTTAGGGGCTCTGAACCCTGACCTTGGCGTAGATTCGTCAGAAAAAAGGAGCTTTTGCATTTTGCAAGGAAGAAGATTTTGGTGGACAGATCTTTCTGTGATCTTTCTCCAGGAACATATGTTTTGGTTAATTGTTTTCATCATAATTTTATATACTTTATTTTATTGTGATTTCCCTGTCCTCTTCCTTCTCTGAGACTGTTGGTAAGGAGGATGTGACCACCACAGGAGCTGACTTCACATTCTCAATACCATCTGAGAACTTCTCTGGGCAGAAGGAGGTCCCCGTGGGAGGACTTGGCTCCACGGACCATTCACTTTGTCACTGTCCTGGAGTACAGAGTGCCTGGAGGAATTCACCCCTGAATCTCTGTATCCCATGTGACAGTGACAGCCACGCTTCCAGCCTGAGCAGCTTCAGCCAGGACACCACAATTCCACACTAAATGTGTTACTTAAAGCTAAGAACCACGTTTCTGACATCAGATGGCCTGGAGCTACAAGCCACTGTACTGGGGAAGTGAGCTCTGTTCTCTGTGTTCTTTTCCAGGGATCTTTTATTAGCCCTATCCTTTTTCTGGAAGACAGGACTCCTAACAGGCTTAATCCTGTATAAATTCTCACTGTCAGCAGTCTGTCCTCCTCTTTTTTAACACAGCCTGTGTGATTTCTCCAGCTGGGAATTAATGACGAGTGTTGAGACAGTCCCAAAATGTTAAGAAGCTGATGGCTGCTACTGCCTTCTCACAATCCAAAAACCTTTCCCCTCATTCCCAGGTTCTAGGTCAAGTTCCAGTTTCCACAGGAAGTTCAACTTGGGGAGACTTTGCTGCTCAATTCATGGCTGGAACTGGCCAAAGTGTGGTGTATGGTGAGCCTTAATCACTCCCATGCTCTTTGTCCTTGACACCCCTTCCAGGTAGCTGATGCGTCCTCTCCCTATGACAGCTTGTACTTCATGCTGCTCAGTGATGGAGGTTCTCCTCCTCTGTTTTCATGGATTTACACAAATTCTGCCAGGTTCCAGCTGGAGGGAGCAGGGTGAGGGACTCTGGCCTGTCCCTGCTCCTGGCAGAGCAAATGTCACAGCTACAGCAGGTGTGCAGGGGAGTTGGGGCAGTCCCCAAGGATGGACACCCCCCCAACACTCAGGGCCCCACAGGACCATCCCCAGGAGTCACCCCATGTGTCTGAGAGGATCATCCAAACCCTCCTGGAACTCTGGCAGCCTTGGTGCTGTGCCCACTGCCCTGGGGAGCCTGGTCAGTGCCCAACCACCCTCTGGGGGAAGAACCTTTCCCTGAGATCCAACCTGAGCCTGCCCTGACACAGCTCCAGCCATTCCCTGGGTGCTGTCCCTGGTCCCCCCAGAGCAGAGCTCAGTCCCTGCCCCTCCTCTGCCCCTGCCCAGGCAGTTGGAACTGCAGTGAGGTCTCCCCTCAGTCTCCTCTGCTCCAGCTGAACACACCAAGTGCCCTCAGTGTCCTCGCACGGCTTCAAAACAAGGACCTTCCCCATCCTCGTTACCTCCTCTGGACACTCTTTAATGGCTTCAGATCTTTCTGATATTGTGTCCCCCCAAACTGCCCCAATGTTGAGGTGAGGCTGCCCCAGGGCAGAGCAGAGCAGGACAATCCCCTCCCTGATGCCCCCAGGGCAGGGTTGGCCCTCCTGGCACGGCCATGGCCAGCTTACATCCTTGCCACAAACAAAGGAAATTAAAACTTGCCCAGCAGCCCTGCCAGCAGCCCTGGTTTCCCAGCAGGCTGTTGCAGCCTGATCTGAACTCGTTGGAAGGAAGAGGATGGGTTTTACTCCCCCAACAGTTGTTCACCCACGGGGCAACAGGACTGAGATCCCCCCACTGCTCTCAGGGAAAAGTCTATTTTGGACTCCTGTTTTAGCCAGTACTTTTGCAGAAGAAAGAAAAGGGCTTGAGGCTAAAGTTGATCCTCGCGGGCTGCATATTTCAGTACTGGAAGGCTGTGACTCAGTGGCCTCTGGAAGCTCTCCAAGCTATCAGTAGCTCGGAGGAATTAAAAACTCAACGAACTGCCTGTTCTCCAGAAACTTGTTTTGTACATGCTGTGGAAGAGATGAGAGATTTGAGAGAAGGTGGCCCTTGGCTGGGATCATTGGTGGAATCATTGGTGGAATCATTGGCTTTAACAAGACACAGCAAGCAATGAATATTTATTTTATTAAAATGCTCTTTTAATGAGCCTTTTTGCCAAGTTGAGGTGGAAGTATTTGCCAAAATACCATGTACATTGTAATAAATCCCACGGTACCTGATAGGCTTCCCCACATGGTCTTCTGTCCCTCACATTCTCTGTGGAGAGACATCAGAATCCCTGTTTTCTCCCCCAAAAGGGGAAGGAAAGGCTGAGTAGCGTTTCTGATGTTTTTCCAGACAGTTGGAAAAGCTGATGCCCACAGAGCTATGGCCTGTGAAATCGGGAAACATCTTCCCACCCTTTTTGCCTCGTTTTCCCAGTTCTCAAGAGCAAGAGTTGGCTGAGCTGGCCCACCCCAAAGAGACTCAGTGAGGGGGTCCTTCCAGCTGAAGTTAAAGCCGTGGTTTTCATGCTTGCTGTGGGTGCCAGACTTGGCACTGCTGCACCTCAGTGGTGTGTGCTGAAGTGATCAGCCCAAGAGAGAAAGCTTACCAGAGGAAGACATTTTGGTTGCCTTTGGAAAGCTGGAATTTGTCATCTTCCCAAAGGGGGTCTCCAGCTTGAGGAGCTGGAATCTCTTCACTGACACAGCAGAGATAAAGACTTCTCTCCAGCTTGGTACCTCACAGCCAGAACTGGTCAGAAAGTGTTCAGCTGCCTCTTCCTTTTTGGGTTCCTTGCTCACAAAACACTCGTTACCTGAAACTAAAGTATTTTTTCTAGGAATGTTCTAATTCAAGGAAAGGTTTAACCAGAAAAGGCTTTCTGCTTCCAAAAGAGGGAATTTTTGGTTAATGGAGTCAGAGGGAATCACTTAATTCAAACACCAGCTCAGTCTCAGCTGAAGTGCAGCAAAGACCGTGCCCCATCCCTGGATATGTTCCAGACCAGGCTGGATGGAGCTCTGAGCAACCTGAGCTCATTGAAGATGTCCCTGCCCGTGGCAGGGGATTGGAACTAGATCATGTTTAAGGTCCCTTCCAACCCAAACCATTCTGTGATTCAAGTCTTCTGTATTTCCATGCTGCAGAGATTGTCCCCCTTGACTTCTTCTTTGTGTTCCTTGTGGACAACTTATGTTGTTGTTCCTTGTAGGTTTTTTCCAGCTGGAAGAACAGGGTGGTACCACAGATATTTTCATTCTTATTGACTCCTAGGCTGGAGGCACAATGGTCAGCGTGTGGGGAAGGCAAGTATTAATGAGTGATCCTTCAAAAGCATCTCTCCTCTTTATTTCAGAGTCTCCTCAAGTTGGGCCTTCACTTGTTGTCCACACGACTGTGACATTTGGAAGTGAGTACCTGGATTCAGACCCTGCAGAGGTGCAGCAGATAATTCTCAGTCACCTGGAGAGGATTGTGCCATCCCTGCCTAAACCAAGCAGCATCAAGTGTCACAAGTGGAGATACTCCCAGGTACTCTGTGGTGGGATCAGTCTGGAGCTGTGGTTTTCACCCTCAGGGAACAAGAGGAAAGGGGGTAGTTGCCCAATATCCGTAGTACATTCCTCCACGTAGCCATGAGCAGCATCCAAGGCTGGCCAGCAACAGCCAGGTCATTTCTAGCCATGTTTCTGCATCGTGGCCCCGGCTCAGTGGTCAGTTCTGCAGCTCTCCTTGTAAGGAGGGACAGGAGCAGTGTGCAGGAAGGAAGTAAATCCCATGTACTTCAGTGGGATTTTCACTGGTATTTAAAAACATGACTCAATCCATTTCTCCACATCCAAAAATATGTGATATTATTAGCAAAATTCCCACCCTACCACAGAGTAGCAGAAGTCCTTGAGTTCAGAGGGACTAATTGTTATTATTTGATTTGGCCCAGTTCAATTTAACAGCATGTTACGCAAAAAATATTTTAAAGTAAACTACCTAAGGGTAATAATAGCAAAATGTGTATATTTTACAGGCTTCTTTTAAAAATCCAAGGAAATTGTTGGCAATTTCCTAACGCATTGGAGTGTATCTACATGTTTACCCAAAGCCTCTCAAGTTAAATTACATTGGTGAAATTGAACATGGAAGTTGCTGCAAAATATTTACTTTTAGAGCAGTCCCCTAAAAATTTCTCCTTTTTATGAAGTCTGGAAAAGTTGCTGTAGACGACTGTTGTGAAGTCTGCTCGTAGCCCTTGATCTGCATCCAGTTTGGGAACCTGGTCTCGTTAGCACAGAGTTTATTTTTCTGGGAGTTAGGTATTGGTAGATTGCAAAAGCGACCTTAGCACAGGTATTATTAATATTTATATAAATCATATCAAAATCATGGTATGTTTGTATGTTCCTCTTATCACTTCAGGGTTGGGGTTTTTTGCAAAAAAAAAAAAAATCTAAGTCTCCATACAGTTGTCACTGTTCAGGTATTGTTTTCTGGTTGTGACTTCTGGTCTTTTCTTCTGCCTTCCCTGTTACCTTCCTGCCTCAAACTGCTTGTGAGCACCAGAGCTGCAGGTGGTAGGGAGGAGAAGGGCTGGATCTGTCTCCAGCAGACAGACACTTGGCTGACCAGCTCTGGAAAGGGTTCCCAAAACAAAGTAAGAAGTATTTCTAAGCAGAATGAATACACCCTACGTTCTGCTGCTATCACAGATATACAGCAGAAAATCTGCCCAGTTCAGCTGCTTTGCTTATGTGTGCAAGGAAGGGGCTTAACGTGCCTTTCCTTGCACTACCCACACTTTTAACATAGTGTCAGAGGTGACATATAAGGTGACATGCATTAAATATGGCCCATTCGGATTTATTCCACCCTGGATAAAGGAAAAGACAGGAATGGCAGTTAATTTCTTCGTAATGAATCAAGACAAAAAAAGTCTCAATTGCATTCTGCAAAATGACTGTGCTTTTTGCAGCCTGACAAAATGATGGACACACGGGATTGATTACAGAATCCTGGAATCACAGAATGGTTTGTGTTGGAAAGGACTTTAAATCATCTCATTCCAACACCTTCCACTAGACCTGGTTGCTCCAAGCCCCATCCAGCCCCTGTCTCTCTTGCTGCAAACCACCTTCAGCAGCTGCTGGTGCTTTCTGGCTGTGCCACAGGAGGAATTACCCCCAGTCTGTAATTCGGGAGATGAATGTCAATATGTCTTAGGCTGCAAAGAAGTCGGTGTAGGTCAGACGTGTTATCTCCATAAAGAGATCTCTAATGCCACCCTATAAAATAATCACTGCCTAAATTAAATATCTGGGACAGAGCTCCCTCTTTCTCTTAGAGCTATCTTTACTTTCAGTTATAATAAGCTGTTGCCACAGAGGCAAAGGGAACTGATAAGATGAGTGCATCTTTCCCCTGACTCTTTTAGATGGGATTTATCCTACTTGTTAATTAAATCCGGCTGTAACATCCTTCACATGGCCAAACACAATCCTGGGATTAAAATGCAGACATTACAATTATCCGTGGCAGATGAGGGATTAGGACTCCCAAAATTCTACTGACACTGCTTAGCAGCACAGCTGCAGTTCTGGATCCCCTGCTTTAATTATGGGGAGGCACCATTAGCATTCAGAGCCACCAGCTTCCCAACCCACCACGTGTCTTTGAGAGAGTCCCTTTATATGGAATCATGGAATCACTATGGTTGGAAAACACCTCCAAAGTCATCAAGTCCAACCTTTGACCGAATACCAATAAGGGTAATCTGGAATTTATGTTGGATACCACCAGAAGAACGTGAAGGAGGAGGAGGATCATTCCTTTCCCCTGCCTGGAGTGAGGGTCTTCCATACATTGCTCACACAATCTTGCCATGCAGGTGAGAAGGTTGCAGGCTGAGATCACAAACCAGGAGCTCTTTGGTACAGTCAGCATCAAACAAGCACTCAGCAGCCAACAGGGAAGGACACTCAAAAAACCTCTTTCTGCTAAACCTTCCTTCATTCCTTCTCTGCTCAGTCTGTAAGAAAAAATTTAGGAATAAATTAAATACTGACTTAAAATTAGTCTGAGAGGGAGGATCTCTGGCTGGATTTCCCATACCTGGATAGACTCTTCTGTTAAGTTGGGTTGCAACTGGCTGTTTTGGGTAATTGCCTCCTTTAAAGAGCTGCAGTAACACAAAATGCAGCCAGTGACATAAATGTGGCTGGTTTGCAGCTGCTCCACACTTGGCAGTGGCAGATAATGGCTCAGCAGTGGCCAGCTGAGTGGACATTTGAATCAGTGGAAAAATGCCCTGGACTTAGTAAGATTCCTTGGACATAAGGGCTTGTTCAGTGAAGCTGGCAGTCCCACAGTGGGACACAGGAATGTTTCACTGCACGGGAATCCAACATGTGTCTTTGGACCAAAGGCAGAAAACCCAGAAATGATGAGAACAAAATTGTCCTCTCTGTACCATGCTTTAGGAGCCTGTGGTTTGATCTTTATTGCTGGTCTGCTGATATGCTCCTGCCCTTTTGTTTTCTTTCTCTGTCTTTGCCTTTCTAGATGTTTTTCTCTCTTTTCCAACAGTTCATCCTTATGGATCTTGTCTTGTCATTCCTTTCCTTGGACTACTTCTTCCCACCTTCCTCCTGCATCTTGTGGCATCCCTGGATGGAACTAGGTGGTCTTTAAGGTCCCTTCCAACCCAGGCTTTTCCATGATTCTGTGATTCTATGATCTTCTTCCCTTTTTTATGCTCTCTGCCTGTGCCTGCCTTGCCTTACCTTCTGCTGCCTTGTCTCCATGCTGAGATTCACCAGTGCTGCTCTGGGATGCACTGATCCAGTACAACATGGGCATGTAGGTTTGGAACAGGCTAAACAATGTGTCACACAGCCAGCAGAGATGATCTTTAAGGTCCCTCCCAACCCAAGCCATTCTGGGGTTCTCACCAAGGCTTTCCCTAAGGAAAACAGACCCTTCTAGTGTGAAATTCAGGTAAATGAGATACTTTCTCTTCCAACTGTCTGTATGCTTTTCTTTTCCAGGTTACAAAGGCTGTGCCCAATTGTCCAGGACAAATGACTCTTCATACTCAACCTCTTCTGATTTGTGGGGGCGATGGATTCACCCGCTCCAACTTCGATGGCTGCATAGAATCTGCCATGAGTCTTGCAGAGGCTGTGAAGCCTCATTTATAGCAATTTCCAAGTCAAAGCTGCTGAATTTCATCTAGATTTATGATGAATTTTCCTGTGAGGGATTGAATTCGAGTTTAATGTCAACATCACTGGCCTCTGTCTTGCTAAAATAAATAAAGGGAGATGTATCGGTGTGCTGTAATAATTACTGGGATGGAATTAAATTGGATTTTCCAGAATCTGTACTGTGAGTGGTTACTTTGATTGAAGAAAAGCTTTTTCTGGCTCTAGTCAGAGGCACGGAGCTCCAGCAGCCTTTCCAGGTCTCCTGATACTTTTACAGCCCCTGAAAATTATGTCAAGGAGAGGAGCCTGCCTTGAAACAGCACAAAAATCCATGGAGCCACCAAATTTGCTCCCTGTAAACTCCTTGTTTACTCCTTGTCTTAGTGACAGGACAAGGGGGAATGACTGCAAAATGACTGAGTGGGTTTAGATGATGTATTAGGAATAAATTCTTGGCTGTGAGGGTGGGGAGGCCCTGGCACAGGTTGCCCAGAGAAGCTGTGGCTGCCCCTGGATCCCTGGAAGTGTCCAAGGCCAGGTTGGACAGGGCTTGGAGCAACCTGGGCTAGTGGGAGGTGTCCCTGCCCATGGCAGGGGGGTGGCACTGGATGATCTTGAAGGTCCCTTCCAACCCAAAGCATTCTGGGATTCTCTGAGCATTTGGAGCCTGGGAGGTGACAGAAGGAGCATGGACAGTTGATCCCAAAGATTTCATACATCCGTGTGGGCATTAGGGCTGCTGTCCCAGAGTCATCCTGGGAATAAACATTGGCATCAGGGCTGTACCATGAGTCTACCACAGCACAGAGACTGGCCAGGGGGGTGGATGCACTTAAAATAGTTCAGTATTTCCAGGTTAGAGAGTGCCAGGCTCATCATGGCTCTGTGCTGGTCCAGGATTCCCTGAGCAAGGAGCAGCCCTTTCCTCCTTCCAGGTGCTGGAGGAGTCAGGGTAGGAGCAGCCAACAATGAAGGTGGTTTAGCTGCTTTGCCTGGCAAATACCAAGAGGAAGGAGGGAAAGGAGTTTTATCTAAGCGTGGTCTGGGGCAGTGTGTTAGTAAGAAAACTTTGCTGACATTTCAGAGTTACCTCATCACCACCAGAAAAGCTCAAAGTAAACAGCCAGTCCAAAAATTAGGTGAGTTTTAGACAGCTTGATACTTTATTTTGGCAGAACAGGTGCAGAAATAGCAGGACAGGTCCAGGGAAGGGTATAAATGGGCTTGTGAGTGAATGAACAAGGAATTTGATTTGAAATACTAAAAGAAAAAATAAACAGCAAGTATAATTGTGCTGAAAATACTACCTGTCAGGGTTTCAAGTATTTCTAAGCTACTAAACTGTGTTTCTGTGAAGTCAGTTTTGAAATTACTCAAAAATTAACCAAGAAATCATTTATTTATTCTAAATCTGATTTTAACTCACCCTTCCTCTTAAATCACATGTCACGAGTTTAGTGCCTCTCTACCACAGCACTAAAAATAACAAAATTTACCAGACAGAATTTTAACCATTAGAGGAGTCCAATTCAGCCACTTGTTTTTTTTTTATACCCTTGCATTTGACCAAAAATCTGACATCCTGTATCCACAGCAGCTGAACGCTGTGATTTATTTGTGTTTGACCATTCCTAGTGCAGTATTTAAAGTGAAGTGCAAGAACTTTAAAACTTGATAATTTTAAAAGCTTGCAGAAAACTCAATGTGAGGCATCTCTGACTTAACACTGTGTCGTTCCTCTCACTGTCTCTCAAAGAGCTGTGCTCCAGAGAGCTGTGATGTTCTCTCAGGGGCTTTGTATCAGCAGCAGCCTTCAAATACCACAAGGGACAGAGAAGTGGAGACGTCTCTGCTCCATCCTGTGAGCAATCTCTCGACTTTGGTCATTCTGAGACCTCAAAATACCTGTTCATAAGCAAATTACTTTTTTTTTTTTTTTAAATCGTGAGGTTCTTGATTCTGAGGTTTTTGAGCATGAATCACAGCGAGTCTCAAACTGCTCCCCTCCTTCCTCATATCACAGAATCCCAGAATCATTTAGGTTGGAAAAGACCTCCAAGACTGTGGATCCAACCGATGCCCACCTTGTCCCCCAGCCCAGAGCACTGAGCACCATGTCCAGTCCTTCCTGGGACACCTCCAGGGCTGGGAACTCCAAACCTCCCTGGGCAGCCCCTTCCTAAGCTTGAAACCCTTTCAGTGAAGAAACTCTTCCTGAAAATATCCTGACAGTCTATCAAAACGCTTCTGTCCTGTAGCTTCCCCCCAGATTAAGATGATTTAGACAGAAACTACTCGCGGGGGTTTTTTTTTGAAAGGTGGAGTGAAAAAGTTCATGGATGTGTCCCTCTGGATGTGCTCCAAGCATTGGACACGTGAGGGTCTCTGTGGCTGAAGAAGGGAGACATGGCATTAACTGGAGGAGGGAGACATGGCATTAACTTTCCCACACACGGCAGGGAACAAGGGGTGATGTTTCAAAGAGGCCACTGTGTCCAAAAGGGTGGCAACAGAAGAGACTTGTCTGGTTGATTTCCTGGGATTTTCCCTGGATTTCCCATTAACTGGCAGATCCATCCATTACAACCACTGTCTCCCTGTTCCCAGACGAGGGTGATGGCTGTGTCTGATCTCATATATGCCACGAGCCACAGCTAATGCCTGAAGTTGAATTAGAGTGTTTTAGCTCCCAGACCATGATGTTATTGTCTTCCTCAGCACGAGGAAAGTCAAGGTCATAAATGCTCAAAGCCTTTTAGCTCACAGTTGTGGTAGCTTCCCTCCTGTGAGCATCACTTGGCAGGGCTGGCCTGTGGCATGTTGTGCAGTTGCTGCTCTTAGAGTGTGATCAGGGAATATGGGAACAAGGAGATAGTGGTTGTGATGGATGGATCTTCCAGCGAATCAGAAATCACAGCCATCCTGGGAAAATCCCAGGAAATCAACCAGACAAGTCTCCTCTTTTGCCACAGAAGAGATGCATTTTCCTGCTCTCAGGGCATTTAAGTGTACCTTTAGGCCTTTGACAACAATTCTTCCTTTTCAGTTACTGTCCCATCCCACAGTCTGTCCTGCCATTGCCCCCATATCCTGGGTGCTGAGATGGACCTGTCATATCCCATGGCATGATGAGTTTTGGAGGAGGCCCTGGCAGAGATGGGCTTCAAGTCATGGCACACCCTCTCCTGAGGGGCATCTCTCTGGCATGAATTTGGGGCCCTGTGGACAAGGATCCAACCCTGCCATCTCTCTACCCACTCCCGGCATCTGACCCCGCCTGCAGATCCCTAAGATGGAGTAAAAGTGCTGCGAAGCAGATAAAATAGAACACAAGTGCCAAAGGAAGCCACAGGACCCTGCTGAGAGCCCATCGTATTGTGGTTTCTGGTTGGGGTAACTCTCACAGATCCTGCAAAATCACCTGCATTGCTCTCAGTGCATTTGGTTTGTAGGAATTGAGCCCATTTCCAAAAAAAACTTGGAAGAGGAGACAGGCACCCAGCTCCTCAGCCCACATCAGTTCCCAAACCACACATCTCCAAAGACTGGGGCTGTGTTTCAGGCATCTGAAAATAAATTAAGAGATTAATTTTGTTTTGGAGGGTTCGGTTATTTTTTTTTCATCTTCAAAAGGAGGTGTTGCCCAGCCGAAAACATACGGTGGGTTTCACAGCACTGAGCTGGGAAACATCCCTGCAGTGAAAGCCACTCTGCTTTCCCAGAGGCCAGGATTTCCTAGGGATCTCGCTGCCCTTGGGATGTGCCAGCATCACCATATTTGGCACGTGTGACCAAGGAGGAAGGGGTGGAGGTCTCTGCTCCCAGCAGGACCAACGCCACAGCTAAAACAGTTTGCTTGGGTCATGTCTGGGCAAGTTGGGGCATCCCCATCCTCCACCGTGACCACACTTCTCCTTGATGGAGGGACAGTGTTGTGCTGGTGCAGCAGCAGATTAAGAGCAGACGTCGCTGAGCCGTGGCACCAGTGTGGCATCACCCTGACACACGAGTTCCTCTTTGAGTTAGTGCAAAGAAGAGGAACCTGACCCTGCATCACCCAAACTGTGCCTGGGCCATCCAGCCTGAGCCGCAGAGCCAGCCCTGGGTGCCTGGGGAAGCACAGCGTGTACTCGGCTGCTCCAGCTGCAAAATCCAGCGCACCCAGCTAAAAAGGGCTGTGCCGTGCCGGCGGGAGGTGGTGCTGGCACCGGGAGCCCAAGCGCTGCCGTGGGGGGACGAGGGCTCTCTCTGAGCTGCCCAGCGAGCACCTTGAGCCCCTGTGCAGAGATTTCCCCGGAGCTAGAGCCGGTTTTGCCTCTAATCCAGTCTCCGGCTCAGATGTGCCGTCCGTAAGCCGCTTTGCGCGGCAGAGCTGAAGCCCTGAAATCCCGGAGCCTTCTGCTGCCGCTCTGCCCTGCCCGGCTCACCGTTAGCCTCCTTGGGATTTTTGCTTAATTCCCGCGTTCAGGTGGCACCTCCGAGCTCAGCCGGTGATGACACCACGGCCGGCGCTTCCAGGTGCTGTCAAAGACGCGGCCCCACGGGGCAGTGACACAGCCCTTGGCCAAGGAGGAGTGAGGGGGGGGGGGCCGGCTCTCATTCCAGAGCCAAGCAAAACTTCTCCTCTGGGGGTGAATGGATGGAAACGGGCAAGAAATAACCCCTGGAGAGTTGCTGCCGAATCCGAGTGGGGAGATTTTGTGCCGAGCAAAGGCGGTGCAGGGCGGGTTGCTGTAGGCATGGGGGTTGTGGTGCTGAAGCCTCGAAAAGGCTCCTGATTCCTGCCATTCCCCAATTTTCATCCCATAACAGCTGAGCATCACTATAACCGGGTGCATCACTATAACCAGGTGCTTCGGGCATCATCCAAAAAAGCCCAAAGGGGCCCTCGTGCCCTGTGCTGTGTGTGGCTGTCACCCTTGTCCCCAGGTGCTCGGAACATCTGGGGGAGGGGGCTTGATGCCAGGGGGGGTTTAATGCAAGCCGGGGCCTCGCGGGCGAGCAAAAAGCCCCGGCCGTGCCCCAGGCAAGCCCCGCCACGCCTGTCCAGGCCCTGCTGTGGGAAAAGGAGCCCGTTCCCCTGCCCGGCCGCTCAGCCGGTCACGAGGGCGCTGCGGTGAACCGCAGCTCGGCGTGAGATTATCTGTGCAGAGCAGGGTTCCTGCCCGGCCGGGTGGCACCTCCTCCCTCACCTGCGCCGGTGCCGAAACATCCTTCCTTTCTCAGCGCTATCGTCCCCTCAGATCTCCCCTCCGGGACGATCACACACACGTCAAGGTTTTTAAAGCAGAGCACGCCCTGCTGCAAGGACCTGCTGGTTTCCCCCCGGCTGGTTTCGGGGCATGGAGGTGATGCTCGCACCGTGCGCGGGTTTGACCGTCCTCTGCCTTTTTCAGCCCAGACTGGGGGGGAAAAATAGGGGGGAAAAAAATTGGTGGGCAGTCAGGCACTGCTCAGCTTGGAATATAGGTCAGCCTCGGTCCTGGAAGCTGCTTTCCTTGCCCAGAGCAGAGGGAAAGGGGATGAGCTGGCAGGAGAGGAGGGGCTCGGCCACTCTCCTTCGCCACCTTTTCAGAGCACAGAAAACCCCAGCTCAGCACCCCAAAGCTTAGTGAGGCACAGCCCTTCCCTCTGCAGGGAGCACACACGTGGCCATCCCCCGGCACGGGAGAAAGGGAATCTCGGAAACACTCCGGGACAAAGGGATTTTTGTTCTCGAGCTGCTCACAGATGTGCTGTAGGAACAGCCATTGGCTGTAGGTGGGTATTGATCTTTATAGGGAGAGCTGGAGCAATTCTGCTCCAAAACCTGGATTATCAGCACCCTGCACCTCGGTCATTTTGGATTTGCTGCCTCCCTCAGCACACCTGTGTAGTGCAAATCCCACTTCCCTTGCCGTTAAAAGGCAGTTTTGGAGGCCAGCTGGGAATGCAAACCACAAGCACAGCAGGGCTGGAGCACGTACAAATTAACCCCACAAAATATCACAGTCCAGTGTTCCAGCCAGTCCCCCGGCCCTTGCCAAAGGACTTGCCAAAGGAATTTTTGAGCAGGACACAACAGCTCTGGGTTGCAGAGAAAATTGGGGTTTCTGCCCCAAATGTGGCTGGAGATGGTTTCTGGCTGTTTCTGAAGATAAAAGAACTCCTCATATTTGCACCCCAGGACTGTGTGCTGGAACTGGGAAGCAAAACAGCAGTGGGAGGGTAGGACTGATGCTGAGCAAGCAGCTCAGCTCTATAGAGGGGAATTTGGTCAGGCAGGGGGAATTTCAGGACTAATTCACACCCCACATGGCCGAGCAATGCAGGGGGTGGAGAGGAGGGGAAATGATTTGCCCTTGTTGCTGGCACTGCATTGTGAGCAAGGTGAAACCAGGTGGGCCTCGTCCTACAAAAGCCTGTGGAGGTTTCCCCAAGGAAACACCGGGAGCTGAACCTCCCTATTCCCATTCCCTGGTGTGTTGCTGGAGCAGGGCTGCAGTAAAAGCAGAGACACAGGGTTTGCTATTGCAATTATTAAAAATTACAAGGGTCAGGGTCAGCTTTTGGGCAGAATCTGGTCATGCTGAATTAATGGGAACCACACCAGGCTAAAATCAAGGTTGCAGAGAGGGGTTGCATTCATCTCTTCCTCTGAACAAATAAATAGGCAAAGGTACACCAGTTAAAGTGGTTTTGCTGGCAACCCTAGGAATGTACTTTTCTTTGCTCAAATCTACCTAAAAATAGGTGAAGTTTTCTTGTGGGACTTCTTTTGTTCTCATCTGCAAGTGTTATTTTTTAATTTGGTCACTAAGAGAAAAATTTATTTCTGTATGGATCATTAAAAAAAAAAAAAAAAGAAATGCATGATTTGTAGCTTTTCATTTTCCCTGGAGGTCATAACTGGAGCCGAAATTCCCGAGCCATATTCGCTGATGCAACGTACACACAGAGGACTTCGTGTGGGGGTTCTCAGCCTGGCCTCCGTCCAGTCAGTCATTTTTGAAAGGAATAAGATATTCAACTCCTAAGCTAGTGAGAAAAACAGAGGCAAGGCACTGTAAGGCAGATTTTCTGCCTGCATCTGTGAGCACAGGCGCTGAACTCGAGGGTGCTAAAGAAATCCCTGCTCCCAGGGAGCAGCCAGAGGGTTAATTTTGGCTCCCTCTCCCTCACTTTATTCTTTGAATAATGAAATTAGTTGTTCCAGAGTCTTTTGAAGGGCTGAGCTTCGCCTTCTTGTAGAACAATACACGCTGTGCTCTCGATGTGAGTGCACTTGTGGTGAACTTTGAGCTACACATCTGCTATAAAGAAGTAACTCTTATTCCCAGTTGGCCATTGCAAGCAACAGATTCAGGCTCCTCAGCACAGCTCTGTTCACTGCATGTTGGCCTGATATGCAGAGGAGAAGGGTAGAAATGGTTTGGGAACCTTGTTGAAGCACACTGGCACTCTTAGGGCTTTCACTGGGGAGCAAGAGCTGCAGCTGAGTCCTGCAGAAGGTGAGTGCACGACTAATCTGCAGCCCATCACCAGCAAAGCCCCTTAAACCTGGGCATTAACTTCCCAGCTGTGCTGGGAGGCTGCACAAGGAATTTCCTTGGGATGCTTTTGGGCTGACTGTAGGTGATTTATAGAATCCCAGAATCACTGAGGCTGGAAAAGCCCTCCAAGGTCACCGAGTCCCCCCTCTGCCCAATGCCCCCCTTGTCCCCCAGCCCAGAGCACTGAGTGCCATGGCCAGGCCTTCCTGGGACACCTCCAGGGATGGGCACTCCAAACCTCCCTGGGCAGCCCCTGCCAAGGCCTCACCACCCTTTCTAGGGAGAAATTCCTCCTCCTGGCCAACCTGAGCCTCCCCTGGCACAGCTGGAGGCCGTTCCCTCTCCTCCTGTCCCTTGTTTCCTGGGAGCAGAGCCCGACTTCCCCCCGGTTCCCCCCTCCTGTCAGGGACTTGCAGAGCCAGAAGGTCCCCCCTGAGCCTCCTTTTCTCCAGGCTGAGCCCCCCCAGCCGCTCCTCCCATGACTGATTTTATGGCAAGGCTGGTCCTGCAGGCTTCACTTAGGACACCAGACCTACACACTTCCTAATCACTGTGCTCTGCTGGGGTTGAAGGATGCCCAGGATGGGGCAGGGGGGAGGATAGTGAGGGTGGGGAGGCCCTGGCACAGGTTGCCCAGAGAAGCTGTGGCTGCCCCTGGATCCCTGGAAGTGTCCAAGGCCAGGTTGGAGGGGGCTTGGAGCAACCTGGGCTAGTGGAAGGTGTCCCTGCCCATGGCAGGGGGGTGGAACAAGATGGGCTTTAAGGTCCCTTCCAACCCAAACCGTTCTATGATTCTGTGGTTCAGCTTTCACCTCCCTACAATAATGTCTGCAAACACCAACAGAGGAGCTGGGAAATCCTGTGGGCATTTCATCATGTTGCAAAGAGCCACAGAAGGGAAATTTGGGGTCTAATCCTGCTGCATGGGAATTGTCCTTAGACCCAGGGTCACAGGGTGAAACCTTTAGCAGCACAAATGAAAACAACCTCCCCAAATCTCCCTGTAAGGATGCGACTGTTGCAGAGGTCCTGCCCCTCTGGGTGCTGGTGGGGAGGGCACTGGAGCCTCTGGAATATCACACAATCCACAGCCAGACATGGGATGGCATCTAAGCCCAGAGCTGATGGAGGACAGGGGGTTTTCCCCTTTAATTTCTTTTATTATAGCACTTGGTCTAACCCCTCCTCAGTAGCAGTCACGTGGACAGATGGCTGCGTGGGCTTTTGGAATAAAACCATGGGAGCAGTGTCACCTTTTGGGCACAGCTGAGACTTCAGAGGCTGCATTTCTTCCCTTCACTGGGGGACAAAAAAAAAAAAAAACAGGAAGAGAGACAGACACCAGGGAAAGGCACAACCTGGCACTGGATGCAGTAGCCAAATATGAGGTGGGCAGCATGGCCACAGGGGCAGTCCCATGTTCAGGGCATCCTGCAGGGTGGGAGACAGTCTCCTAAGCAGGAGGCAGGAGGAGAGTTGTGGGTTTTGGGAGAAAGTTGTATTTCCAAGCAGTTTCTCTGTGCACAAGGCCCTTTATATTTGCAAACCAGAAAAAGTAGTGCAAAGGTATGAGAAGGAGACTGAAACAGTGAGAGCAGAAGGTGATTTGTGTGGTGGCATCTCACTGGAGACACTAGTGCCCAAAGAGACATGCCACTTAGTAATTACTGCAGGCAGCATTGATTTCATCATTAAAACCACAGGTGGCAGGGCCCGAGGAGTGGCATATTCTGGGTGTCACAGTGTCACCTTTAGCACCATCAGGGAGATGTTTGGAGTGATTTATGCAGTCCCATGACTTGGTCACGTGAGGTGTCATATAGTTTCTCACACCACCTCATGAAGTTCAACATGAACCCAGGCACACTCTGCTTCTTTTTCCTCCTTGTTTTCTTGTAGCGTTGCTGGTGGCTGTGAACCAGGGTTGTCTTGGAAATGGGAAATCATCTTCCCCTCACAAAGCTCATTTTTGACCCTCGTCCTCTCAATTGCTCTTCCTGATGCTGGTGGCACCTCCATCTGCATCAAAATCCACCAAAACCTGCAGTGGGAGGTGCTGGGCACAAAATGAGGTCTTCTTTCCAAAACCAGTCTGTGACCATGTGCTTCTTATCCAAGGACCTAAATTTGAGCTTGTTGAAGCGAAGAGAGCAGGGTTTGCAACACGGTGCCACAGGGAACCATCAGTTCATTCGTCCAGAATCAGGGGCCAATATTTTCCCCCCACATACTGCAGGAGGAGCAGCCTGGGATGAACCCAGGAGGGTTCTTGACCTGAGGATGTCAAGAAATGGTAAAACTAAGACTTCATTCAGTGACCTGCTTCAGTGCTTGATTCACTCCTGTGTCCTCCTCTTGATGTGACTGACTGCAACCTGAACCTCCAGGACTTGACAGGCCTTTGGCTGTTGCCCTGAGGAGCCCATTGGAACAGGATAATTCCAGCAACGAAACAGCTTCAGAATCTTCTTTTCAGAAGCAAAATAGGCCGACCACCTTGATCCTTTTCTTTTCAGCCTGGACCATGACAGAGATGCTGAACATGGCACCAGAGCCCTGAAAATCCCCTGGGCACATCCAAGAGCTGCAGGACTTGACTCCATGCACAAAGCCAGGAGCTGCAGCACCCAAAGACCTGAGTTTGAAGGTCAGGATCTAAAGGTGGCCTAGGAACTGAGCTACTGCAGTTTAAGCAAATCAACCAAGCGGGGTCTTTTTCTCCGGTGGAAAAACCACTGGAGATTGCTGCCATGGAAAAGCGGAGTTGTTGCCAAACACGGAAATGTTTCCTGATCTGTTTACTAATATTTGGTGCTCCTTTCTGGACGGTGTTCAAGCTAAAAATCCAACCACACGTGTCAGCGACTTCCTGCCCTCCTCCCCACCCTCGGCTCCTGCACCCGGGGGAAAATCAGGGATGGGAAGAGCTGGTGAGAGGAGAAGAGAGACTAGGGCTGCTGTTTTCATCTCCTAGAGATACCGGCACCAGGCTCTGCTCCAGGGGCACGGGGAGAGCAGCAGAGGGTTCTTGTGCCCGTGGTGGCCCACGGTGCTCCCGCGGCTCCAGCGCCCGGGTCGGGGCAGGAGGACACGGATGGGCTCCGCTCGCCCAGCCCCTTGGGCAACCTAGGCCTGTGCCAGGCTGGTTTTTAATGGGAAATAAATCGGATATTACAATTGTCTCTTTATTATGGGGCTGTTTACAGCTGTCCCAGCCCGTGGGGGAGGGATGGGAGTGCTGGCTGGTTCGCAGCTCCCGAAAGGTCAGCGTGGCACACGCGGCTACCGTAACCCTCCGACTATATCAGGCCTCTGCTTGACCAGCCCTCCCCAGCTCAGATTTAAGAACACTAAACTGAGACCTGCACGTGGTTCTTAGCAGTAATTATGCTAAAAGCGGGGATTTTTGCACAGCCTTCAAAGACATTCTATTTCATTGCAGGTTCTTCGGTGTTTGAGGTTTCTTCGGACTGTTTGTGAGTTATTAACGTTATCCTGTCTGGTTATAAAGGAGTGGGATCCAGGGTTTGACTCCTCTGCTCTGCATGAATCATAAAATTATAGAATCACAGACTGGTATGGGTTGGAAAGGACCTTAAAGATCATCTCATTCCACCCCCTGCCATGGGCAGGACACCTTCCACTGTCCCAGGTTGCTCCAAGCCCCGTCCAACCTGGCCTTGGACACTTCCAGGGATCCAGGGGCAGCCACAGCTTCTCTGGGCAAATCACTGTGTTTAAAGGTTGGGAGGAAGTGAGAGCAGAACTGTGCCCAACATGGAGAGGGATTAAGCCCAAGAAAAAAAAGGTAGTGTTATCCAAACAGGCTAAAAGCCAATTAAAATTTAGGCAAGCCATTTTCCTGAAAAGCCAGGCAAACCTCAGCCACAGATCACTGGGTTTTGCCACAACCCTTCCCAGTCTAGACTCAGGCTGCTTCTCTTGGATTGGACAACTCTCCTTCTTGCAGGTGCTCATAGCAGAGGCATCATGGGTTACACCATTTCTGTGCAGAAAATGAAAGACAGTAATAACTACAAGCAACCGTGGTTCTCTACCACAACAGACTGGCTTTCCTCATTTATTCCTCTCCAGAAGAATCCCTCAATGCCCCTCCACAACTCCTGTGCAAATGCCTGGGACAGGCCAGTCTCAGCCAGATGAGATGGCAGGTGGTTTTTGGGGAACGTGGCTGCAGTTGTGGATCACCCACGTCCCTGCTAAGGGCTTTGGGAAACTCCAGCAAATCCTTGGTGGGTTTGGAAAGAGGAGCCTGGCTCAGGGAGGACACGGCCAACATCCAGCTCTCCTCAGTTTCAAACCTCCTTGTACGGCCTTAGGGGTAATAGAGACCCCTGGAAAGTTCTACCCAGCCCTGGAAAGATGATACCTCTCTCCCACTGTCCTGCCAGTGAAAATGCTGAGGAAAATTTTCCGTGGAAGATGTACCTAGCAGAGCCCAGGCTCATTGTCCTTGCTGAGGTCTAGAGATATTTCACTTTATCAGCTATTTTACTGTAAAGTGTGGGAAAGGAAGAGCAGATCTTGCCTACTGGTTGAGCACAAAGGAACCAAGCAACAGTCCCAGGAGCATGACAAGACAGGTTGGTGTGATGGCAAAGAGAGCAGGACAAATAAGTGGGTGTCCTGAGATTTATTGCTGAGAAACCTCTGCATCAGAGCACAGAACCACCAGAGGCACCAACTGCTGCTCTGCCCCCAGGGTGTCTGTGTGTGACTGCAGCTTCCAGGAGAAAACACAGCTCCATCAGGACCAGCAGGGTGAGGTGAATTCTGCCCAGCCTCAGCTCAGGAATCGTTAAATGCCCACCAACAGCACCTTGGAATGCACGGCTGGGACTGCTGGGGAGGCATCCTGAGGGAGAGCAGCCAGGTCCCTGGAGACACACCCAGGTCCCTTCCACTGAGAGACAGAGAGATGGATGTCAGTCAACCTCTCTGAGTTTGCACATGGACTGTCCCAAACACAAACCAGTCTGAAAAAAAAATAACGTCTGTGTTTGTCTTTCCCCGTGAGCAAGATGGGGAAGTGAATGTGGAGCCAAATAGGACACCAAGCTCCACTTATATAAAAATTCTGACTTTCTGGACACACACTTGGCCTAAATTAGGCAGAAAAGCAAAACCTGCTGATTTTCTTTGCTTTGTTTAAGGCTTTCCAAGTTTCCTTTCCAAAGCCCTGAGGTACAGTGTGAAATCTCCCTCAAGGCTGTTGCCTGCAGGGGTGAGTACCTTGACTGCCTACCCTGGAGTCATCCAGACCTCATTTCCCAGCCTCTCTGATCACTGATTCCCTTGGTTTCAAACTGGGGGGTGGGATCCCTGTCACCGTGGGCTCCCAGGGGGTGGAGGGAATTTGGGGGTGTCTGGTGGAAACCAACCTGCCCAGGAAGCCACCCCTTGCTCCAGCACAAGATCCATTGAGATCTCCTCTCTACAAATTGTTTCAAGTTCATCAGATTGCAATTTATTTTTTTTTCCATGGAAAAATCTTCCACTGGAAAATTTCTGACCAGTCCTAAATAACACCCTGAAACCAAACTGCATAACAGTCTCTTTGGTTGATCCAAAGGGAGAAAATCAGGCCAGGGCATCCCATCCCTTCCCTGGGATTTGCCTCCATGCTGTGACCTTCCTCTGCAGTCACAGTTGAGTCAGTTTGCTGGATCATTTTTTGAGACATCTCTTCTTTGGTTTTTGGGGGGTTTCCTTTCTCACTACCAATGACAATTCAGCAAATTCCTGCAGCTTAAACCAGGCCTTGTGCTGGACAAAGCCACTGGTTTTCACGTCAGAAACAGTGCCCTGCAGCTTGAAAAGGCAGCTGGAAAAAACACATGGAATAAACTCAAGAGGTGCATGTGCAGTGGGGCAGCAAGTCAGCCTTAACGGGGACTCTTTAAACGCCAATATTGATTCTTTAATCTCAAAAAAAAAACTTGCTTTCTTTCTCAGTTTGTTACTAGTGCACCTCCTTTTAGGACCAGGTAGCAGAGGTCAAGGGCTTGTAGGGACTGGGTGGTGTTGGCAGACAAGCTCTGAGCTCCCAGGTTTCACCCCCCTAAAATCTTTTTTCTCCTTCCAGCATTAGAAGTGGCTGTTTACTGTAGGAAATCTGTGAAGTATTGCAAACATTGCTGCGTTGGGATGGCAGAGAATTAAACAAGTCAAACTGTAAACTGGGAATTGCTGCCCAAGATCAAAAAGTGGACCACCACAACTGGCCACCATAAGGGGTGGTGGCTTGCTGGGTGTTCAAACAAGTGCTTTCCACTTACCTGCTGAAGGATCTGAACTCAGAGCAGGGGTTTCTTCAGCCCAAGCTCCAGAGTCAGCTCCCTCTCCAGTAGGATTCCTTGTACAAGCTGCAATCTGGCTTTGCAGAGAGCACTGTCTTGTGTTGCACACAGAGCTGCCACTCCTGTGCACTCACTCACCAGTGCTTTAGGCTGTCATCTTGCAAACTCAGCTGCATGTGCAGCTTTGGCAAGTTTTTGAAGTATAGCAGACATGTAAGTCTGTCAAGAATCCAGAACCTGGGTATTTCTGTTTTAAGATTGCAACTAAAAATACTTACTTGGTTAGGTCAAGAATTAACATTATAGATCCACAGAATCCCAGAATGGTTTGGGTGGGAAGGGATCTTAAAGACCATCTCATTCCACCCCCTGCCATGGGCAGGGACAGCTCCCACTAGCCCAGGTTGCTCCAAGCCCCATCCAACCTGACCTTGGACACTTCCAGGGATCCAGGGGCAGCCACAGCTTCTCTGGGCAACCTGTGCCAGGGCCTCCCCACCCTCACAGGGAACAATTCCTTCCCAATATTCCATCTATCCCTGCCCTCTGGCAGTCTGAACCCATTACTCCTTGCCTGTCACTCTTGTTCCCAATGAGCAGTCCCTTTCCTGTTTCCCTGCAGCCCCTTCAGACCTTGGAAGGTGCTGTGAGGTCTCCACACAATTTTCTCCTCTGCAGGCTGAACATTCCCAGCTCTCCCAGCCTGTCTCCACAGGGGAGGTACTCCAGTCCCCTCAGCAACTTGGTGGCCTCCTCTGGACTTGCTCCAACACTTTCATGTCTTTCCTGTGCTAGGGGCACCAGAACTGTGCACAGAAACTTCACTGCCCATTCCAAGCTCTAAAGGGAGCCGCGGGCACCAGCCAGGAGGGAAGATGCCCATCCCAAACTCACTTTGGCTCCATCTACACCACTGGACAGATCCATGCTAATCCAACCCATCTCTGCCTGCAAGGGGAGGAAAGAGCAGCATTTTTCAAGGGAGAATCCCTGCTCCACTGGCATCAATACTTTTAGTGCAGTTGCCAGTTTCAATGGCTTTGGGTCTCTGGTTTAATAACTCAAAGCTCACTGTGTTCTTCTCATGTTCTTGTTTATTTCTGGCTGAAATCAGCGTTGAGTCGCTACAGAAATTGTTTACTTTGCTGTTGTCAATAGAAACCAAAGGTCAAATAATCAGAGCTCAGCCTGTGGATGTAACTCAGTATCTGTTTATATTTTTGCTGACAAGTATTAATAAAGATATTTGTTTGGCCAAGGAGGCTTCATGGAGCAAACAAAGGTGGACCTGTAGTTGAAAAGTGGAGAAAAACAAGCCAAGACTCCCCTCAGTGGAAAACACAGGGGCTAGGGAGGCTGTCCCCAGTGATCCTGCATGGAATCCTGGAGAAATCCATGATTCCTTGTAAGAGTTGCTCTTCCTCCTCTCTTCCCACCAAGAGATGTCTCCAATGCTGAGAGAAGCAACCTGTGGTGAAGATGAGCACAGCCCTGGAGAGTTCAGGATGGAGCTGGCCAGGAAGGTGGCAAGAAGAGCATACTGTGACCCAGAGCTGTGCCCTGGGGTCACCTGGAGACAGCAGGAGCAGGAGGGGCAGCAGGTTTGTTCCATCCAGCCTCAAGCCTCACATTCACTGCTGGCAAGGCACAAGTCCCTTGGAGGAAACCTGGATGCTCCTGCTTTGCTGTCAGCACACCACTTCAGGAGGTGCATCCATACAACACCTCCTGAGGCTCAACCTGCACCTCTGGAAGCAGAATTTGTCTCGGCAGGGCAGCCTCGGGTGGCACCGCCTCAAATCCATCTACACCAACCAAGATGACACCGTGCATTTCCTCCTACAGCTCCAGCCCAGGCAGGCTGAGGCACCCAGTGCAGCAGGATCCCCACTGCAGTATTTCCTGTGACCCCTCCAGCCTGGTGAGCAACTCTTTACACCTTTAGAAACATGTCTGTGCAGGGAGCCTTGGAGCTTTTTAATGGCAGACCTGTGGAAGGAAAAGGAATACACTTGGGGACTTTGGAAATAGCTGTATCTGGCACAACAACAAACAATTTTGTCTGGCTTCCAAGCTTTCCCTTTACAAGAGTTTTGGATATACGTCTTGAGCAAGGCTTTGGGGATTTTTCTTTTGTTCTCGTGTGTCAGATTCTAGTTTCAGCTAAACGTAACTCCAACAACAAATGTGCTTTGAGCTTGTGTTGCAAGTGTTGAAATCACACAAAATTAGCACTGCTTCAAATGGCTCAAGGTGTTTGAAGATTGCAAAAGTCCCAGCTAGATAGGTATGTAGGTGAAAGACAAATTAAAAGCACAATGGGGAAAAAAAAATCCTGAGCAATCGGAGCAATCTAAACCCAGTGGTTTCCCACTATTTTACTCCACTGATGAGGTTATGATGCTGAGCTTTGGCTGCCCAGGCACAGGGGAGAGCTGGATCTCAGCTCTGTGGTTCAAGGTTTCCCAGCCTTGCAGAGCTGAAGAGACACCCCTGTGCATGTCTTAGAGAGGTTTTTTCCAGTACTCTATGGAGTCAACACTTGTTAGGTGTTGATCTCTGCCAGATCATGCCCATGCCCTTAGGCACTCTGCACCAAAGTTTCTTCCTTCCTTGTACGAGTTGGATTAGAAAAGAGAGGCTCTGGTATTTGGGAAAAGTCTTTATGATGCTTGGGTAAAGGTTAAGAACACCATATCATCAATAATTAAAGCCCACTTGTCTCTTCACAGTGAGGAGCTGAGACTGTGTCGTTGTGCCTTCATTAATATCAGCCATCACCAGCGTGGCTAAAACAAGGAGCCTCACAAAACCAGAATAAAACTTGCATCAAAATGGGAACAGAGTGTTGAGGTCTCATTTTGAAGTCATCTGCTCGGTGCCTCTTCTGGGTTCAAAGGGGGCAAACCTACAAGACACTTCAATAGCACTTACACAGTTTCCGATTCGTTAGCACGGGGCTGTGAGTAATTCCGAAACCCTCACCTCTGAAGTGGAGCCAAATGGCAGCAAGTGAATCACCCAGAAGACCCTTTTCTGCTGGCTAAAGAAGCCACAAACACATTGCAAATGGCACAGGCTTCTTTGCTCATTCAGCATTTTGGTGCAAGCAGCTTTTATCCTGCCAATATTGCTCACCAGTTCAGCTCATGAACGACTGGATTCTGAGATAGCCTGGAGTTCTGTTACTCAGAAACCTGGTAACACAAGTGTTCTGAAACAGAAGGGTTTGAGGGGGTTGTATTTTTACATCCTTCAATCTGTGACCTCTGGGCTTCACCATTAAATGTTTAGCTTGAATCAGGGTGTAAAGCAGAAATCACTCGTGCACATTACCTTCCTCACCACATCCATCTTCTCAAGGGAATGTCTCTGACTTCCTGTGGCAGGAGAACATGAAAATGCCTCTATTGGAGCAAACCCCCTGAACCCAGGATTCCATCTTGAACTCTGGCCAGAAACCTGGGGAAAGGTGTAAGAACAAGAAAAACATGCAGGGAAATTTCACCTGGGTGCTCTCACAGCTTCTGGTACTTTGCTGCTCGGGGGTTTTATGAAACAGGTCATTTTGGAAGCCTCATTCCAAAATGAACTCCTCACTCATGAGCTTGCTCATGGCCCTTTTAAACTCACAAAAACCGCTCATATCCCCAAACCCAGGAGACCCTGCAGGGGAAACGTGTCCTGAGAGGAAACACCTCCTGTCGTCCAACCTGAACCCGCCCCCAGCTGAAGTTGGTGCCATCTGATATGGTCTAATTTTTTATAGCAGGACACATCAGGTACAACCAGACAGATGTGGCTTCCTGCAGAAGCCATTCCAGACCTTTCATCCTCCCCAAAGCTTTCCTGGCTTCTGGGACAGGAAGACTAAAACACCACCCAGCACCCAAGACATGGGAACATGTTGGATTTGTGCAGCAGCATCGTGATGCCCTCTTTTCCTTTCCCGGTAATCCCTTATGGTCCTTTGGCTTTTTCTGATGCTCCTGAGCAATGGACTGGTTCTTTCATGAGACCATCCATCAGAACATCGGGGTATCCTTCTGGAGTGCTCATCACCCACCAGAGCCCATCACCTCACACGTGGCATTTGGGTTCTTTTCCCTTTGTGCACCACTTAGCACCCACTTAGTGCCTCTGGATTTCGTCACTGTTGTCCCTCAGCTTTGCCATTCTGCATAAGGCAGCATCACCAGCAATGTTGCTCCTTTTCAGGCAGCTGAAGAATGTGTTTAAAAGCCTGGATTTCAGTAGTGTGGGGGTTCCTGTGCTGCAGCTTTTGCTGGTGCCTCTGGGGCTCTCGCTCTGCCCCTCTGAGCAGGCTCTGGATCCAAATACCAAATCTCTCTGTACCCTCACTGAGCTACATCTTCCCTGACGCCAGGGGCTCGTGGGGCATGGCAGGGGCTGGAAATGGGAACGGTAGCACCTACAGCTCCCTTTTGAACATCGCCCAAGTCCTGAGGAATGAGCCTGGAGCTCTAAAAATCTGCAGTGACAAGGAAAACACTTGGTTTGCCTTTTCAGAGAGGCAGGGAGCCAGGGGTTTACCCTAGTTAATGAGCTAAAATGCAAATAAGGTGAATATCCTCATTTGTGTAGGATTCTTTCTGTTTTACATCAGGGACTGTTTGGTCTTCATCCCTCAGAGGGCTATAAACCTTTTAAGACTAAAATAGCAGGGGCAACATCAATCCAAGGAGATTAAGCCAGTGTGCTGGAAGGGATATGTCCTCATAGCCAACACTGGGTATTTGTGGTGTTTCACCATCCTATTATTGTGCTTTTCTAGCAGATACCCAGAAGATGTTGAAGTTTAGCAAATAGGAACTGAAATCCCGCTACTTTTTCATGTATAAAAAAGAGACCTGATGCCAAAGGCTATTTAGCTTCAATCACTGAAATCCATTAAATGTCCTAGGGAGTCAAGATGGAATCTGCAATCCTCATGATAACCATTACTCATTTGAAAACAGTGATATTTTGGGCGAGCCTGGGGTCTCCAAAAAACCCCAGACCTCCCAAATTTGGGGAGAAAAAAGTCCCTGAGCACCAGGGACCCCCAAATTGGAAATAAAAGGCCTATGGGGCCTCCCCTGCCCCACGCTCAAGGAAGCCGGAGGAAGAGGAAGGACTCAGCCCCTACTTCAAAGGGCTGCTACAGGAATTAACCTTACACCTCACTCCAAAATCCCAAAGCAAGGGAAAGTGCCAAGGCTGTTCCCAGCTGAGGGACAGCTGGTTTGCATGGGATATTGTCCGTTTTCCATGCAGGGACACATGGGTTGTGTTAACATTTTGGCACCTGGCAAGAAGCAGGGGAATGTTTCTTCCTCCTGCCTCCTTCTCCTGGGGCCGACATGGAGGCTCATTCCTATGGATCTGCTGGCTTGGATTGGGACTGGGCAGAGGTTTCATAGGGCAGGTTGGAGGCCTCGGGCCAGTGCACTTCACAGATGTCATTTTTGCCCTGAGAATCACCAGCTTGCCTGGGAATTTAGCCATTGGGATGAGCTGGGAGAGCAGCCCCAGGAAGAAGGGAGGGATGTATCTGGAAGTGGGCATAAGGCTGCAGCAAGACCTGACTCATTTTCAGCCTTTAAACCTACCAAAGGACAATTTAATTACTTTTTTCTAAATAGCATCACTTACTCAGATGCTTATGTTATTTATTAGTGAGCTCTAATCCAATGATAACAACAGATTCCTGCAGTGGACACCACTCTAAGAAATGATTTAGAGGATGAAATGATGCAGAGGCCATGCTCTGAAACTTTGGTTAAATAAATCTGCAAAGCTGCATATACATATATGTATATATATACATACACATAAAGAGGTTTACCCTAGTTAATAAGCTACAATCCAATTAAGGTAAATATCCTCATTTGTGTAAAGTTCCTTCTATTTTACATTGGGGCAGTTTGTCTCTCAGATAAACTTGTTAAGACTAATATATATATATATATATATATATATATATATAAAATTTTTTTTTTAAGTTGCAGAAGCTACTTTACTTGTCCAGAAATTCTGATCCTGTGGCAGGTGTGGACTGAGCCTGGGATGACAATTTGCTCATCTTCTATGTCACATATCAGAACAATTCAAGCACAACCACATGGCAGCTCAAGGTATAGAAGTTTCATGCAGGGACCATTACTTTGTAAAGTAAATTTAGAAAACACGTATTGTAATTAAATTCATGCTTTAGAAAAAGAAAAAAAATGTTGTTGTCTTACTTACCTTTGGACCTTTGAGACTGGAAAACTCTTCCCCTGTGCTGGAGAAACTCTGTCCCATGCTGCCTTTCGCTCAGGCTGGTTTCCACACAGGTCTCCATGGACAGGAGCTGCAGCAAAAGTCCTCCCTTCAACACCTCTTCACTGGACAGCAAGAAGGTCGTTTGTAGCCCCAACCTGTGTATTTGTCTGGTGAGGAAAGTTTCTAGGAGAATGGCAAAGTGAAAGTTATCATGGAGTCATGGAATGGTTTGGGTTGGAAGGGACCTTAAAGACCATCTCATTCCACACCTTCCACCAGCCCAGGTTGCTCCAAGCCCCGTCCAACCTGGCCTTGGACACTTCCAGGGATCCAGGGGCAGCCACAGCTTCTCTGGGCAACCTGTGCCAGGGCCTCCCCACCCTCACAGGGAACAATTCCTTCCCAATATCCCATCTAACCCTGCCCTCTGGCAGTGGGAAGCCATTCCCCCTTGTCCTGACATTCCAGGCCCTTATCCAAAGTCCTTCTCCAGCTTTCTTGGAGCCCCTTTAGGCCCTGGAAAGGGCTCTGAGGTCTCCTGGGAGCCTTCTCCTCTCCAGGCTGAACAATCCCAACTCTCCCAGCCTTTCCTCCCAGCAGAGCTGCTCCAGCCCTCTGATCCTCTTGGTGCCTCCTCTGGACTGGCTCCAGCAGCTCCATGTCCTTGCTGTGCTGTTCCCAGGGCTGGAGCAGCTCTGCAGGGGGGTCTCCCCTGAGGGGCAGAGGGGCAGAATCCCCCCCCTGCCCTGCTGCCCACGCTGGGGGATCAGCCCAGGGCACGGGGGGCTTCTGGGCCGGGGCAGGTCCAGCCTCTGCCCCACCAGCACCCCCAGGGCCTTCTGCCTGGGCTGCTCCATCTGCTCATCCCCAGCCTGGATTGATCCCCAGGGGTTAATCCTGACCCAGGTGCTAAACCAACACTTGTTAAACCTCACGAAACATCCCTCAACACTTGTTTTAATACCATGGTTTCCCCTGGCAGGTCGATGTTCCTTCTTCCACTGCAGCCCAAAAGAGGGAACTCACTCAAAAATTAACAGTTTTACTTAATTGTGCCATTATCCCCTGATTATATTTTCACATTTCATGGGCCGAGGGTTCCACATCACACCTCGGGTTTCCTGCAGTGCTTTGCAGGTTGTGGTTTGTTCTGTTCCTGTGCTAACGGGGCTGAAAAGAGCAGAACCTCCCCATAGCTGCCTCCTTCTCTCTGTGAAAACCCTTTAATCAAACTGATTATCAAAATCGAGGTCATGACGCAGGTATGTTTGAGAAACTCTTTTATGTGATTGGAAGTGGGGAAAAGAATAAAATCAGGGCTTGCTAGATCAGCAAGTTGTGACCTTGCCTCCAAGGTGAGTGGGCCACAGAAAGAAATGAGGTCTATCAGACAACGTCAAGCAGAAGCTCCACTAAGGCAAGAAAAATGACTATGTAAAGCTAAAGCAATGAGTAATGGAAAATAAACTTCAGCTTTTTGGGTTCCCATGCTTCATAAAATATATAGATGGGGGTAACAGTGCGTGAGAATGAAGAAATGCTTTCCATCACCCCGCTGCTTTTCATGGGGGATTTGCAATATCAGGTATTAAAACACCCCTTGAAGCCGGCGGGCTCAGGTCCAGTTTGTAGAAAGCCTGTGGAGACTGGAGGAGATCTCCACCTGGCTGCCCCTCTGCCACTGCAGAAGATAAAGCCATTTTGCAGCCTGACACCATCAGCCATGGTCTGTTTTTTTTTTTTTTTAATAATTTAGAGATGGTTCTTACAGATTGAACCACTCACCGGTTGCCTGTGCAGTCCATACATCCCATGGGTGTTTTCTTCTTGTTTTCTTCCCCGAGGTTTTCTTCATTTTCTTCTTTAGCTGGTGCTAAACAGGACTTGACTCCAAGTCAAGAGCCCCCTTGGCTTAAGGCCATGTAGTTTTCCTGACTGGGGGTTTTTTGGCTTCCCTGTAATATTTTTTTGATGTGGTATCTGTGCTGACATTCCAAGGATCAGGACAGGCAACGGTGTGTTGGTGGGACAGTGCCCACACTCATTTTCTGTTAGGTCATTTTCAATTAAAAACAATTCCTTCTGGGTGTTTCCAGAGTAGAAACCAGACCTACTTCTACCTACTTCTACCAGGATTATACTCAACACTGCAACAACTCAGATAAGCAGTGTGAAAACAAAAATAAATTAATGGATATTTTGTAGTAGATGATTGAAATGGGCAAATGGATCACTTCCAGCAGTGAAGGGAATAAGGTAGTCCTGTCTCTGCAGGCAAAACCAGACCATCCGCCCTTACACCAAATAGCAGAAGAGACAAAACGTGGGTACTGATGCACCTTGTTTTCCATATAGAACAGGAGGCTGATCATCTCACTGCATCATTTACCTGTATCCACAGTGACCATGGCAATCAGAGTTGCACAGACCCTTTGGACCTGGCCCCTGAGAGATGGTGAAGGTTGGCAGCCCTCAGGTCACGGGACTAAGACATTGTTTGTGCCATAAATGTCTTTCCCTGCGTGAAACTGGTCCTTCCCTTTGGAAAACAAGTGTCCTTCCTTTTGGCTGATGGCAATGGCATCTCCAGCTGTAGTTTTAGACCCAGTTTTGCAGGCAAAGTCTTGATGCTCCCAGGAAGACTATTTACTTAGGCACAGAACTCTGGCATCTCCTTCCAGCCTGAGATGAACAGGAGAGTTAATCCACGTCCAAGGTTCATCCTTTGATCCCTGTGCTTTTGCTCCTCTCCTGTCACCAAAATGACAGGTTTCCCTGTGGTTTCTAGGGCAGGTGAAATGTGAGATGACGTCCATGGCCCTGGACACGTGTTCACAGGCCTGAGGCACTGAGCTTCACTCCAGCCAGCAGAGCTCATGTTAACATTGGTGACACATTTCCAGCTGTTGCTCTGGTTTTCTTCTTCTATCACACAGTCACTTTTAATAAAAAAGCTGAGTCTTTTTTCCCCTCTTACAGAGTCTGTGAATGCCTCATATGGTCAAGAAATGGAGATTCTTCGTAGCCATAAACACTACATATAATTTTTGCTTGTTGTAACTCTGTCCAGATGCTCTGTGTGCCCATGGAAATTAGGCACTCTTCTCTTTCCAGCCTCTCCACGAACCTCAGCACTCTGACTCACAATGAAGGGGGGGAAAAAAAGAATGGAAAGAATGCAAAGCAACTGCTCATAGTATTTTATTTGTCCTGGATCTAGTGAAAGGGAAACAGAGACAATGGAGGTCTAATAATGATGCTGAAGTGTTATTTCTCCTTGAACAACACTGAGATTTTTCTGCTCCTCCTCCTCCTTTCAGCAAACTGGACCAAGCAACCACTGTCTCATGTGGGAGGAGCCCAAGAGCCAAACAAATGAAGGTAGAAATAAAAAGGCCAAAGATAAAGGTTTCTTTGGAAACCAAAGAAGTCTTTCTCTGGATTTCGGCTCTCAACAGTTTGCCAGAGCTGAAAGCACAAGAGGCAGGTTGGTTCCAGCAAGGCTGTGTCCCCAAACAGCCCTGAGAGCACAGATGTTCCCACCGGCGCCTCTCCGTTGCCATAAGGAAGCAATGAGCCTGCCCAAAGAGGCTCTCCACGTTCATCCCTCACAGCCAGCTGGCAAAACTGGCATGCAACCAGTCTTCTGGTCTTCTCTTGGCAAAACCAGCATCCAGCCCTTCCTGCAAGCTGGGCCTAACCCCAAAACCAACACCCTGCCTACGGTGGGGAAGATCTGCAGATGCAAACCTCACCCCCAAGCTGGCACACACAGCTGAGCTCCAAGGGGACTGCCTGACCTACTGTGGCATGAGAAGTGGGACAAGTAACCTGTAGGGCAGGTACCCACCAGGTGAGGGACAGCAGAGTCCAGCTGGTCTTCCCCTCAGTTCAGGGATGATTCCTCATGGTGACACAGGGTCAAACTTACAGCCATGCTCTGAGGAAGTTGTAGGAAGGGAGAAAGGATCAGTTTTCATGCACACAAAGGAGAGAAGGAGGGATCCTTGCTGGGGAAAGATATTGGGAGGAAGGCAAGGGGATATTCTCATTTTTCCCCAACTGAAAAAGTCTTCCCGTGTCTTTATCACCCTGAGAGCCTCATTCCCATGACCCCTCCACCAAACCGTCCTACAAATTGGATGTGCAGCAGGATAAACAAGCAGCAAGAAGATTCTGACTGATGCTCAGACATCCAAACTGTGCTGGCTCACTCCTGCTGGGGAATGGAAGCAGTGTTTGAAATGTGGTGGTGGTCTTTGGATTGTGCCTTTTTCAGAGCACCACGTGAAACACTTCCACCATGACTTGAGCACTGTGCTGATAGGGAATTTGGGGTCAAAGAGTCCAAATCCAGAAAGTAAATGAAGGTTGAAAAAATTGTATCTCTCCGGATACGACACAAGCGGAGCTTGGCAGTGCCATGGAGTCACTCAGCTCTTAGCATGGGCATTCCTTTGTCAAGCTGTGTCTGCTCCTGGAAACTTGTGGCTCTATCCCTTCTTTTAAGTCCCCAAACTTCCAAATATTTGATAAAACGGACATTTGAAAGGCAGTACTTTTGGTTTGCTTTTTCCTCCCGTTCCAACAAGGATTCTCTAAATAAACAAGCCGTGTTTGTCTTTGAGAGCCACCACTCCACAAGGAAGGAGAAAAAACGAAAAGGTTGATGGGCAGGAAATCACTTGGGCGTTTTTTCTCTGTGAGTTCCACACGAAACCTGCTGACAAGCCCCTCCTGCTCTTCACCTCTGGTCACAAGATCAGCTTGCAGAGCCAGTGCCCACGTCTCTGAACCAAATTTGGACGGCTGAAAGATCTCTGTGACATGACTGTGGGTAACAGAGACTTTCCAGTAAAGTCAACAAGCATTTCTCTTGCTCATTTCAGCCAAACTGGGATGTCTCCCCAAACATTTCCTCCGAGCATGATAATTTAAGTGGCACTGGTGACAGGCCTCTTGCTCAGGGTAGGAAGCAAATTTTGTGGAGGTGCCCTGGGCCTGTTTTGGAAAAGAAAAATGTTATCCATGGCACATGTATGTTTTTGCCAGTGACAGCAGAAAATTTTGCCATTGCAGAAAAACATGAGGTAAGGGGTGGGGGGAGCAAGAAGAAGGAAGTTGGTTCTGGCATCCAAAGAGAAAGGGATTCCCCAGGGAGCAGGTGATGCTCCAGAAAGCTGCCTGTGCATTTTGCACTCTGGCATCTTTGAGGGAAAGGCACAAATGTCTGTAGGCTTAAGCAACACAGGGCCATAAGAGAACAGGCAACAAAGCCAACTCAAGGACATCAACAGACACAAGGGCCACACCGCTCTCCACTGAGCCAGGGGACCAGGGGGAGCAAATCACACTCACATCCACCAAGTTTGACTCCCAAGGAGATCCAAGAGGAGAGAACTTCAACAAAGTTCTTCAAAGCAGCTCTTCTCCCAGCCCTGCCAAGTGTGAGATCTGAGCATGGGGCGAAAATCCTTTATCCTGTTTTTCCTGTGCACTATCCCAAGCTCCACCTCCAACAGCCCCTCTGAGTTTTCTCCAAACCTGGGCACAGTTCTACCCACCCTTCCCACTGAAGAAGGACTTCCCAGGAAGATGCAGAAGAACAAATCAGTTGCTGCAGCTCTAACCTGACTCCTTATGCCTTCAGCAGTAGCCACTCATGGGTACTTACTACTGGAGAGCAGCTCAGGCAGGTGGCTGTACAGCCCCCAAAAGCTCCAGCAGCTGGGAGCTCAGGTCCTTCACCAAAGTCCAGGAGATACCAATATAATTAGTGGTTTCCCATGCAGACTTTTCTGCCATTAATGCATTCCCAACAGATCCATCCTCTGTGGTTTCATCCTCTCTCTTTTTGAGCCCATGGGAACCATCAGCACCTTTGGCACCTCCTGGCTCTGCAGATTTACTGCAAGCACCACGTCTGGAGGTGATGCCTAAGACAGGACACAGCATCCAGATGTGACCTCCCCGGTACTGAACAGAGGGAAGAACAATATCCTTCTTTCTCCTGCCTAAGGTAGGCCAGGCTGTGATCTGCCTTCTCTGTGGTAGGAGCACACCTTGGGTTATACTCAACACGGCCCGTGCTGTGACCCCCAGGTCCTGTCTGGGAATGCTGCTCAGCCCGTGGGTTCCCAGCCTGGATCTCTGCTGTGGGGCTTTCCCGCCCCCAGGCCTGGGCTCTGCACGTCTCGCTGACCAGC
Source organism: Corapipo altera (assembly GCF_003945725.1). NCBI lineage: Eukaryota > Metazoa > Chordata > Aves > Passeriformes > Pipridae > Corapipo > Corapipo altera. Next base: position 829,887 of record NW_020884979.1, on the reverse strand, counting down.
TTCAGGAAGTTTCTGTTGGCAGAATCCCCAAGTTTCTGGAGGTCCCTCCGGACCTACACACTGCTCCTCAGCACGTCAGCCACTCCCCACCCCCGGCCCCGTTCCGGCCACAGGGCTGCCCAGGGTGCAGGGTGTGCTCTGTCCGAGGGCACGCATGGGAGGAAGGGGGGAAAGGCACCAGGAGCCAGGCAGGGCCAGGGAATATCCAGCAGCAGCATTTCACAGTGGAAGAAGTCTTGGTAACGTCCCACAGTGTGGCTGAAAGGCAAGGGAGCAGCACGAGGCACGAATGGATGGAAGCTGAGTGGGGCCCAGAAAGGTCCATGAAGGTCTCTAACAAGGGCCGAGGGTCCTGCTGAGTGCCCACCACCAGCAGCAGCAAAGACACATGCCAATACACTCACCCCAGGGCAGGCTGTGCCCCTGACCCGTCCTTCCTGCCATTCCCTGAGGGCTCTGAGGGGAGACACCATCACACACGTCAGGCTCTGGTTCCGAGGAGCTCTCCCTGCCAGGTGTCACGGAGCGGTGCCGGACGGGAGTGGTGTCCCTGGACGCCGTGTCTGTACACTGCTGTCAGCAGCCATAATCACACACAGTGCACTCCAGAAAAGCTTCTGAACGTCAGCCAAGCAGGATTTATTCCAAGCTCTTCGTGTACCGCTCGTAACCCCTTCGACATACACCGCTGCTGGGAAAGGTGGCTCGCTCGCCCTGAACCAAAAATGGAAAGGATTAACACATTTTTCAGCCCTCACATTTTTTTTCCCCTCAAGAACAGGAGACTGTTTTACCTTTGGAAAATGGGCTGTAGTCACTGAGTGCTTCCTAAGGGATTACATGGCATGCTTAGCCCAGTTTCAAGAAGTCCATACAAGGGGTTTCTGGTAGGGATCCCCATGCTAGCAGCAGAAGTTTCAATGGGAATCCAAACACACTGAGTTGCTGAATGTGGAGAGAAGGCACAGCAATCCTACCGCCAGAGCTTTCAGGAGGAAATTTTTTTCAGAAACACAATGCTTGGGAGGCTTCTTGTCTGTCTTGGGGTCTCCACGGCTCCCAGAAGAGGGGCTGCCCCCAGTACAGCAGTGCAATGACTGGAGATCACTGCCAAGACCCCGGAGAAGGAGTTGGCCCAGGGCATCACACCCCTGTGGCCCCTGCTCCCAAGGGGGTTCCCAGGGCTCCTTTCCTTGCTTCTTCTTCACCCACAATTTTTGTGCTGCTCCAGGGTGACAGGTGAGGGTGATGTTGGGAGACTGATCAAAGCTCGATGGCAAAGTGACCTTTGCAACCAGAAGGGAGGATGCAAGTCCAACAGCAAACCCAGGAATGGGGCAGGTAATGAATGTTATTCCCTTTCCATAGCTTGCTCTCTGTCCCACAGCTTTTGTGGTGGTGTTTTGGGGTTTTTCTTCAGGTCAGTTGTTTCAAAGCACAACACAGAAGAACTTTCCCCCTGTTTAAAAGCCATCCATGAGTGCAGAAAGCTGAAATTTGGCAGGGAAACGGAGAGAAGTTCCTTGGAGCAGCTTTCTGTGTGAAAGATTTGGGACCTCACAGTTCCATATCAAGGTTTCACAGCACATTTCGTACCCATTTCGTTTTAATAGGCCCATAAATGAGCTGCCCAGGAAGATTTCTCAGCACGTGTGGGGCCAAATGAACCACATGTTGAGAGACCTGAGGCTTGGGAACAGTGGGCACCGTTGGGGCACAGAAGCCCAGGCTTGCCAAATCTCTCCCTTGTGGCCACACACAAGGACCTGCAGCAAGCAGGTTTGCACTAGTGTTTTACACCTCATGTCCACGGTCACACCAACAGGAGCAGGCACAAGCTCCTGAATTCCCACAAGTTGAAAACACTCAATAAAGAAGCTCTGACCAACAGCCCTCAGAGGTCCCAGTGCCTCGGCCGTGCTCTCAGCTACAGAGAAGAGAAGGTCTGGGGTCTTTTCTGCTTTGGGTTGGGGTTTTTTTTTCTAGGTTTTATGGTTGCCTATAGACCTTGAGTAATCAAAAATAGAGCTGCAAAAATTCATCAGCTGCTTTGTTCTGTGCGAGTAACTCGCTCGGCTCTATTCACAGCTCAACCTCCTCCTGCAGTGGAACTCACATGCTCTGGTTTGTTACGCCAGCACAGTCTAATTCCAGAGATCACAAAAATAATATTCCAAGTTTAATCCCAAAGAAAGGATTACTAGGGATCAAATCCATTATTTCAAAATAAATCCCTTTTAGGTCCTTTTTTTTATTATTTTTTTTCTCATCAGCGATCAAAGCAAGTGGATTTCAGCTCTAAAACACTGCTGCTGTACAGCAGGAGAGATCCTTGCTCAAGGCACAGGGCTTAACATTTACTTCTTTTTTTTTTTTTTTTTTTTTTTACAGTATCAAAGGAGATTTATTTTTTCCCCCTTGCCAAAAATAAAGTCTGGTCTAGATTCTCAGCTGCAGCTGAGAGCACTGGGAGAGAAAGTAGCTACAGTCCATTTTTGCAGCTTCCTAATCTTGTAGGACAGCTTCTAATCTTCTCAAATTGTCCACAGCCCGTCACTGCTGTTCCTTCCTTTGAGAGTCTGAGCTGGAGAGTGAAGCTCTGGCTTCAGCAAGGGGAGATTTGGAGACCACCAAAGGGGGTTTTTTTATCCCTCTAAATACAAGGGCAGGCTTAGCCCACCAATTCCAATTCCAGGTCTTTTTTCTTGGCATTGCCACAGTTTTCTGTATGAATCCAAGCAGACGATCCCAGAACATGCTGAGTTGGAAGGTACCCACAGGGATCATCGAGTGCAACCCTTAGCCCTGCACAGGCCCATCCCCAGTGACACCAAACCCTTTAGCACCCCAGTTGTCCAGGGGTGGAACATTGCAGCCCTAATCCCTCCCATGCCTGTTTTCCATACAGAGCCACCAACCACAGCATTCCAGACCTGCTGGCCTTGCTGGAGGGAACAGGGATGCTAACGTGGACAGAGGCAGCCCCCTGCTTCCCCTGCATCCCATCTTATGGAAGACAAATAAAAACAAACCTGGTGTCAGCCTTGACCACATGCAGCATATAAATAGTACAAACTGGACTGGGCAAAACAGATTGTGCCTCATCATCACTGTGAAGTCGGGCTCTCCATGGTTCCTCTGCTAACTGGGCCGTATTTGAAGCCCTGGTCTCAGTCTGTTTGAATTAGCTCTGCTGAAGTGAACAGAATGATACAGGTCAGATCAATTATTACAAAAAATTCAATTATGATGGTGCCATATGCAGCACTATAAAAAGAAAGTAGCTGTACATATGGCTGGAGAGAGCAACAGCACAAATATCCCCAACACTGAGAACGTCCTTTAATCTTTCAACACTTTCCACACAGGCCATGTTGAGAGGAGAAAAGGACACTTGTCCTTTTCAAAAAACTCTAACAAACTCTTTCAAATGTCCCCTTCCATCACTCTCCAAAAAACCCCCAAGAATCAGCTCCTCATGAAGGTTGCTCAGAGCATTGAGAGGCTTTGGTCTTGCTTGTGGCCTGAAAATTTCCACCAAAACATTACAGGATCACAGAATCATTCAGGTTGGAAAAGGGCTTTAAGACCATCAAGTCCAGCCATCAACCCAGCACCACCACAATTAAAAAAAAAAAACAAGAACAAAATCAAAGGATTTTCCCAACATTTCCTAAAAAAAATAATAATATCTGCCTTGTTTCCCAGGGAGAAATACCATGTCCCAGTGTTCCCTTTCAGCCTGTAATGGGACAGGAAGGAAGCAACCAGGCCTGGATCACACAGCAAAAGCCTCTGAGAAGCTGCCATCCACTCATCACAGAAACAATAATTAAAACCAAAACCCTCGGTGGATTGACCAGTGTTCAAAAATACATCCAAGAGATGCTCTTCCACGTCAGACTGCCCTGGCATGCTCCTTCTGCACAGGCTTCCAGATGGTCCATCTTTTTAGCCCTTCCTTTATTTTAAGTGGACAGCCTGAGGCACAGCAGGACCATATCGTTGCTTCGTTTTAGAGCAGAGAAAATGAAAGTTCCCCTAGCAAAAAGGAATTGTTTTTTGAAAAATAATAATAAAAAAATTAATAATTCTCAGATTTCCTTTTATTCTCCTTATTTTCCCCACACTTTTTAGAAAGACCAGCTCAGCAGAGATTTAAAGCAGCCTGTTGGTGGTTGATAGTCCCTGTACTGCAGTCACGGATTCACAGATTAATTTATTTTTCAAGTCTAAATCATGCACTCCGTGCTGAACAACCTCAAGTGCAACAGAACAGAGCCTGTATGTTATAAATCTATTTCTCAGACAGTTTTCAAGGTTTTCCAAAAGGAACCTGTTAAAATGATTTCACACCCTCTTTCAGTAAAGAAAAGAAATTAATTTCTCAGGGTCTGCTGTGGAACCATTCGACTTCAGGAGGCAAACCTTAAATCTTGATAATTATCTACTGTTTAAGTGTGATGCTACAGCAGGTCTTAAAACCGAGGGAAAAGCCCAGCCTTGCATCTCCAGGGGTTTCAGGGCTGTGAATTGAACAAGTTGCTTTTCCTGCCACCACGTTCTGAAAAAAGAGGGAAAAATCATCAAGCAGAGGAAGCACACGCAGGAGGAATCCAACTGCTTTTTACCATTGCTCTTTTTCCTCTGTCAAAAAGCTGCTGGACAGGACACCAGCAGAGGGGAGGGAAGGATGCCCCAAAGATGCCCCAGATCCTGGCCAGGATGATGGTGTGGCTCTCTCATGGGCCCAAGGCACACCTCCCTCCAAAAACATACCCAGCTTCAGCACACACCCAGCAAGTCCTACACTCACATGATCAAAGAACGTGTTGGTTTAGAAACCCAGATTCAGGCCTGTTCCCATCTGAGCCTCCCTTGTGCTTGGCCCTTCGTTGGGAACTCATCCCTGGGAGATGCCGAGGGGAGCAACCCGAGTCAGTCAGAAACACAAAGCCACTCGGGCTCCAAAAAAGCCGCTTGGATGTGAGTCAAACAATACAAGTTTTGAAAATTATTTTAGACTAAATTCTTCCTCAGGACACGATCTCCAAGGGTGAAGGCTTGGCCCCACTCAAGGCCAAGAGCAAAACTCCTGCAGACCTCAGCAGGACCTGGCTGCCACCCAAAGCAAACTTTTCAAGTCTCAGTCAAGCTCTTCAGCTGCAGACGTTCATTTCTATTATTTTTGTAGCCTTTTTTGTCTCACCAAAGGGATCCTTCCGCAGTGGCCTTCCAAGAGCCGTTGACAAGACAGAAGAAATTCAATTTGCAGCTGAAAAAGAAGTCTATAAATTTCTCGTTTTCAATTGAAACCAGCGTGCCTGTGACACGGTCCCCAAGCGTGTCGGTGTCACTCTGGCCAGTGGAGGAGCCTCACAGAGCTCAAATCCTTTGGGGACAGGGACTGTGCTCTGTCCTGTTTCTGCAGAGCACCTAACCCTGCAGGACGCTGCATCTGCAACGGGAGCCTTCCAGGGACCATGGTAAAGGCAATTAGAAACACAAGCATTGTGATTTCAGCCTTGTTGACTTTCCCTTTGCCAGCATTGTTTGCCATTCCCGGCAGACCGAAGGCATTTTTCCCTGGTGGGGGAGAGCACTGTGACAATGAGGTTGGAGCGTTCTCCGGTTTCACATTTGGAACCACGGTAACAAGTAAAACACGAAGTCTCCATCTCACAAGAGATTTTGTAACTTCTGATGATTTGTTTTAAAGCCTCTGCTCCTGGACACCAGTAGTTGCCCCAGCCTCCGTTCTTGCCTTCAGAAGGAAACATCCAGTGCACTGGGTCGCAGGGTACGGCTCAAAAACACGGCCCTGAGCGGGTAAAAAAGCTGAAAAACAAAGAACAGCTCATGCTGGACTAGTTCTGTGCTTTGAGATCACCCTGGGCCAGCCAGGTCATCATGTGGCTGGGCAGTGATGAGACCCATCACACACCAGCTCTAAGCAGAGGTGACCACAGACTCTGCCTGAGGAAAGGCACTTCCTTCAGTCAAGGAATCAGCAACACCAATAACCACAATCAGCATCTATTGACTTTGCGCCTTGTGCTAAAAACGCCAAGAAGTTTGGTCACTGGAAGATTTCCCTGCCCCAAACACCACAGGTTCAGTCTCCAGCTCTTTACTGGACCCCAGAAACTTTCCCCATGCACTTGCAATTAAGGTATCGTTCCCAGCAACCAGAAGCATGAGACACTTTGGAGGAAAGAAAATAAACTGGGTCTTCCTTCTACCTTCATCTCCTCCCCACGTGCTCCGACGTTTTTTGTGCAACCGGAGCGGGGACGCGCCCTTCTCGTTCCCAAATGCCAAGTTGGTTCCCTGCCACGTTATTAGAGCCCACAAACCTCTGGCTTCGTCCAAGGAAGGAAGTCAGGCTCCAGCACGGGCAAGCTGCGTTGAACTTGCTCAAACATGCATATTTCCAGTGCTCTCTTCTCCCACAGCCCAAAGGACATTGCAACACCACCCGGAGAGAGCCACAGTGTCACGTGCCAAAGGGGTTGCTTACGTGAAGGTTGAGTCCAAGCCACTAAAGGCACATGTGAATTTTAGACCTCAGGAAACGCAGGGCGACTCAAACCTCTGGAATCTCCAAAGCTTCTGCCCCGGGACACAGGGGAATCCTGAGCTTTCCTGTCGTTTTCTTCACTCGTGTTTTCCAAAGAAAGCTGAGAGAACTGGGACTGTTCAGCCTGGAAAAGAGAAGGCTTGAGGGGTGACCTAACTGTGGCTTTCTGGTACCTGAAGGAAGCCCACAAGAAAGATGGGGAGAGACTATTTACAAGGGCATGGAGTGACAGGACATGGGGGATTGGCTTCCCAGTGCCAGAGAGTGGGGTTAGATTGGATACGAGGAAAAAATCCTTCTCTGTGAGGGTGGGGAGGCCCTGGCACAGGTTGCCCAGAGAAGTTGTGGCTGCCCCATCCCTGCAAGTGTCCAAGGCCAGGCTGGAGCAACCCGGGCTAGTGGAAGGTCTCCCTGCCCATGGCAGGGGGTGGAACTGGATGGTCTGTAAGGTCCATTCACACCCAAACCATCCTATGAATCAGTGATTCTAACAACTACAGGAACCACAACCAGCTCTTCTGAAACTCTCTGGTCCTCCAAAAGAGACATGAGCAACAGCCAACAGGGCAAGCTCGAAGGCAGAGGTTCCATAGACCTGAACAAGTGCCTGTAGAAGCAGCTGTAGGATGGCCTGGATGCACAAGCTGAATTCTAGTTTTGGAGGAGTTTTCACAGCAGTTTGGCACATTAAATAAAGACTTTGGTTGCACTCAAGCACACATCAGAAACGTTTGGTTTGCTGGATGTGTTGGTCGTCTTGGCTTTCACAAGCTGAGAATTACAGAGTATCTTGAGTTGGAAAGGACTCACAAGGATCATCCAGTCCAACTCCTGGCCCTGCCCAGGAGTCCCCAACAATCCCACCCTGTCCCTCAGAGCGTTGTCCAAACCCTCCTGGAGCTCTGGCAGCCTTGGGGCTGTGCCCACTGCCCTGGGGAGCCTGGGCAGTGCCAACCACCCTCTGGGGGAAGAACCTTTTCCTAATATCGGTCCTAACCCTGCCCTGACACTGTTCCAGCCATTCCCTCAGGTCCTGTCACTGGTCACTGAGAACTGAAGAACTCCTGGGAATAATCTGCTGTAAGGCTAAGCTTTGCCAGAGGGAGAATTGCACAGGCAAGTGACTGCTACATCACCCTCAAAGAAGCAGCTCACAGAGTCATGTAAGATTTCTCTTTCCTCTCTTTCTCTCTCTCTTCACCTCAAATCAACCCCGTGTAAGAAGTCTTAAGCATTGCAGTCATCTGTGAGTCATCCATGGCACCTACACCACACATGTAGCCACCTGAAACAAGCACCCCCAGAGCCAAGCTTTGTGCCTCAGAAGGACACAGCGTTCCCTTGGCTGCACGTCCCACTCCCTTGGCAGCTGCTGTGAAGGCTCTTCCTTCTCCTATGGACACCAAAGGACACTGAGAAAAGAACAGATCTCAAACTTCTACCAAACAAAAAGAAAGGACTGTGTGTGTGTGTGTGTGAGTTAAAAATTAAAAAACACACCAAAAAAATATAAATCCCAGGATCACTGAGACTGGAAAAGCCCTCCAAGGTCACCGAGTCCCCCCTGTGCCTGATGCCCACCTTGTCCCCCAGCCCAGAGCACTGAGTGCCATGGTCAAGCCTTCCTGGGACACCTCCAGGGATGGGCACTCCAAACCTCCCTGGGCAGCCCCTGCCAAGGCCTCACCACCCTTTCCAGCAACAAATTCCTCCTCCTGGCCAACCTGAGCCTCCGCTGGCACAGCCTGAGGCCGTTCCCTCTCCTCCTGTCCCTTGTTCCCTGGGAGCAGAGCCTGACCCCCCCTGGCTCCCCCCTCCTGTCAGGGACTTGCAGAGCCAGAAGGTCCCCCCTGAGCCTCCTTTTCTCCAGGCTGAGCCCCCCCAGCTCCCTCAGCTGCTCCTCATCAGACTTGTGCTCCAGACCCTCCAGGTCTGGTAGGGTTAGATGGGATACTAAGAAGAAATCCTTCCCTGTGAGGGTGGTGAGGCCTGGAAGTGTCCAAGGCCAGGTTGGACAGGGCTTGGAGCAACCTGGGCTAGTGGAAGGTGCCCCTGCCCATGGCAGGGGGGTTGGAACTGGATTGTCTTTAATGTCCCTTCCAGGGATGGGGCAGCCACAGCTTTTCTGGGCACCCTGTGCCAGGGCCTCCCCACCCACCACATCTGTGACAAGTTATTGCAAATTTAGTACAACACAGAAGCCAGAAAAGTCCCTGTATCTCACTCATCAGTGCATGGGTTGCAACACCTCTCTAGATCCCAATCTCAACCTGTCTCACCTCATATCTTTACATCCATCTATTCTTTTGAGATTGCAATCGACCGAGAAGCAAAGAACTGTGTGCTCTAAGTAACACCTCAGATGAGTCTGATCTGGAAGTCACTTTGCTCTTGCAGTGTGCAAGAACTGTAACTGCCTCAAAACGAGTTAGGTCCACAGTGAAGCATCTGCTCTGCTCCCTGGATTAGAGAGGATTCCGCAGGAAACCACACTGGCAGCCCTGTAGCAGATGGCAACAGCACCCATCAAAGAGCCTCTCTCTCTCTCTTTCTCTCTCTCTCCCCTGCCCAACACAACACAACATCAGGTCTTCATTAGAAGACCACTGATGCTCCCCATGCCGACTCTGGAGCAGAGGTTGTCCTGCCTGGTGGCTCTCTGTAGCTCCCACAGTGAGTTCATCCCGGCCTGGACAACAGGGTATTTCTTCTTTCCCCAAATCCACAGGCAAACGACCCCTTCCCCTGCAGCTTGCTCACCCCACTTGGACAGGCAGCAGCAAATTCCAGCCTGGGAGCCCTGAGATGGGCTTGGGCAACCTCCCCACCACCAGATCTGCTCCTGCCAAAGGCATTTTCCACCCCCTGAAGCCCTGAAGGGGGACAAGGATCCCCCTTGGTCTCCGAGGTCTGTGCCCACCTGTTCTCCGTGGACAGCTGGAGGTCTCCAGGTGAGCAGCAGCCCGACGGAGCCGTGGCTCTGTGGCTGTTCTCCGTGTTCACCAAGAGGGGGAAGCAGAGCCCCCTGACCCTCCAGCCTGCGGGGTTTGCGCTTAAAAATCCGCTCAAAATGAGGGTCTCCCCACTTGGATGCAACCACAGCGTTTGTCTCAAAGGGCTCAGAGAAGACTCCTCACGCCCTGGTGTCTGCACAGGCAATGCTGAGGGGCTTCTTTTACAGGATGCCACGCACAGCCTTCACTTGCACCCTCCAAACCCTCACACCGAAATTCTGGGAGCGTGGCAAGATTATTCCCTGGGTATTATTAACAATATTGAGCTGATCATCACTTTTTTCTCATATAGCCTGCAGTAAGTGGTCTTGACACGAGCACTTGGCTACCACAGGTGTTTATCTGTGGTCTGTAGACAATACCTTATTGGCACAATATGAATCAGGTGATCTATCTAGTTCCTTTTCCCTCACAGGGAGGGTAACAAACCCATTAAAATGCCCCAAATGAAACAAGTGGATTCAAAAGACAAACCTGGAGCAGCCCAGCTCCATGTAATTCCTTCACATTTTTGCTCAAAATGCTTCATTTGCCCTGCCCCAAAAAACCCCAGACAATTCCCATGCTACACAGAGCTGTTTTTCAGAGCCTGTTGGAAGAAGAGAGTGGGTCTGTTTTACTCAGCCTAGGAATTAACTCCACATTATTACTATAGGGTTTCATGCACGGGAGAGGCTGCAAAACACAGCTTTTTAAAAAAGAAAATAAATAAATAACTAGAAGCCAAAGTTACCACTGAACACTGAAGTTGCAAAAGCTTCAGTTATGCAAGCACACATTTCCTGGGTGTGAACATCTGACACGCAGTAAATGAGGTGGAGAAGGAAGTTAATAAATGAGCACAACCAGCACAGTTGGAAAGTAAGTGGATTTGAGACTTTCTAAATCAAACCAGTCATTCACAAAGCCCCGTGCTTGGAGTCAGCCTGTGCACAGCATCTCAGCTCCTCAGCTGTGCACAAATGCTTGCAAGCACCTCTGGAGCACGTGCCAAAGGGGGGGGGAAAAAGGGCATATAGGGGAGAAAAAGGACATATAGGGGTTCCTTAGATTCTGTGGAAGAGAAATGAGCATCGCAGGGAGGATTTCCTTATGCCCATTTCAAAACCTTAAACCTCTTGCCTTAAAATTAACCCCCTGAACATTTACCCTTCCCTTGAAAGAAAACCCTGGGCTGCTTCCCCCCCTTCCCAGTCTCCACGGGGCCCTACACTGGACTGGCTCCAGTTTGCAGATGCCTCTCTTGCACTGGGGGCACCAAATTGCTCCCAGTATCCAGATGTGGGTCCCCAGTGATGAGCACAGGAATTATTTGAGCAACCTGCTGTGGTGGAAGGTGTCCCTGCCTAAGGTCCTTTCCAGCCCAAACCGGTGTGATTTTATGATTCTGCATTCCCCAGACCTGCTGAGTGTGCTTTGGTCAATGCAGCCCTGGACAGGGCTGGCCTTCCCTGCTGCCTCCAGACCAGTTCCTCACCCCTTAGGACCTCAGATCCCTTTCAGAATCAGTCTCCTTCCCATCCTTTTTTTCCTTTCAATACTTCCCAAATGGATCCCATGCCTCAAATTCATCATATGAACATATCACACCTTTGCCACCTTTCCTTTGGGCTATACACATCACCACAGCATGTCTTTAGGAAGTGGCATCAGCTTTCCCTCTAAAGAGAAACTCTTTCTGGAAACATCTGAGAGGGATTTAGACCTGCCAGCCTCCTGGAGTGCAAGTCCAGCCTGCACCCTCAGTGCCAAAACCAAACAAGAAGGCTGAGCCTCCTCAGATTTTAGCAAGCAAGGAGATCATTCTGCAACCAGCACATGACTTACTTCAAATTTTCTAAATATTCTGGGCTTTTTTTCTGTATGCTCTTCATCACTTTTCATCCCCTATCACAATTATATTTGAAAGGTAAATCCTCACTTTGCCCCAAATTCCCTCTGAGAGGAAATACTTCAGCAGTCTGTTGAATCAAGTAGCAAACCACACTGATGTTTTGAGTGCCTCAATTTGGTCCCCGTTATCAAATTCAGAAAGAAAACCACCCCACAGATCTCCAGGGCCAAACTCACTCAAGAAAAACTGACAACAAACCAAGTAACAGGAACTCCACATCCAAAAATAACCACATGTCCATCATTAGTGGTTTGGTTGCTCGTGGGGAATCACAGTTCAACAAGGTCAGACTCTGTCACTCCCCGAGTAGGATTTGATTTTTCAGAGGGAGAACAGGTTTAAGCGGGACTTTTAAACTCTTTATGGAGTACAAACTGCACATTTAAGTGTTGATGGTTGTGCTGCTTGATTTATTATTACCTGGGTGCATTATTACCTGATCCTCTGGGGCACAGGGTGTGACTCCTGGGGATGGGCCTGTGCAGAGCCAGGACTTGGACTCGATGATCCATGTGGGTCCCTTCCAGCTCAAAACATTCTGACATTCTGTGATATTCTGAGGTGCCTGGACACCAAGGTTTGCCACATGAGGGGGTTTCAGCAGCCAAGGTGGTACCTGTGACAGCAGCAGCCTGTGTTTCCCTCCTCACCGTGTTGCCCCTGCAGCCATCGGCGGATGTTGGATCCTGGCGGGGTTGCTTTTCCTTTTCTTCTTTTATTTTTTTTTTTCTCTCCTTTTTTTTTTTTTTTTTAAGAATAGCATCTGGTTGGCTTGCTCCCAAGGCTGTTATTCAGCTCCACAGCAGTGGCAGCTGACAAACCAGGCAGCTTCAGCAGCTTCTACCCAAATTCTGCCTTACCCGCCTTTTCCAGGCACTACCTAAATTTTATTCACGTGCAACCTCTTATTTACATGACCATTTCTTTTTTTGTTTGTTTCTTAATTTCCAGAGGGACCCTTTGCCAGAGTGGGGTAAAATAAAAGGGACAAGAACCACCCCTGGTGTGAGGAGATGGGAACAAGTTGTGCCTCGGGACAGGGAGCCCGAGCAGCAACCAAGGACTCGCGGCCGTTGTGCAACACAAGGCTGGACACAGCCTGGCCAAGCCCAGCACTGGGACCAAACAGCACTTCTGCCATGGGGCCAGCACTGGAAAAAGCTCATCAGCACGAAGAAAGTTCATAAAAACATGCAAACGATGCTGGTAAGGCTTTCCTCCCTCCCCCCAGAGCAGCACAGGAGTGTAACACAAACACCACCAACATTTTTAATGCCCTTTTTTTTTTTTAAATAAAAAGTAGCACATGGCCAAAAACCAACCCAGGCTCTGAGAATCACACCCTCTGACTATTTACAATTAGAGAGATGTCCAGGCTCACCAGCCAGTTCTCAGCCTGTTAATACATGCCACGTACACATTTGGATGTCTCAGGCTCAGCCTGTCTTGAAGGACAGATGTAACGTATTTATAGGTGCCAAACATCTCATCTGCACGAGACTCAGTGTTTAAAACCTGCCAGTCATGAGCAGAAAGGGCTGAACAAGGTGTTTTCCTGTGGTTGCCCACCAAGTGGGATTAATATCCCCTCTATCATTGCTGCCAAGGCTTGGGTCAAACCTGCATTTGAGTTGTCCTCTGGAAGCTGCCACCATCCCAATAGTGGGGTTTGGGAGAGCTCCTCAGCCTTCTTCAAAGCTGTCAGGAGCTACCTATCCAAAAGCCAAAGGCATTATCATGGCAGTTTTTCATTCAAATAGTGACATGGAAAGACATTATGATGTTTTCCCTCTCCCCCACTTGCATGGGGTTCCCAAGGGAGATTTTTCTGACTTTAAGAACCTCCAACACCTTCCTGTCAATTTATCCCAATGGTTTGGGCTGGAAGGGACCTTAAAGCTCACCCAGTTCCACCCCCTGCCATGGGCAGGGACACCTCCCACTAGCCCAGGTTGCTCCAAGCCCCGTCCCACCTGGCCTTGGACACTTCCAGGGATCCAGGGGCAGCCACAGCTTCTCTGGGCAACCTGTGCCAGGGCCTCCCCACCCTCACAGGCAAGAATTCCTTCCCAATATCCCAATGCAGTTTATCTCCCAAGGTCTAACCCCAGCCATTTAACCTCACCCACCATGAACCAGCTCTGCCTACCTGCAGGCTCAGCTCTCCTGAAGGTGGCACTGGCAGCAGGACGGGGACATGGTGGGATTTCTCTTTTCCTTTCAATCCCAGCAGCCCAAAATTCCTTCTCATTTACTTTTACTTCCTCACCAGTTTTGAACAGCTCCCAGCATCTCACTGGCCCCCGTGGCTCCCTGTTAGCTGTTTCCATCTCTTGCAGACTGTTTGAAGGCTTAGTGTGGTTTCCACTTTGAAGGGAAGTCAAGCTCTCTTGACTTCCCCTCCATGCCAACCCAGCTTTTTGTGCCAACACAGCCTTCCTGACCAGGCTTTGGACCATCTAGTAAAACACCCCTGAGCAGTTCCCCACACACTGGGACCAACCATCAGCTCATTCCTACGCCCATGCCCAGTTTCGTTTGGGGTCGAGCCACAGTTTAGCAGATCTCATTCGCGCCGGGAGACTTTCCGAGGTGGAATTCCTGTCTGTAACATTTAGCAATTCCAAGAATATTTTATAATTCTGACAGCCTGCATCACCCTGGAGCCTGCCATGGTAAACACGCTCTCCCCTTTCCCTCTCTTGCAGATGGCAGCTGAGGCAGTTGGGGAGGTTTTGGGTTTGTTCCCTAGCATGAGCCAAACCCTATTATTCTCTTCTTCTTCTTTTTTTTTTTTTTTTTTTTCCTGGAAGGACATTGACCTGCAGGCACTCAAGAGGATTTTTCCCCTCCCTCTCCACATTTTCAGAGGTTTGGTGACAGGCACTCTGTTTGCAAGAGGCAGGATCCTGGAGGCCAAGTGCCTTTCTAGGCAGTCTGACATCCCAGGAAAGCCATCCCACCTGACTCCAGTAATGCCGTTGGAAAGCAGAAGATTGCAGCATCGGCACAAAGTGTCTTACAGCTGGCATGGTATTGGGTAAAGGTTGGACTAGAGACCCTGAGAAGGCTCTTCTGACCTAAATCATTCTCTCATCCCAAGCCCCATCCCCTCTCCTCCACCAGACACCAGATTATTCCTTCTTGTTCTCTGGTGTTTCTCTTGGCTCCACATCATGATGCTCTGCTACATGGAGGCTTCCTCTTGGAATCCTCTTTTGGAGACAGCCCCACGCAGCCACACCCTCCTTTAAACCAAGCAAACATGTCTGTCCAAGAGGAGAACAGCTGACATCCCACACACCCGGGGTCTCCAGGTACAGCACTTCCCCCAGGAGCAGTTCCCTTCTTCCTTGGCCTCCGTCTTCCCACCAGCCCTCACAGGGGGTGTGCCAAGGCTCCTTGCTAATTGAAAAACCAGTTGAACACAATTGGCTTTCTAGAGACTTAAAGGGTCACAGATCTGGGACACCGGGTGAAAAAAAAAACATTTTTAAATGTGCAAGAGATTTTTTATGTAAAAAAACCAGCCACAGTTACACTTTAACAACTTCCCTTCCTTTCCAGACAGACTAGTACATGTTTCACGAGCTGTAACCACCGTTAGTTCCCCATGGCAGGACAAACCAGCAAAGATTCCTGCAAAATACAAACAGCGCAACAACGAGCATTAATAATCCATGGCAATAAACCTCAAACTCAAAGACTGCAGAAGCAGAAGTGGTGACTTTAAGCAGGTGATCAGCTACAAGGTTTTTCATCTTCTTGCCTCTTTCCCCCCCCCCAGCACCCTGCAGTGTGTTGGCTGGAGCCCACCCAGAGTCATCCACAGCAGGCTCCAACCAATCTTGCAACAGGATCATCAATTTTCACCCTGAAAAGAAGCCTCTTGTTTCAAGAGTAGCTCTCAGACACCACAGAAAGATACCACATCCCTCCCCGAAGCCCTTGCCTACCCATCCGTTTGGTTACTTTGGTCTAACCCAAGAGGTGGCTCCCGAGCACTTCGTTTCCAAAAGGTGATGAACACCCTCCCCACGCCCCGGCTTCCGCACGCCTGGAATGAGGTGCGAGTATTTGTGGCTCCGGGAATAACCACAGCCTGCAGCCAGCAGCCAGGCAGGGAGATCCCGGTTTTCCAGGGGCCTTTGCACGGCAAAGAGATGGCTCCAGGGAAGTCAAGTCACTGCTGAGCAGCTTCAAGGCTGCCGGAGCAAAACGGGGAGCAAGCAAGGAGAGAACTGGGGTTAGGGTCAGAGGGAAAGCTGCGGGAAGGCAATCCCAGCTTCAGGGTGAGCAAAGAGTTCCCGGGACTCCTAACGGGGCTGGGAGTCCCGCGCACATCCACCCCCCCCATGCCCGGCGGACACAGCCCCGCTCGGGCTCTGCTTCCAGGCGGGAAGGAAACCCCCGTCCATGGATTCAGGGATGGCAGCGCCGGGCGGGCGGGCGGCCAGGGCAGGGCAGGCACTGATGGGCAAAGCAGATGTCGCTGCGGGCCCTGCAGAAGGCGGGCGGGCCCGGGGCCAAGGCTCGGCAGGAGTGATGCTGATCCAGGCGGAGAAAAGAGGCTCGGGAGGTGTGAGGGGCTCCGGGGGGACTCGTCCTCAGGACACACCTCCAGAAGGGACGCGCCGAGGCTGCTCCTCCTCCCGGGGGCTGGAAAACACACACCTCGGTCCTGTGCACCCCTGCAGGGTCAGGTCCTCCTGCTGCTGGGCACCGGGATAACCCCGGCACAGCCCCACAGCCGGCAAACCTGCCCCGTGCGCACGGCTCAGCCCGCGCCGCACGTTCTTTTCCTAAAAGCTCACACGAAGCCAAAAGAGGAGGAGCAAAGAGCAAGGAAAAAGCCCGGATATGTCCCCCGCTCCCACGATTCAGCAAGTCAGCACTTTCAGTCCTTTCCTGTGATCCATAGATGTGTTTCCCCCCCCTTTTAGGCACACAAGCACTAAGCCAAAAGAGGGGGGCTGCAGGTAACCCTAACCCCACTTCTTTTTCTTGGCTTTCCTTATTTTACTCGCTGCAGCCACCAAAATAATTTTATTTTTACTCTATACCCAGGCATTGACCTTGCTTAGGATCAACCCAGCATGGGCTGAGTTGATCAGCCTAGGACTGAGTGGGTCTGGAGGTTCAGTGGGCTGAGCTCCCACCCTGGGGTAACAAACCCCCTCTGTGCACTCCTCTAGGAAAAGGTGCAGCCCTGTCCATGATGTGTAGGACAGAGGCTGTCACACTGCCCAGAGGGAGCAGTCAGAGTGAGAAGCCAGGGCTGACCTGGCACTTTTTGCCTTCTCCAGCCAGAACAACCATGTTCTGGTTTCACCTTAAACCACGGGAGGTGACACGAGGATTTGGACACACACATCAAATGGCACACGTGGTCACTCCACTTCTTCCTTCCCCTGTGATGTGGGGAAGGAACAAGGTTAAGAGCAAGACTTGATGTGTAGCTCCAAAGCATCCCTTGTATAAGAGCATGGAGTGACTGGACAATGGGAAATGGCTTCAGACTCACAGGGTTTACATCAGGTATTGGGAATAAATTCTGCCCTGGGAGGGTGGGGAGGCCCTTGAGCAGTTGCCCAAAGAGGTTGTGGATTCCCCATCCCTGGAAGTGTCCAAGGGCAGGTTGGACAGGGCCTGGAGCAACCTGGGACAGTGAGAGGTGTCCCTGCCCATGGCAGGGGGTGGGACTGGATGGGCTTTGAGGTCCTTTCAACCCAAACCATTCTATCGCTGTATGATTTTCTTATCCAATCAAAATGATAACCAATGTAACCAAAATCAAGTCATAAGGTTAGAGATCAATCAAAAGGCAAGAAATAAGGGTAAAAGTTACAGCTGCAGTGAGGAAAAACTTTGGAAGAGCCATTTTTTTCCATGACAGAGCACATTGTCCAAACCCAGCCATGAATCACCACAGCAAAAGATTTGAGCTCATGGTTGCCAACAAGCACCCTCCAAGAGGGTGGACCAACAGGGTCAAAACCTTTACTTTTGGGCTATTTAGAGGTTCCTCACCCAGAAGAGACAGCTTGAACTTCTTGACTGCAATGATTTAATTTTAAAATATCACGGGAAGTCATTTAAATGCAAACAAGCCATGGAAAATGTTAGCCTGCTGGAGAACTTGGGAGAAAGACAACTGAAAACAGAAGTGAGAAACGGGAAATTTTAGACTGCGGCTGCAACGCCACAGCATCAAGGGAATTTATTATTATTATTATTATTAATTACTTAAAAAAGGATTTTAAAAGCCACAGTCAGTAAGGTTTGGCCATTTTAGTTTCCCAAGGCCCCGTGAAAGCGAGTTGGAGCTCTTAGGAAACCAAAAACCAGCTGTGCTGTGACATGCAGAGTCATTTTGGTAGGGACAACTCTCAGGAACATGCACTAAACCACACCAGCTCTTACTGCTCGAGCTGCCTCCAAAGCAGCTGTTAAAACACGCTGTAAGATATCAAAGCAGCTCTAATTAACTTCCTGCTTTAGTACTACTTCAAAGTATTTCAGAGGGTTCTCAAACCAGAGCTTTTGCAGGGCAGTTTCTAAAGGAAAGCAGTTTGGGGCTCATTCATGGTCGACTCCAAACACATTTGAGATTCTCCAGTTGCTGGTTTTGCTTAAAAAGTTGGTAAAAAAGGCTCCACCCACAAAACACTTTAACACATGGCATCATATATCACAGGAGAAGAAACCAGCCAAATGTCAAGTCAATCAGATCCTTCTCTAAGCCATCACCTATAATCAGATGGGCCAGTCTGGTCCTTCCCAGGAATGCCACCTTTGGATTCCAACTCTGTTTTACCTGCAAAGGTTAAAGCACTTCTGGGGTTTGCAACATCAGTGGGATTGCTGGGTCTGGCCCTGGGGACACTGGGGACATCTGAGAGCAGCTCCCAGCTGCAGCCTGGGCAGGGTTGGAGGGGATCCCAGAATGGTTTGGGTGGGAAGGGACCTTAGAGCCCATCCAGTGCCACCCCCTGCCAAGGGCAGGGACACTTCCCACCAGCCCAGGTTGCTCCAAGCCCCGTCCAACCTGGCCTTGGACACTTACAGGGATCCAGGGGCAGCCACAGCTTCTTGCTGTGCCTCTGCTCCCCCAGGGCCACCTCGAGCTCCTGAATGATGCTGGGTTTTGATCCCCCCCCATCTCCCTTTTTTCCAGTCCCAAGCCATGCTTATTTACCCCTTGGTTCTGATCTTTTTTCTGGTCTGAGAGACAACTTCCCACATATCCAAGTCTACCAGGATCTCCACCACCATCATCCACTTAACGAGGACACCTTCAATTGCAAGTAGAGCATTAATCACTCCCTGGTGTCCTTGCCTGAAGCTCTGCCTCCCTCCATCCCCATCCCACACCAGCCAGACCTACACACACACCCCCCAACCCTTGCTATGCTTTGTTTAAAACATTTTTTTCCCCCCAGAAAAAAAAAAAAAAGTTGTCACGGCCAAAAATAGAACATTTTTCCACTCCGAACAACAAGCAACATTCCTGGGAATTCAGACAAATAGCATTGGTCAGAAATGTCTCACAGACACCAGCGACATCCCAAAGCTGCTCCCATGTCCTGTGAAGCAGGAAAGTGTTTGGGATCCCTCTTCCACCCACTGTGCAGAAGAAAATCAGAAGTGATGAGCCTGTTTCTCCGTGAGAAAGTGTTGCTGTTCTCCAGAGGGCCTTTTTTTAATTTTAATTTAGTTTTTTTATTGTTTTAAAGAGAAAATGTCTCCTGAATAAAATCTGATGCCGTTTAGAGAACAAGTCTTACCCTGCCATCACTATGCACAATCATCAATATTTTTACCAAGGTCCAAATTTTCTATTTCCTGTTAAAAAATATGCACTATGGCCCATTATTCTATGCAATAAAACTTACATATAATAACGATTCTATATATATTAGTGAATAAAATTATGCATAATTGCAAAACTGTGTTCAATTGAAGAAATGTTTGTAGAGAGGAGATATTTTCAGGGAGCTTAAAACATCTAATTCGATCACTGTAGGTCCCTTCCAACTGAAAATATTCATTGCTCTGCCTGGTCCCTCCTCATCTCAACAGAATTTGGAATAAAAACTGTATTAGCAGCCCTCTGCCTCTTCTGGAGGTGAAAATGCCCTCTTGCTCCATTTACTGGGGGAGGAAAAAAATATCCTATTCTATTAAACAGACTTGTGGGCAGATTTTACAGCACAGTCCAGAAGTATTCAATTTACTGCTAGTAAATTGAACAGGTGAGAAATCTTTCCAGCCCAGGATGTTTTTTTACTTTCTGATGGGGGAAAAAAAAAAATTTAAAAAAAAAAAAATCACTGACTTGGCAACGGTTTTTCACGGGGAAACATCCATTTGAGCAGGAGATTTACTGTGTAAGCAGAGGGGTCATCAACAGGCTGTCACAGGGAGAGGAGGGCAGGAGGGAGAGTTACCTGACTAGAGCTTTCCAGAGCTACCTGGAAAAAAAAACATCACGTTTTATTCTTGATTACACCCAACTCAAGACCAAGAGTTGGGCACAAGGCACCAGCATCGCCGCAGGATGCTCCATCTGGAAGCATCCACGAGAAGATGCCAAAACCTGCACACACCTCCCATTTTCTTTGATTGTCCCAGTGCAGAAAAAAAGCTGGAAACTTCTGATCTTCTAATTTTTCATGGGAGTGCAAAACTATCAGCATCTCAGCCCCCTGAGCAACTCCTGGAGGAGGAAGAGACCGCCTAGGTGAGGTGGTAGCCATCTCCTGCTGGTTTGAGCCACCCCTATCCCCTGGCAGAGCTGCTCTTTCCACCTGTGGAGCTTATGAGGGTGAGGTTATGCCACATTTAAGTAAAAAAGCAAAAAGAAATAAAAAATACTCCATGTGCAAAGCCCAAAGCCACCTGAGTCCTGAGTAGAGCTGACGGGTTTTGGACCCGGCCGCTCCCCGCGCTCCTGGTGTCAGGGGTGTGCTGGCAAAAGGCACTTGAGATGAGATGAGGCCCTAATTTAGGATCTAACTCAGTAAATGAATGATAATCACGTGCTACCCGGAGCCCAGCTAAATCAGAAAGGAAAGAAAAGCTGCAAAGGAGAGGACGGGAAGGTTCAGAGGACACCAGCTCTGGGGAGCACACCAGCCCTGGGGAGCACACACCTTGTGATCAGCACCTCGTGGCAGCAGCAGGGGGGAGTGGGTTTGTTATTTGGCCTCTGGTGCCTCACCAAGAAGGACAAACCCTGTGCTGAAGAGCCATGGCCACGGAGGAGAGAGAGTTTCCTATGGATTTATGATCCATTATGGATCAGCTGGTTGAGGTCCACAGGTGCTGGACACGGCCTCAAGCTTTGGTAGAGGCTCCTGCCATAAAAGCCCCTGGGTGAAAACCAGGTGGTTGCCACCTCCAGGCTGAAGTTGCCCAATAGCAGCGTGCTCTACCGCGGGAAAAAGAGCAAAAAAAAATTCCTAAAAAAGACGCTGTAGCTCAACCCGAGGATACGGCTCCAGGTGAGGGAGCTGGGGAGGTCAGGCCAGAGCTGTTCACAACCCCAGAGAGATCAGTGTCCACGGGAGGGGAGCAAGAGCGGCAGCTCTCGCATACGTGGCACGGAGTGGCTCCGCTTTTATTTATTTCTGCCGCGAAGGCTAAAGGAAAACAGACTTTGTGAGACCACAGCTGCAACCTGAGCCGAGCTCAGCGGGGCCGGCGCAGAAATCAGAGCGGGGACCACATCAGCTCGTGGTGAAAGACCACAGATAAGATAAAAAGTCAACTCTCAGCAGCAAGTGGAGCAAAAATCGAAGCTGCAGCCCTGAGGAGAGCGGAGTGCCCGGAGGCTGCAGCCGGGTGATGCTGGTGCACAGCAGGAGTGCAGAGCACCTGTACGGACACAAGAGGCTGGAAAATTCCCCCTGGGGCTTTAATTGAGTCCCGAGAGGTGAGAGGGGAGCGTTTATTTATTTGTTTAAGCGAGTACTGGGGAGACACCCCCGCAGGGGGGATTAACCCTTTCCCAGCCGCCTGCACCGTGTGACAGCACCCGCTGGCCCCAGCAAGCAAAGGGAATAAAAAGCCTGGCTCATCTCCCGAATGCAGCGAAGAGGAAGAAGACAGGTGAGAACCAACTCTTGCACGAGATAAAAAAAGCATTATTAGGCACAAGCACCGCTAAGCCAGCTCATTAATTCAAAACGCTTATTATTCAAGAGCAACCGTCTCCCAGTTAAACTCCTTAATGGGCTTCAATTAGAAAAAAAAAAAAAAAAAAGGAAACACGTGCTTGAGATGCTTGAGATAGAAAGTGCTGACTTTGATCTTGTGATTCTGAATTCAACACCCGGGCCAGATAGAAAGAGCATTTTAGCACAAACGCCCCATCCGCCGGGCACACCTGTGGGGCTGCACCCGCGGGGCTCCTGCCGCCCCAAACCCCGGGGGAAACCAGCCTTGCCTGTCCCCCCGGCCAACCATCACACCCCCGGGGACAAAGAGGAGGATGACGCACAACCGCGGCCCCTCGGGGAATGCAAACTGCAAACACGCGGGTCCGGCGGGCACAGCTGCGCGGGGAGACACGGGGGCAAAGGCGAGGGCGCCTCAGAGATGCTTTTTTGCCTCAGCATAAAGCTTTGGAGAGGTCTTTCTTGCACAAGTATTGTGTGAAGTTCAGACTGGAAGGCTGTTCAGCCTGGGGGTGTCTTTGCCAGAGGTCTGCAAAGAGGCAGGTGGCACAGGTCAGAGGAGGGAGGACTGGACTCCTGCTGCCTCTCCCAGGAGTGACTGACTGAAGTTAAGAAGATGTTTCCTTACCTCACTCAAAAGCTCATAGGGCCTGTATACCCCTTGTCTGAAGATTCAGCAGGTACCAAGAGTTTATACACCAGTTTGAGGGGAAATGGGACCAGTGCTTTGGAGATGAGACGTGTGGAAGGTGGTTGAATAAACAAACCACTTCAGGCTCAGGAAGTCCCTGGCCACCAACCGGTTTTGGTTACAGGCTGGTCTTGCGTGTGCATACCCTGTTCTTACTCATCCCTGAACAGTCACCTCCAGCCACAGAGGCAGGACACCCATTGCCACAAGCCCCAAACCCAAACGGCCGCACAGTTACACAGATGTACACTCAAAACTCTCCTTCTTGTATTTTCAGGCTTTACAGCAGGACACTGAGCTAAAAAAAAAACCCCCAAACCACAAAACCAACCCCCCAAAGCAAGTAGGCAGCAATGGCCAATTCAATTCTTCTCTCTCAGGTTTCCCTTCCACCTCCTTGTCCAGACATCTCAGCTTGCCTGTCCCTCTCCTCTTGCCTTCCCATTCTCCCTGCAGTTAAGCCACGCTTGCTTTGTCTGAAGGACTTCAACTTTTGGGAAAGTCAGAAGGCATTAATCAAATGCTCTGTTGTGCAACTCTTTCCATCATCGAGCTGCATCTGGTCCCCAGGGTCTCTTAATTCTTCATTAAGAAAGTGCTCCATGTGGAAAGAGGCGAGAG
Source organism: Corapipo altera (assembly GCF_003945725.1). Classification (NCBI taxonomy): domain Eukaryota; kingdom Metazoa; phylum Chordata; class Aves; order Passeriformes; family Pipridae; genus Corapipo; species Corapipo altera. The sequence continues at coordinate 806,906 of NW_020884979.1, read as the reverse complement.
AGGACTTGGGCAGCACTTCACAAGCTTTGCTGAACGCGATTATGCACGGCCTGAAATGAGCCACTCCAGCCCCACAAACAGATGAGCAAACGTGCCAAACACCAATGCTTTTGTCAAAAGGGACAGAGACAAGTAGCAGTGGGGCCACTTCTGCCATGAGTCATCATCAGCCTGACAGGGAGAGATCACCCCAAGGCTGCAGGTACAGAGCATCAAACCGAGAGCAGGGAGGAATGTCTGACCCGCCGCGACTGTTCTGGGGCTGAAACCACGCAGGACAGACCAGCTCCCGTGCAACTGCTGCAGGAAGTGGGCTGATCTGTGAACAGCTCAGCCAGAGACACGCACCAGATGACCTGGGCACGGTGTTCCAGCCCAGAAAGGTCACGACCTTCTGTTAGAAAAACGCTCCTCAAAGGGAAGACAAGTGTTGAAGTGAGAACGTCAGGTTGCAGCCACTGGTACGTCAAACCCACAGCTTGAACATCTTGACACCAACAGAATTTTTGGGCAGCACTTCCTGGCCAGCTCATGCCACAGCATTTACATGAAGGTGCAGTTACTGGTACAGAGTCCCAAACTGCTCTCAGAAAATTGTCTTGTGCTTAACAGGTCCCAAACTGATTTCCTTTCCCAGCTATATTGCTTAACTCCCTCTTCACAGAATCACAGAATATGCTGAGTTGGAAGGGACCCACAAGGATCATCAAGCCCAAGCCTTATCCCTGCCCAGGACCATCCCCGAGGGTCACAGCATGTGCCTGAGAGTATCAATAGCCAGTGCAAGTGACTCCAGGGCACATCCACCTCCTCGTGCCACCTCTTCCCACCTCCTCTGGCAAGACCCAGTGGAGTGACCACCTCAGGGGGTGCACATGCATGAGATTGTGTTCACCCATCCACCTCCTGGTGCTGGGAAATGTGTCAAATCCTTAAAAAAACAAGTCCTGCCTTCCCGGAGGAGCCTGCAGTCCTGCTGCTGCACTGCTCTGAACCAAAGGAATTAAAATTTCCCACTTCAGAGTTTTCTGGCTATGAGGACAGGGAATAAGAGGGATGAGGATGAAGGGAGAGGGAAAATCTCTGCTAAGCACACAACTTGAGCAAGCAACCCCAGCTAAGCTCCTGATCACAAGCTGGGACCTTCACCTCTTCACCAAATACCTGGCCTTCCAGATATTGGTCAAGACATATTTTGCCAAGGCTCAGGTTTTTATCAAACAGGCAGAGTTTTATCCTACGTGAACATAAAAGTTTGGTACATCTGATCTTAGTCCCCTAAAATAAGATCTCCAGATCTTACTTGCCTGCAATGTCAGTTTGTCAGATGGAGCTGTGGAGATGAAGGAGGCAAAGCGTGTTCCTTGCAGCATCTTTCTTTTTCACTTCAACCTTCAGGGGAAGCCAGAGCAGTCCCTGGAGTGCTGCTGCACAGAGCCAACCAGAAAAGGGTATTTGGGCTTCACCCTGAGGTGCCATCAGAAGTCAAATGGGGAGAGAAAGATGAAAGCATGTCAAGAAATCCTTTTCACTCAAGGAAAGCAACCTGTACTGCACCAGTTGCCACCCCCCCTGTGCTCCACAGGAGGAGGTGAGGAATTTGTCCCAGAGACAGGCAGCAAGCAGCAGCTTTCCAGGTTCCTGAAGCAAGGCACAAACATGTGAGCTGGGAGCTCTTGTGCAAAGCTCTTCCTTCCCTTCAACACAACAGCTAAATTGAGAGCCAAGAGGATGGACAACCTGGGGTAAAAATAACCCCAGCCTGGCAGAAGCACCTCCCTGTTTTGCTTTTTAATATTAGCCTGTATTTCTCAGTTCAGTGGTTCCCAGCTGCTTCCAGCCCTTTCCCCTTCCAACAGGGCTGCAGTTTATCCCAGACACCATCAGATCCTCAGCCCTCAGCTGCAGGTTGGTTTGCACCAGTAGCCCACCTGTAGGTCAGATCTGAGCAACACTGAACCTTCAGATTCTCAAAACCCACTGTGTGTACTTCAGTACATCCAGATTTCAGGCAGAGTTGTGAAAAAGCCACATCCTTCCCAAGTGCTAACACTCAGAGAAGGGCAAGAACTCCCCTTTTTGCTGGGGAGTGCATGTTATCAGTCCACTTTCCCTGCTGGGTGATCTTAACATGAGCTCTTCACCAGCCTCCAACGCGAATCCCAAGGTTTTCCTGAGCTGCCTGCAGTCCTAACCATGGTCTGTAGCTCTCAGCCATCCCGTTTCCATAGTTTCAAACACTTTTAAAGCCAAGGATCCCCAAGCCAACCTCTCAAACGCATCTCCCGCCTAAACTCAGCCCTCCAGATGCCTCTCAGCCACCTCTCATCAGCTGTTTTATACCAGCCCTGCAAAACCTCAGCAAATCTGTCTAAACATGTGCCATCACCCCTCTTCTCACAAGTTCCATGCCTCCACCCACGAGGTTTCTCTCTCCCATTACCAAATCCTGCTTTACATTAAAGACTTTGCCGCCTCGGCCTTGAAACTCATTAATTTCCACTCAAAATGTTCATTTGTGCCCAGGTTTCCATTACAGGATCCTTCCCGGTTTCTTCTGCCATTTTCCTTCTACCACAAAAACCTTCTGGAGGATGGGGCAGCCCTGATCTCTCTGTTCCCCCACCACCACCCCTCAGCTCCTCAAATTCCTTAATCCAGCATTTCCCAGTTGCTTTCAGCCTCCTCATCTTCCAAACCCCACATAACATCACCACTACAAACTGCTCCGTCAAAGGCCAAAAAGAAAAGTAGGGCCTTTAGCAGCCTGAATTACACAAAGGGCATTTTAAAGGACAAACTTCGGCCTCTAAAACATCCCCTTTTAACAACTTCAGACTCTTCCCTGAATGAAAGATGCTCCAGGAACAGGAACAGGCTGCCCCAGGGAGGCAAAGTGCCACCTTTTTCTCACCATCTTAGCGACGGGACACGAAGTTGTGAAGCACAAGAGCCCTCAAAAAGCGAAAATACACCTCACTAAACCCTTTTCCTACATCAGTACAGCCCAGAGAGAAACATTTGCAGCTGGAAACCGTAGCCCAGGAGTTAATTAACAAGTTTTTTTGGTTTTTTTTTGGTTTTTTGTTTTTAATTCAGGTTGCTCATCACAAGTCAAGCCCATGTGCTCATCGTTGCCATTAGGATGGAGAAACTCGTCCAGCACATCAGCAGCTCACCAAGGCAAACACATCTGCTGAACCTGCACATCCCTGATGTTTTCAGAGCTATTTTTTTTTTTTTAAAAAAAAAAAAGCAACCCAAAAGCTTTTCTCCTTCAGACTAAAGCTTGGTGTACCAAAAAAAGAAAGAAAAAAAAAAGAAATAAGAAGCAGGCAGAAAATAATTATCTGTCCTATTTTGCAACAGAGGGAGCAGTGGCTAAGAAGTTTGAAGGCACAGAAGAAAAGTGGAAAATGAGAAGAAACACACGGAAAAATAATGGAACAGCATTAAAAAAAGCCCAACCAGAAAAAACACAGGCAGTAAAAGGCAAAAAAACGCAAAAAACAAGTGTGGGGTTTTATTCTATGAGGACAATCAGTTCAAAATAAATGGATTTTTTCATGTGCCCAGCACAGGATTGTACAGAAAAAAAAGGAGCAGAATGACCAAGGACAGATGAAGAAAGATGGGGTTTGAGAAAATACCAAAGAATAAGGTAGAGAAGGAGCCAAAGAGGTCGTAGCAAGCAATTCATATTCTGGTTTTGAGAAGACACTGATCCAGCTCTTCGTTTGACCTGCCCTCCCTTTGTATCTCAGCCTGTAGGGATGGTTTGTTGGGCTTTGTTTCTGATCTGTCCCTCCTGAGGGTCTGTCTGTCTGTCTGAGCCTCTCGGCTCCTACTGCACCCACAGACACCACCACCCCTCTGTGGCACCAGGCAGAGATTCCTTAGGGAATCTGGCCAGACTAACAGGGGAACATCCTCCCTGGTGGACACCAGCACTCATCTCAGAGCCAAAACACCAACCAACTGCAAAAAAAGGTGGTTCAAAAGTCTGCTACCAACAGAACCCCTGCTCAGAAGAGTGGAATTTAGAACTCTGGCTGCAGCTTTAAAAAAAGATGCAATTAATTATTAACCAACCTGCCTAAAAAGACACCTGAATACACAGAGCTGCAGATGCCAGAGGTAGGGAAAGCTCAGCCAGGCCCCCACACTGGAGGGAGACATGTCAGAGGACATGGGAAGCGGTGCAGGGGATGGAGCACATGGGACTGTCCCCTGTGCAGCCACCCAGCACCACCCTGGGGAGCACAGTCACCACCCTGGGCACCAGAGCACTTGTACAGGCAGCTGTAAATGGGAAAAAAAAATGAGCATTTTTGTACAGAAGCTCCTTTTAGCTGCCAAGGGCTGCAGCACAGGACGTGGAGGGCAGGTCAAGCATCACCACTGCCACAGGGCTTTCCACCTGTCTCCAGACCAGAACCCTTCATATACAGAGAGCTACATATTTATACAAGCTACTCAACATGCTGAAGGCTGTTCAGACGACTTTCCTTAAAGCTTCCCGTCCGTCCTGGACATCTTCCCACTCTGTTTTCACTTTCTGGATGCAAAACAAGCTCACCCCAACAAAAGGCAGGCATATTAACAGCTTGGGTGGTACCACCTTCTGTTCTAAAAAGATGATGTCACCTGTGTCATTCACCTGCCAAGCCCTCCAGCCCCCCAGAGCACCAAAACTGCCATTTCTCAAACCACCAAAGAGCAGAACAGGCCACAGCACCAAACCTCTACTTCAATCTGCATGGTTTTGGAGATGCACAGCCAAATGTGGTACAGGGCTGACTCTAACACCAGTGGGAAGGCAGCAGGAATAACCACAGTTACCCAAAGTCACCTGTGGGTGCAGAGGAGCTCCCTGGTTCCTTGCCACGGGTCTCACATTCCTAGAGGCTCTGGGGGTAACCCTACACACCAGGGGAACACCACCTAGGATTTAAGAGCCAGTTTAAAGTCTAGTTTGCAAACAGCAGCCAGAAGAATCCCCAAATGACACACCTGATGTGTGTGCTGAGCACGGACTCGAGGATCTCAAAGGGCTTTTCCAACCTTAACGACTCCATGATTCTATGGGAAAAATGCATCTCCTTGCCTTGAGCACTTCCAGGGATTCAGGGGCAGCCACAGCTTCTCTGGGCAACCTGTGCCAGGGCCTCCCCACCCTCACAGGGAAGGATTTCTTCCCAGTATCCCATCTAACCCTGCCCTCTGGCAGTGGGAAGCCATTCCCCCTTGTCCTGTCCCTCCAGGCCCTTGGAAATAGTCTCGCTCCATGGTTTTTGTCAGCTTCCTTTAGGCACTGGAAGGGTTTGAGATCCCTGCACCCAATCTGCACTTCCACTGCCTGCACTCTGTTAAAGCCTCTGAACACAAAAGGGTTTTAAGCTGCAGTTCCCTTAAAATCCCCGGAGGCACAAGGAGCACCCTTGGCTCGACCATCACGCTCCAGAATTTCATGGCTTACAAGCAGAACATTCCAGCTGACTGTTTCCCATACTCAAAGCACTTCAATAAAACACCCACACAGTGACAAGAATGAGACTTTAATCAGTTTTAAGTGGAGTTTTAACACTAAGAGATAAAGGGTTGTTAAACACAATAACAAACGGACATCTGATTTGTATGAGGCATTATCCTGTACATGTCATACTTGGTTTTTGTGTATTCTCAGTTACACACAGAGCCACTGTTGCACAGCACAATAGTATTTGAAGAGGCTGAATCAGAGTAAGGCTGCTTAACAGACTTGATTTTTTTTTTTTTGTTTTTCTTTTAGTATCTATATATATATATGCTATATGAAAACAAGACTGGAAATCTGAACCGGCAGAGAAAGGCAGCTCTGCCAAACGCTGCAGTTGGAGCCCCTTTTAGTGCACAGTCCCACCCCATCCATCTGCATGCACGACACTTCCTAACAGCATTTCAAAGGTAAACGAGGCACTTCGTGGCAACCACAGGCATCGTTAACATATTGCACACATTTGCTAGGACTAAACATGGAACTTGCACACCAGCATCCCGGGTTTTTTTGATCGTTACAAAGGGGGTTTTTTGTGGGTTTTGGTTTGTGGTTTTTTTTGGAATGATGCCGCGTGTAAACTCCACCTGGGTTTACGACGTGTGCCACGAGGGGAAATCTGGGTGTGAGTTCTGCAGCTGCCCCTGCAGCAGCTGTGGCCAAGGTTTGGAGCTGGGGCTGCCAATGAGCAGGGGGATGCTTTCAGGGCCTTACAGTAAGCTCTTACCAAAGTGATGCCTTCAAGTAGTTTCAGACATGTAAGCTGTTGCACATCCAAAAAGATCGGAGCGTACAAGTCCAGAAACTCAAGGAAAGATTACCTACAGAATGCAGTTCAAGCTAATTATGAATACTGTCATAAATAAAGTTTTAATAAGGACTCAAAAACCTTTCAGTCATAGTAATTCTTGTCAACTTCTATGGGGGTGGTAACTGAAATAAAGTATAGGAGAGTATGTATAATATATATTTATATATATAATATATATATATATAATGCCATTTTTCCATTTCCAATGACTACACCATAAAATGTAAGCAAGGCTTCTCAAAGACATCGAAACATTCAAAAAAAAAAAAAAAAAAAAATCAAAACCCTCATTCCAACCTTCACATTCCAAAGGAAAAATAACAGTGCAAAAGCCCATCGCGCCATGATTTCCGATCCCTCAGCGTTCCAGGCTGGAACCACACTGATCCCACCTCTGTTATCCAAAGCGGGACACGCAGCAGTGTCAATATCCAAATACTTTTAAAGCATCAACAGTTTTTGTTTATTAAGCCAACACAACTTTCAACTGTTATAAACCGGACAAGGTGAAACGTGATTGGAAGGGTAAGAGTTCAATATCCATGTCCCAAGGGAACCACCTCCTGCTCCTCATAGCACTGGGAATGACAAGTGCTGGAACCAGCAATCTTGATCCATTAAGCTATTAAAGCCTAATTAAACCTCTAAGTCAGAAAGTATTTACCAGCTTTGTTAGAAGTTAGAATCATGAGTCTGATGAGCCAAAATTGACCAACTGATACCAGGCAAGAAAACAAAAAGAAAAGCCCTTTATACCTTTGTTTACCAACAGTAATTACTGGAAGCCCTGCCTTGTCTCGTTCCAATTCCAACCATTAATGCTGTTGTACAGATTCCATACATAATTCCAGGTGAGAGCACAGCTCATGAACTTCACTGTCAGCACCAGTAAGTTAATGGGGGGTGGGGGGGAATGAGTTATATACTAAAAAAAAGCATCCATTTGGGCTCAGCTCTTCACAATGTACTTCAGAGGGGACAATTTGGGCAGCTGCTTCACCTCTGGATGCCACAGCACTCGTACTCTGAAGTCATCTGCAGTCTGGGCATGACAATTACACACCAAAAGGGAATCTCAAGCCCTACCCTTGGCTAATATCCCTACAGACAGATAACACAACACTGTCAGTTAGTGTACAAAACTAATTTGCTGTTTTTTTTTTCATAGCAAGCAATTTATTTGGGACAACTTCTGCTTTTTAATCTTCATTTGCAGCACTGAGAATTTACTGCAACACTGGTTTCCTCTCTATCGTGTGTAAGGTCTGCTTTTCAAACGTTGTAGGTACTGAGCATTCAAGTAAAATTCCCTAACAGTTACTGAATTCTTTTTTTTTTTTTTTCTTTTTTAAAAGTGTGCAAAACTGCAAAACTCATTGTATTAGAATGTGTAAGGTCAAAGGGGTGGAACAGCTGACAGAGGTTTGATTGAATAAATGCATCAGAAACCTTCAAAACAAACACTAACCTGGAGAATCTCCAATGACATTTCCTGTGCACCATTACAAAATATTTTTATATTCATGAGGAAAAAAAAAAAAAGCTTGCAAGGCAGCACATGAAGTATTCACAGCAGGAATATGATTGAAAAACTACTAATATAAATGTAAGATGTTGACTGATGTCTGCACTAAGAGCATCTGACTTTTAGCACTGGCCTTGATTACACAGGAGATGGAGCAGCCATTACAATTCAGGAAAAAAAAAAAAAAAAGAAAACAACCCAATAAATCATTGTCAAATTTTGTAACCATTTGTTTTCAAGCTCCTATTTTCGTTGATAGCCTCCACATTTGTATGGTTAAGTCATTGTTGCTGTGTTTCCTTTTTTTTTTCATATTTTTTTGTGTGACCCCAAGAATTGGTCTCCCTTCCTGGCGCGGGGTCTCGCGGGTGCGGGGAAGGTTCACTCCTGTCCCCCCGGTACAGAACCACGGAATCACTCCCCTCTAGCTGCCTTTTCTAGCACCATTACACTGAAAAAAGGAAAAAAATGAAAATGCACGAAGGACAAGCAGTGACAGCGGCGGCTCCTCCTCCATTGTCCCGGATGGATTGGGGCAGCATGCTAAGGAAAGGTGCATGGAACAGCCGGACACGGGACGGAGGCCACGCTCCCTCCCGAGCATTCCTTTCCATCCCCCAGCCAAAAGACATGCATTAGAATGTAGGAAAACCTTCTAGAAACACCTCTTAGCCAACTGCAGACTTTTCTGTTGCCACACGAGTGCAAAAAAAGGGGCAGGATGTGAACCTGTAAATTTTTTTTTTGTCGTCGCTGTTGTCGTTTTCGGTTTTGGAACTTCGCTTGGTGACAGAACACAAAAGGAAAAATTCCTACGCATACACATTAGGTCTGTCTCCACTTTTATAAAACTGGAATAAAATGGGAAAGTGCCATGTTTATAGTTCCTAATTGAAGTTTTAATGTCCTTTTGACACAAAAAGGTATATACATATAAGAGCTACGTAACCTTCCTTTTTTTCCCCCCGACTGGACAAGTGTCAAACCCTGTAGATTCATAGGGCAAAACAAGATTGGTCAGGAAAGAATTGTTCCTATAACTGGTAATCTGACACTATGTCCTTTTGCCATTTAGAAAGGTCCTTTTTTTTTTTTTTTTTTTTCAGTTTATTCAAGTTTGTCTCTCTTCATGGTTGGTGGGGTTTTTTTTTGTATGTTTTTTTTTTTTTTATCTCCGATAAAAAAAATATTCAGACTTTTGTAATCTGCGTATGCTGATCTTCATCAAAAGGTTCATTCTCTGGATCAGAGTCAGTGGTGTCAGAGTATCTATAATGATCAGGTTCATTGTCACTAACATCTGGTGTTACAGAAGTTGAACTGCTAGCCTCGGGGTTTGATGGCTCTTCTACTGTTTTTGTGAAAAATAGCTTCACCTGGGGAAGGAAAAAACAACATTTAAATAGGAAACCTGGACTTGAACCGAGCACAGGTAACAAAGCAATTTTTAACAGCTACACTGAATCACACGAGTGTTCCTCTCTCTCCAGAGACAGGTTTTCCAGCCTCTCCCTGCCACAGCAGGCAAAATAAAGCCCTGGCCCAGCAGCAGGATTTTCCAGCCCAGTTGTGCCTGCCTGCAGAAGTCACTGGTGCTCCCCAGTTGTAGCAGCAGGACACACCAGCACAGCAGGCCAAGCTTTTCAATCCTCCTACCTTCCAGAGCTCTGGAATTGTTGTAAGACTGCACAGGAACAAATAAAACACTCTCTAATGGGTGACTGGTGTGTGAAAAGTCTGATCCAAGCAACATTCCAACGAGCAGCTCTGACCATTACCTTCAAACCAGCACTGCCAGAGTCTGGCTGATATTTTCTGAGCAAGGTAGAAAATGCTCAGGTTCTTACAAATGCCTTTGCCACATTTAAAACACTGCTGGCAATGGCTTGTATTCCTCAAAGCTTAACTCCCAGGTTAAGGTATTCCCAGACTCACAGAAGAGCTGGGGTTGGAAGGCACCTCTGGAGATCACCCAGTCCAACTGCCCTGCCCAGAGGAGCAGGTGGCACAGGAACATGTCCAGGTGGGTTTGGAATGTCTCCAGAGAGGGAGACTCCACGATCCCCCTGGGCAGCTGTTCCAGTGCTCTGCCACCCTCAACACAAAGCAGTTCTTCCTCATGTGGAGGTGGAACCTCTTGTGTTTTAGTTTATGGCCGTTGCTCCTCATCCTGTCGCTGGGCACCACCAAAAAGAGTCTGGAACAATCTTCTTGGTGCCTGCCTTGGGGATATTTGTGTGGATTGATGAGATCCCCTCTCAGTTTTCTCTCCTCTAGACTGAACAGGCCCAGCTCCTGCAGTCTCTCCTCATAAGAGATGCTCCAGACCCCTCATCATCCCTGTGGCCCCTCTGCTTCCCACAAAACAGGCAAATCAAGTCAGGAATTAGTGTGTCAAGCTCAGAGCTCGTGCAACGCAGCTGCTCCAGGGAAGATGCCACCTGGGTCACTGGCTCTCCTGCTACTCGTCTCCAATGGCTTTGAGAAATACCTGAAACAACCTGAAGGCTTTAATCCCAGTTCTCAACATCTATCAGCTTCCCAGAAAGCAGATAAACATCCAAAGCAAAGAACTTTGCTAAGTGGTGGCAACACCAACACAGGGACTCAATCTCTACCCAGCGGATTCACACGGTCCCTCCGTGAGGCAAGACAGACAAATCAGAGCAAGTCATGCAGCTTTTCAGCTTTGTTCACACAGAATATATACTGACCTTGAAGTTTGGAGAGAAATATCTGTTGGCTTTGTCTTTATTTGCTTTGTCTAGATCGTTTTTTGTTAATGTAAGGATTAAATATTCCTTATCATTATCTGAGCGCTCTGTACTGAAAATACCATCAAGTTCCTGATCTGCAACTAGACTTCCATTTTCTACTTTGTCTGAATTTTCATCCAGTCCTATGAAGAATGTATTTACCCAAAAGTGAAACATTTTGTCCTGGGGGAGGAAGAACACAAAAAACAAGCTTGCTTTAGTATTCACTACTGGCACATTCATTAGACTAATATCATCATCATCATCATCATCTGGTCAGAAACAAATAGGTAATAAACAGACAAAACTTGTTTGGACAACAGTACAGCACTGGTTACATTGCATGCAAAGACATTTTCACCAAATCTCCTGCACAACACACAGAACTCTGCATTAATCAAGCTCAGTTTTAAGCAATCAAGCTTTCAGAAGTCACTCCTTATCGAAAGTTGGGTTTACAACTATCATACCTACAATAAAAGCGGAGGACAAGAAATTAAATAAGTCTTAAATTTGCAATCACAAGGCATAAACAGATTTTGTTTGCTTCACACCTTGCCAAGCAACTGCCAAACCTAACAGACAACCCGAGTAAACCAGCTCAGGTGAGTTAAATGTTGATCATACAGAACAGTCTACCCCCCAACAGAAAGCTTTTCTTTATTTTTATACAGAAATAGCTGTAATTGAGCAAAACCACCCCACAAATCCAGGACTCCCTTAGCAGTGGATTCATTACTGCTTTACTGAGGGGGTTCCTACCAGTCAGACCTTTGCTGACCAGTACTAAGAGAAGTCAGACCCAGTGTCTGCTGCCCTTCTGCTCAGCAGAGGTTTTTTAGGAGAAGCTGAGGCAGGGATAGTTGAGGTATATCCAGCTTAAGCAGAACTTCACAGATGACCAACAGGTACAAGTTTGGTTATCCACTGACACTGCCACAGCTATACCTGCACAAAGAGGCAAACCATCACTGTCTCAGTGATTCTGAAGGCTGGAGAACCAGCTGACATTGGCCAGAGCATCACACACTCCCCGCTCAGACTGGCAGGGGAGCATCTCTCTCCCTGTGTGGTCAACTGGTTTTGCTCTTGGCTGGACAAGCTGTGAGGGTGATACACCCAGGAACCTCCCCTCAACAGCTCCACAGGATGCACTGAATGCCCTTGGTTTAGCTCTCCATCTCTTGCCCTTCTGCCAGTCAAGAGCTGACGTTTCCAAGATCAGCTGTGGTTGGCAGGTTGGTCCAACCTCACACATGAAGCATTTCTCCTGAAGCTGAGCTGTATTTACTTGCTCCTCACAAAGGAACTCTGCCATTTGACTCTGATTTGAGTTTTCATGCAAAAGATCCAAACTGCAAATAAATGACCAGTCTCCCCACAATGCTGCATCCCTGCTGAATCTGTTGCTCCATTCCAGAACCTTAACTTACACTCAGAAATCAATAAAAATAAGTACACAAATCCTGGAAATTCAGAAGTGTCTGATCAACCAACTTCTACCTGCCTGCCTTCTCTACCAAAGGTCAGCAGAACCATTTCCAGTGTTTTAGGTAAAGCCTACAAAAAACCCCTTCCAGCTTGTGTGCATTTCTGTGAGCACCTGAGAGACTCCCAGCCTGTAACAAAGGGCAATGGCAGAGACAGAAGTCAAATAATTCAGGCAGAAACACTTCTGGAAGTTAAGAAGTTACCCACTTCACCACAGGCCTCTCCAGCACCTTTGGCAATCAAGCTGATCTGCCAAATTAACATGCTGTAATTACAGTTGTGTTGGAAGCCTTTTTTCTGGGAACACTTTTGCCACTGGTGCAGGTCCTCAGTGCCACCTGTGTCACCTCCAGTGTGCAGCACACGGATGGAAAGTGGCTCAAAACAGTGGAAGGAAGCAGTGCCAAGGAAAACCAGGCCCCTGGATGTGAAGTAATGCCAGCAGAAGGCACGGGCTTGTCATGCCTCACCTTCAACTCCAGCACAGGGGGCAGAACCAGGAAGGATTTACTTGGCATTTGAGGGCCTGCCTGAACAAGCAACTGCAGGGACTCAGCTCCACAGACAGAGGCTGGAGAAGACAAGACAGATGACAAACTTCTTGCTAGACAGTTTTTAATCTGTTTTCCTTGGGATAAATTTCCAGAGGTCTTCAGGGACTCAAACTAAACAATACAACTCAGCTGAGCTGGTCATTTTTCCTTTTATCTCCCTCCAGCTTTGTAAAGCATTGGGTTATTTTCCTTTCTTTCCCACTACAGTAACTTAATTAGCTTCATAAACTGAGTTCATGGGTCCTGGAACATGGCACAGCCACTCAAACAGAGGGAAGACTTGGTCAGGTTTTTTGGAATTAGCTCCTATGGGTGATAACAGTGTCGCTGTTTGCACTGAAGAATAAACCTCCTTATTCAAAGTGAGGATTCAGCTAAAGCATCAGACTCCAAGATATTTCATGCAAGACAACGAAGAAAGATGATGTAATATGGGCCAAAGATAGGAATTTTTAAAAATCAAGGCATGAACTGAATTTGGGCTTTATATAGCAAATCAAAATACCAGACCAAGTGCTCACATAAGACAATTTAATGAATAGGCTTCTGAAAAAGAGTATCAGAGACTGTTTTTCAATGTGTTTTGCTTCACTTCCAGTTACATCACAGACATCTGTCTTAAAAAAAAAAATAAAATCACAGCTGTATTTCTTCCATAACCAGATCTGTACCATAAAATCTACCAAAAAAAGCTGATTTAATCCCCCTATTGTGACACACAGGACTACTCCTACCTCGTGCAGCTTCTCAGCTCTCACTGGCAGAAAAACATTCTTCACTCTAGAGCTGGGACCTGTCTCTAACTGCAGGCTGAGATCCAATCCAAGACCATTTAAGCCATCAGTTAAGAGTTCCTATCTCCTCCTGAGAGTTTACTTTGCAGAGAGATCTACAGGCCCTTCCCATCACTCTGCAGCAAACCAAGGGGTTTGGAGATGCTGTCCAAGACATGGAGATCCTGTTTTAGCCTGTTCCATGCTGGCCTCAGCCCTCCCACAGTCATGGCTGAGGGAACTTCTTGTACCATTTTCAGATCAACAGTTCAAGTCTTCTGACATTTTCAGAGTTCATTCTTCAGTGTTTGCCAAACAGCAACTGCCCAAAAAGTCTCCTTGAACTATGAAACAGAACTTCTCATCTCCAGACTGGAGAGCTGAAACACAACTGCTTTAACAATGCTGTCAGCCCTGCCCACGCTGGAGACTGGCACTAAAACACCCCTGACTCCTACAAAGTAAACCCACAGCAGCATTTCCCTCTCATCTGTACTGGGAGGACTCCTGAAAAAGGTCTCCTTCACCCCCAGGCTCTGGAGGCAGGAAGATTAGGAGATCTTCTGTATTATTTTTAAACAGACTCTTCATTGAACCGAGTGATCTAAGGATACTCTGAAATACTTAAAAATTATCATGTCAGCATCAATAACTGGAAGAAAAAAAGGCTCTGCACAGATACATGGAAGCAAACCTAGAGAGACTATGGCAGCAGTCTGAGATGGAAGAACAGTCAAGCTACAAGGCAGGACAACAAAAAGTCATGCTCCAAAAAACATCCCCCAGATTGCTAAATTCTATCCATCAGAAATTCATACACAATAACTGTACTGGAGCCCCAAGCCATTTTGTTCTCATGTGGGCATGCATTTCATTCTTGAAAGGAAGTAGCTACATCACACTGAAGAAATGGTCTGAGAATAAAGTAAACAACTTGATTAGACAAGAAAAGACCAAAAGCTCTGGACTTCCTAACTGATGCCAGGTGGCAGAGACTGTGGAAGAGCTGAAAGAGGGAAACTTTTCCAAAGCAGTCACCCCCTTACCAACAATCCTTTGGCTGAGCCCAGCCCTCAACAGCCACCAAAATTAACTTTTGCCATTAAAGGCAGGACGTGTGGCTGTTCTAAGTTTCACACTGTCTCTGCCATACTAGGTGCTTGGTTGTTCCAGTTTGATTTGGTTTGTGCATAATAATTTATCCAAAAAGAGTTTGATCAAACTTCAGGAGGACCCTCCCAACTAGAGAGCTCTGCAGGTAGTGCTGTTGCTCTCCAAAGGATTAAGAACTTTGGAAGCAAGGAATGCTGAGGGAATCTGGGGCACTTCAGCTGAGGTCAGTGTTGTCAAACACCAGCCCAGGCCCAGCAGGAGGACACAGAAGTTTTCTTTCTCTCCAGAGGCTGAGACACAGCCATTCTCCAGCCTGAGGCTCAGAACGGATCAGGAACAACACTTTTAATTGATCTTATTAGTTTTTTTTATTATATTAAAGTTAAAATGCAGACTGGTAAATATGTGATGTCTTTTAAGACTTGCAACAGCTACCTATAAATCTGCTAACAGAAAACCTGGGAAGGACAGAGACAGGCAACAGACTTGGAATTCCACCTTTCATAAACCTGGTGACTAAGCCAGAACCTCTGGAAGATAAGATCCTGTTCCTCCTAATTATACTGCTCCTCATGACTCAGGTGATCCCTGCAGAGAGGTGAGCTTTAAAAGAACACAAGTCTCCCCACTGGAAGGCCCTCACTTTTGGGGTTTTGAGTAAAAGCTGTGTAGTCAGCTGATCCAGAAAGGGAACAGGCAGAGAAGTGAAACACTTGGACAGAGAAATGTGTACAGCTTTGAGCCAAGGTAGGTTTTTCTGTCACCAATATTCACCTTTGCCCTGTTCCCAGATTTTCATGTAACAAGCTGTCAAAGGACCATGTGGAAGGATCTGCTCCTGCCTGTGTTTCCAGCAGAGCTGAGAGAGGTGATCTTACCAGAACTGGGGAACATGGGGAACATCTCACACCTACTTCCTTCTAGCCCCATTGGTACTGAAAGTTGAGGCAATCAGACACTCAGTTCAACAGATACTTGGTTGTCAAGGTGGTTTCTTTACTGTCTGGTGAAGGGTTTCTATCTTAAAATTTTAAGTCTGCAGGTGTGAAAAGAAGAGCTTTTACCACTTCTTGGCCCTAACAGGCCAAGAACACTGAGAAAAGGAGAACCACTGCACCACCTGTAACCCACAGAACCCAAACAGTTCTGGTGCTTGGTAAGAATACACAAAAAGAAAAAAAAGTACATCAACCAGCTCCTCAGAAACTACAAAGGGACTCCTAAGAAATGAAACCACAATCTTTGACACTGAAATGAAAGTCCAGCCCAGTAACACTCCTGCTGTGGGATTCTGAAGCTTTACATGCTCTTGAAGACTGAATTTACACTGCAGAAATGGTGTGTGCTCACCAGCAGCTCCAGTTTCTGCTGTCACTGATCTCACTGCTCTCTCCAGGGGTAAAACAAACACAGGAGTGTGTTCCTGAGGCCACAGGGCCCAGATCCAGCAGCTGACCTGCACACTGGGATTTCTGGGCTGGGCAGGGCAGCACAATGTTCCCTATAATGCCTGTTTGCAATCCATGTGCTACTGGAGATGGTAAAAACCCAGCAAATTTACAGTCCACATAGGACAGAGTGCAGATAAAACAGGGCCTTGTGTCAGATGTCTGGGTTTTGTATCATCTCCTCCCTGCACCCCTCATGTCTAGCCCCCAGCACCAATCTGGGTGCTCCTGTTCCCAAAAGTGGCTGTTTTGTGTTGCTGTTTGAAATGCCAATAATCCTAATGTTGACTTAAAAGCAGAATTTCTACTTTTCAAAAGCTTTGTTTTACAGACACTGTGTTGCATATAGTTGCACTGATCAACTAAAACACCTCATTAAACAGAAAACAGCCCCACTGAGTAACAGTTTCAAAACTTTTGCAGACATCAGCACATAGATTAAATTTGGTAACAGCACCTGGTACCTGAACAAGCCCACAAAACAGTGTGCATGTGTATTTACACACAGCTAGTAGGTACAACCTGCATGCTCAGTTTTAAGAGACTGATCACTTATGTTTTGTCTCCCAGTCCACTCCAGGATTTCTTATTTTTAGGCCCTGCCTGTATACAGAACTCACTCACTGGATGCTCTCAAGTGTTAGAACCTCCATTAAACCATGAGTAACCACTGATGAACAATTTTAAGCAGCAAGTACAAAGGCAGCCTTCAATCAACATGGTCTCATCCTCACCTTTCACTCTGGTAGATGCAAACTAGTACCACAAGCACCAGAACCAATGAACCCCAGAGAGGAGCCACTCAGCTTCAAGAACGTGGTTTCAAAATAAGTTCTAGATGAATTTCTTTCCACAGCTGATAAAATCCTCAGTGCTGAGTGAATTCTCTAAAGCTCTAAAGTGGAGGCACTGCAGCCAGGAACAGAGAGGTGGTTGAAGAGACTGCAGAGATACTTTTACCAAGTGCGTAGGAACTTAATTATCTCAGAAATTCAGCTACATCTGACAGATGGGTAGGAATCAGCCAACAGCACAGACAGGATCTTCTGTGCCTGCTCAAAACCTTAGGAAAATTTAGTGAAGAAAACAGCTGGAGTTAACTTGCTCAGTATGCAAGTCTATTTTTAGGCTGAGAATGTTTCTTCCTCAATTAGATTACTCACTACTACCCAAACGACTGCAATATATATCCAGGATCGTTTTTATCCAACCTTTGTACCTAATCTCACCAGCTCTCCAAACACCCAGCTTTCCTTCTGTGGTGGATCCGCTCCTTGGGAAAACTCGAAGGATTAAGGAATCAAAGAATGAAACACTGTGATTACACATCCCTGAAGAAGAACCAGAGTACCAGCCCTGCATCGGGCTCGACACCATTTTCCAGAAAAAGCAAGGAAACCAACCTTTTTCAACATCTTGTTCTGTTTGTGGAAGAATTCCACTTTGATATCACCGCATACCGGCAGAGGTTGAGGGAATTCAAAGTACATGTACTTGTCTTCACGTCTCGAGGGTCCTGAAGGGGAGGTGAATATCTTTACCTTGAGCTGGTACACCACAAACTGAGGATCTGCATGGCAAAACAGAGTGTCACTTTGTAAGAAATGCCTCCAAAGGGTCAAAAAGCACAATATTAGCAGCAGAATCATGATATTTTCAAGGTTCAATAAATATCTTTTAAGTGTTAAGCACCACAGGGCATCAAACTTTTCTAGAGGCTACTGCAAACAACAGATTTCTGTCCTTCATGGCAATACTTTCAGGCAACCAGAGCTCCTAGGAAGTTGTTGTTTTCAATACAGTAAGAAATAACTATATGAAGTGACAACTACTTGATGTTGTTTGTGTGCTGCCTCTCCTCGCTACATCACATGGATCTGAGGGGTTTTATTCTCTCTCATCTCTCCTTCCAATTGTAGAGTGGGTGGTCATGTCAGCACAAACTTCTCTCTTACACAAACACAACTGTTAAACAACCAAAACCAAGGATAGAATCAAACATTAATATACAAAACCAACCAGCACCGACTTGGTCCTGTATATCTCCCCAGCACCAAAGAGCAGAACTCCCAAATTAAATCTGCAGTGGTAACAGTGACATTATGAGAGGCTTTTGGTGCAGTCCAAGCAGGGTTTCTTTGGAAACTGCCAGACACCCCTGCAGAGCTGTGGGAATCCCTATGGAGCACATCCACATTATCCTGCTGAAGGGCCCAGCTGTGAAACTGTTACAGACTCAGAGAGCCATGGAATGGTTTGGGTTGGAGGGGACCTAAAAGCTCATCCAGTCCCACCCCTGCCATGGGCAGGGACACCTCCCACTAGCCCAGGTTGCTCCAAGCCCCGTCCAACCTGGCCTTGGACATTTCCAGGGATCCAGGGGCAGCCACAGCTTCTCTGGGCAACCTGTGTCAGGGCCTCCCATCCTTCCAGGGAAGAATTTCATCCATATTTCCAACCTAAGTTTCCCCTCTGCCAGTGTCAAGCCTTTCTCCCCCTTGTCCTATCACCACAGTTCCTGATAAGAGTCTTCATCTGGCTTCCCTGCAGCCCCTTCAGATCCTGGAAGGTGCTGTGAGGTCTCCACACAGCAGTTCTCTTCTCCAGGCTTGAGCAGCCCCAACTCTCTCACCTTATCTCCCTCAAATCCTCAGAGCTGTGAAACCCTGCCATCCTTTCATTTTGCCTGAGAGGCACAACCCTTCTAGGTCAGTGACTTTAGAACAGCAGAATGATAACCAGGAAGTCAGATTTGAAGATATTGTGTTCAATGTAAAATTCCTCCCATCGCAGTCGATAATGCAACTAAAGAAACAACACAGCCCACGGGTTTCACATTCTGAAAAAATCACTGAAAACTCCAGAGAAACTTAAAATATTGCAGCAGACAAAGATGCTGAAGTTGATAGTTCATCTGCCTTCTCAGGTGCTTGGCAAATCTGTTGTTCATCCCATGAAACCAGCACTCCGAGAGCCTGCCATGGACACCCAAGTCAATGCTCACACGAGTGATTCAGACTTGTAGCTTCATTTGGCAAGTACAGCACAGTTTATCCAAAACATTAAATAAGTGGTAATTGCAGAAATCTGTAACCTCCACACCTCTCCCCTAGAGGCAGAGGTTTTTTGGCAGAGGCTCCTCCCTTCCTCCTCCTCAGCCCAGCCTGACAAGTTGCTCGATTGTTTCTTCTGTGTGTTACGTGTTCAGGTAGTGTCTCACAACAATATTAACAGGGCCCATTTTAATCAAAGCCACGGGAGGCACTGGAATTAATTACACATTGCTGTAATCCCCATAGCAAAACCACCAGAAAGATTTTTTCCACCACCAAAAAAAATGAACACGCAGCACTAGGCAGTTACTGCCCTGTCACGCAGCCCACAGGACAGCAGAGTTTGTATTTATATTACAGAGTTTCAAGAAATCTGCTGTTCCTTCCTAACACAGTGTACCAGGTTAATCATTTACAGGTGTATTCCAGGCTTTAGAAGCCTCCACATAAAGAAAAGTTTATTCCAGAGTTAATTAGATATTTACCCAGTTGAACTGATTCATTTATTTTTTTTAAACATCATGGGGAGAATGATGTTGCTGCATTTGAAGCCAACACGCCATTAAGCAAATGTTTTGCAGCAATTCATGTTTCCCAAGAGTTGCTGTATTTAAAAAAAAAGGAGGCTTTTTATAAAAGTAAGGAGCAAATATTGAAATATAAACATATTGGATGGTGGGGTCACCATCCCTGGGTGTGGTCAAGTAACGTGGCACTCGGTGCTCTGCTCTGGTTGACAAGGTGGTGGTGGGTCAGAGGTTGGACTCCACGGTCTTGGAGGCCTTTTCCAACCTTACTGACTCTGTACATGGCATCACTGATCTTTGAACCATCAAACACTTCCCAGTTTCAAACTGCAGTAAAACAATCCTGAGTCTCTCCCAGACCTCGAGCTACCACACCTGGGAGGATCCCAGCGGACAGACCACACTAACCCAGCAGATTTTGGAAGGTGAGGGGTGTAAATGTGACCTTCTCCATGGAGGTGTGCAGCTCTTGGTGCCATCACCACGTTCGAGGCCCACGTTTCCCACCGGGGGCCGGGTACTTACTGCAAGTTCCGCTGCTGAACATGGGAATTGTTTCAAACATCATCTTGTGGAACAGCAGTGCCACTGGTCTGTAATCCAGGTGATTCTTTAACAGGTAGCTATAGTAGTACACGTAGCGTCTCTGACTGGGAATTGTCACTCCCTAAACAGAGGGAAAACAAGCGTCAGAATCCACCGTGACCGTTCATCAGCATCCCTGAGAGAGCTCCTGCCCCGCTCCTCAGATACCCCCGAGGGCAAAGGAACCACCAAGGAACAGGGAAATCATCAGCAACCAGTCTCCAGCAACAAGCAGGGCACTGGTTTTCCACTAACTTTAGTACATCCTAGAGGGCTGGAGCCCTTCTGCCCTGAGGGAAGGCTGGGAGAATTGGGATTGTTCAGACTGGACAAGAGAGGCTCTGAGGTCACATAATTGTGGCCTTGCAGGATCTGAAGGGAGACGACAGGAAAGATGGAGAGAGACTATTGACAAGGGCCTGGGGTGACAGGACAAGGGGGAATGGCTTCACACTGACCAGAGAGTGGGATTAGACTGGATATTGGGAAGGAATCCTTCCCTGGGAGGGTGAGGAGGCCCTGGCACAGGTTGCCCAGAGAAGCTGTGGCTGCTCCTGGATCCCTGGGAGTGCCCAAGGCCAGGTTGGATGGGGTTGGAACTTAGATGACCTTTAAAGTCCCTTCCAACCCAAACCATTCCATGATTCTGTGTTCTCCCAACATCCACCTCCACTAATGAGGCAAAGAATGCAGATTTTTCCCATATCTTAAAAACAAACTCTGCAGACATCCTGAGGGTCATGCTCCTGCTTTTTTTGGAGTGGGGAGTGTGAGGTGTTAAGCAGGAGGTGCCTTGAACACTCTAATTTTTAAGCATCACTAGAGGAATTACATTTTGACAGCAGTTTAAGTCAAAAGATTCTGATGTTTACTAATATCACCATAGTCAAGACCTTCTAATGTTCCTCTGAAATGTTTTCCCCCCAAAAAGCTGGGAAGTTTCATTACAATAGGCCCCACAGCCCAAAGTGTGCAATGAAAGACTTCAGTTGTTACAACTCTAAAGTAAATATTTGCATTGAGAGCATATAACCTACAAATGTTTTCATTACTGATTTTCAATCAGCTTAAAGCTTCGAGTAAAGGAACAGTTTTAAAGCTCTTACAGCTAATATTTTCAAGCAAAAGTGAGAAAGATGAAAAATTATTTCATTTCCCAGAAAATGAATTACATTTATAATGTAATACCTTACATTTATAATAACCTGTATCACATACAACAGCATCAGTAAGTAAATTTTCTGATTAAAACTAGGTGGGATTACAATAAACAAAAATAAGCACAAGGTTTTCATACATGAGCCTGTGAGCATTTTGGTCACAAAACCTCCCCCAAGCTATTTCTAAAAGCTCTTAAGTTTCACCTGCTTCACCTCACAGCAGCCATAAGCTTAGAGTGGCCAGAGCACTTTCAATTTAGCAAATCTCTATTCTGCACGCACGAAAATAGTCACTTCCTGCCATTATTAAAAAAAAAATGTTGATAATTATGTCTCCTTATCACTTCAGCTGCTTCTAAATTACACAAAAGACCTTTCCCTGCAGCACTTGTACAATGACCTTCCTAAGCCTTCTACATTGCCCGTGGTTTTGGCTCAGATGTCCTCAGGAGTTATCACACCCACTTCTTAAGGGAGCTTTCACCCTTGCTTTCCTGGGCTCTGAGCACAGCCCAGGCTCAGAGCAGAGCAGCAGGCTTTGCCAACACTGCCAAGCAGAAGAAAACCATGCAGGTCAGAAGACAAAACTCTCTGCTCACTGCTCCCTCCTGTCCTGAAGGACGTGTCCTACGGAGAAACCCCAGCACCCCACCAGAACAACCACGGCTGGGACCAGAGCCAAGGGAGCACAGTCACGTTCACAGCGCTTGTCAATCCCAAAGCAAATCCACTTCTTGTCCAACAAGGCAGTTTTATCCCTCCAACCAAAGAGATTTACTCCCTGGAGACACAGTCTTTCCTGTTAGACACCCCAAGAACCAGGCACACTGAGTTCTCCATTTCCAAAGGTCTGAATTCCAAGTAGAACATTTTCATAACGAGCTAATAATATTCCAAGAGTTACAATCGACCCCTGCTCACTTTTACTCCAGGAGAATAAGGACAGGGAAGTAGTTCAAGTATGTTGTCCTTGAGAAGCTGGTATTTCCCATCTCTCACCACCACCATTTTTAAATGGATGTTAGATAAGCTTCTCTAATTCTTGCAGCAGAGTTTCCCAGGGCACTGGTGAGCAGTGTAGACATCACAAAAACTGTCAGGTGCTGCTCCTGGTTCTCCTCTCAATGTAGCACAGGCAGTATCATGAAGAACAAACATTTTTGGAAGTAATACTCCCACACTCACTTCAGTAACATGCTCTACTGTGAGAGTAAAGCTGCAGCCTCACACTGGGCTTGGGGCATGAGGTTTAGCAGAGGTTGTCACCTGAGCACATCCAACAAACAGAAATCACAAGTGCTGAGCTCTGCCATCAGCCGTGGGATCCCTGCCCTGCTCACAGAGTCATTCTGAGACTTCCTCACAAAAGAATTGGTTTGCATTTCCTGTTCAGTTACACCACTACCACAGAATCACAGAATCACAGTGTGCTTTCGGTTGGAAGGGACCTTAAAGCCCATCCAGTCCCACCCCCTGCCATGGGCAGGGACACCTCCCACCAGCCCAGGTTGCTCCAAGCCCTGTCCAACCTGGCCTTGGACACTTCCAGGGATCCAGGGGCAGCCACAGCTTCTCTGGGCAACCTGTGTCAGGGCCTCCCCACCCTCACAGGAAAGAATTTCTTCCCAATATCCCATCTATCCCTGCCCTCTGGCAGTTTGAACCCATTCCCCCTTGTCCTGTCACTCCAAGGCCTTGCAAGAAGCCTCTCTCCATGTTTCTTGCAGGCTCCCTTCAGGTCCTGGAAGGCCACAATTAAGTCACCCCAAAGCTTTTCTTCTCCAGGCTGAACAATCCCAGTTTTCTCAGCCTGTCCTCATAGGAAAGCTCTTAGGAGTCATTCTTGAAAATACAACAATATAATAGTCAAACAATGCTCCTGAATGGATCATCTCCAGCTCCAGCCCTTGAATAGCTGTTCCCAGCTGATACCTGTCCATTGTCCACACTGTGCTTCCTTCCAAGCCTAATCCTCACCATAAAACCCATCAAGGCAGCAGCAGTCAACACTTTCTAATCTTCATCATTCCCTTCTTCTGAAAAAGTTCCCCCCACTACACGAGTTAGAGAAGTCCAAAGAGGCAGTTTATCCAGGCAATAAAAAACAACCCCCACAGCAGGTTTTGGTCCCAGTCTTTTTGTAGACTCAGTTTTGCAACGTCTTGTTCCCCAGGACAAGCACAACTCTCGGCCTCACCTACAACAGCTCTCACTGGATGGTGCAAAGGCCTCCCTGAAGCTGCTTCTCCCAGCAGGCACTTGGGAAAAGCCTGTTCCAGAAGTCTGAGAGCTCGTTCCCTCGGCCAATTAGTCACACTTCCTCCTGCAATCAGACTCACACTTCCTGCCAGCACCGACTGAACCCTCCAAGAATCACTCTGCCACGAACATTAATGGCAACAGTGATTTGAGCTGGGCTGTTCTCAGCAGCTACATGCAATGTGTGTGCCTTGTTCTTGCTTTAAAACCAAGAAAATTTGGTGCCTGATTAAAGCCAGTTTTCCTTCATCATGCATAGGTTGGTCTGGAAAAATAAACCAAAAAGAAAGAGAAGAGGTATTTGCTCATCCCTAGATGCAAACAGCTCTTTTGATGCCTCATTTGCTTCGAATTCAGGAAGTCAGTTATATGAAGGTGTGGTGAAAGAGCAAATCAGATAGCAGCACTTGACATATAACACTGAAATATGGGCCACAAGGGAGGAAAAGGCTCCCAGAACCTGCACTGGAATACCTGCTTATAAACACTATTTGAAGGATTATGTGAATCAAATGCTGCCCACTGGCCACATAAAGATAACCATGCTCAAGTGGAGTTGGGAAGGGGGGGGAGGAAAGATCAACTCTTCCAGTAGAGACATCAAAACCGAAACAAAGTGCTGGTTACAGACAGTATTTAGAGTAAAGCTAAACAAGGCTCTCACTATTCCTGTTTAACTAAGGTTCCCTTATCTCAAAGTTGCCCAAGGTATCACTGGGGTACTGATGAACACCCAGCTGCCCTTATCCCAGCACAGTGATGTGCAGGAATACAACCTTTTTCCAAGAGGGAAACTGAGGCACAACACACTTTTTACCCCGCATTTCTTCAGCTTTGTGGTTTTCGGGCTGCTTTATCCAGCTCTTGAGATAACCCTCAGCAGCAGGAGGAATCTGCTGTGTTTATTCACACCACTCATCCCCAGGCAAGGACTCTCACCAAAAGCCTCAAAAAGTTCTGATGGGAGACCTTGACAGCGCCTCTGCTCCGGTGTTACACCAAAACCAACTCATCAGTCCAGGGAATAACAGCTCCACCCTGCCCAGGGAGCAAACTAAGGAGCTACTTGCTCCTTCCAGTGAATTAACAGCCAAATCCTACAATTCCTCATGTGCCACTTCTGCTCTCAAGAGCCTTCAGACACGAAGCTCTGCTTTTTAGAGGTCTTCACACTGTGAAATTAAGACTTTGTGCAAACATTACAGGAACAGAGAGAGCTCTGTACTTGAGGAGATGGAAAAACTGCCCTGCTGGGATGATCCCCTTTGGGATGCTCAACCAACATACTCAAGGAAATGATGAAAGATGAGCAGGGAAGCTTGTTCAAGTGACCTTGCAATTCACAACTTACTATCTTTGGAGAAGACTTCAAATGAGGAGGTTAAATTCCCATCAATGAGGGATAACAAGGCCAGAAAGGTCCTTAACTACCCTTCTATTGAAAAGGGGCATCCAACAACATGCCAGTATATTCCTACAGTAGGGATATTCCACTGTAATGCCTACACATCTCCAAACAACACCACAGAAGTCAAAAGAACCTGAGGAGATGAACAGTTCATCCATTCAGGCGAAACAAGCTGGAACAATCCTCTTATTTGGGCCGAAAATGCTGAACGAGAAAGTTCCCTCATGGACTGTCCACCTGATGTAACACACAGCAGAACTCTGTTGAAAGAGCTATTTAAAATAGACTGTCCAGGTCTTCTTGAACAGGAGATGGAAAAACCAGGCTGTGTTAGTACTGTGACTAGTTGCTGCTACTGCTTAGGAAAGCTTTTTCATTTATGACTGCACTGATCTGCTAATATTAAAGCTAAATCAAACCAGATATCACAACTCATGGGAAGTATTTTTCTTTAAGGGTTGGAGCATCAAAATGACCCCCAGGAGGAAAAGCAGCAAGTTACAGGGAGGGGGACAGAAGAACAGGGAGCATCTCACCTTCTTGTCTCTGGTCCTTACTTCCCCATAGAAATCTAGGGCTTCTTGAGCCTTTAAAAACTTGCCTCGATGCAACAAATATGCACAAATCATTACACCAGTTCGTCCCTTTCCAGCTTTACAGTGGATTGCTGCAACATGATTGTCATCTTCACTCAGCCACTGGTCAAGGTCTTCACAAAAAGGTTTGATGAGCTCCAGCTGTGGTGGGTTATGGTCTTCAAAAGGGTACTGTGCAACTGCAAGGAGAAGGAGGAATTCATCAGAACGTCAAAGGGGAATGCAGCGAGCTCAGACAGAGCAACTCTGTCACAAACATGTAAAAATTAACTTATTAAGTAACCCCCCCTAATTTACATATAGGTACCTATTTTTTATTCTAATATTAGTCAGTATATTATAAGCACTGCAGACATTTCTCTAGTAATCCATAAGAATCCTGCTCCACGAAGCAACTATTTCACACCTCTATTGAAATGAGTGGCACAGGCTCTGCAACAGGAATCTTCTAGAATTTCAGAGCGTGCTGGCACAAAGAATAGCCTTGTGGAAACCCATTACTCCAGCAATAATTAAACTACCTGCTGAGAGAGAATAGGGCCAGACCTCAGTCACTGGGCAGGCAATTCAGGAATTTTGCTGAAAAATAACTGAGCACAGTTGGGTCTGCATTGGGAACAAACTCTCAAAGGTGCTTTGAAACAAAAACCTGCCATTTCCATATTTAAAAAAAAAAAAAAGGTAATCAAAAGAGAAATCCCATATAAAACACTGGCAGTACTTGTGGGGTTTGCAGTCCTCCTTTCTCACATGGGTGTATTCACACACACACACTTTGTTCCATCTGGAGATGGAAAGAATTTCACGCAGGAAACGAAAGGAAACTCAAGAGAGCAAAAAATAAGCAGAGAGAAGCACCCAGACTTTGACCACTTCAGATCACATGACAATGTCAGGCTGATCAGCAGAACTCCAAGGGACGTTTTAGTTTCACCAGGAGAAGGCACTTGATGAAGTGCACCCCAATTCTCCATCTGCCTTGGGATCTTATAAACACAACTCTGGTTCGCTGAAAAAATTCTCAGCTAGGAACACCATTTCCTTTTCTGGGCTAAAAATGAATACATTCCATTTTTTGGCAAGGGTCTCCATTTGTTTCGTAAGCCCTACTCTCTGGTCACACACACAAGGCTCCTTTTGATGAATCCCCAAGGACTTAAAAGAGCAGAAGTGAGGGATGAAGTTACGGAACTGCTAAATGACTGCAGCACAAGGCTGAAGCCTTTTGCAAGGATCTACAAGGACAGTTTATTCACTTCTCCCAGAAGACCAAATAGGGAAGCCCAACAAAGTGAATAATCTTTGCTGAAGAAACAACAAAGGTTCACCAACACGAACACACAACTAATAAATTCTTCCACGTGGAAGATCCAAAGACTCCCCAAACGATCGTTTTATGTGAACTCAGAGATGCCATTTTTTGCAGATGTAAATGAAAGCAGGAATTTACTTAGAAATCCCTAAGAAAAGAAGCTGCAAAAACGCTGCAAATTTGTCCATCCAACCCTGAGTCTACTGTAATTACAGCCAGCAAGGTTCCCATGGAAAGGGGAGTAAAACA
Organism: Corapipo altera; assembly: GCF_003945725.1. Taxonomy (NCBI): domain Eukaryota; kingdom Metazoa; phylum Chordata; class Aves; order Passeriformes; family Pipridae; genus Corapipo; species Corapipo altera. Next base: position 779,750 of record NW_020884979.1, on the reverse strand, counting down.
GTCCTGAAAGAACAGCCTGAAAAATCCCAAGAAGTCACAGCATGCTGAAGGTGCTCTCCAAGGTCTGGGATCAAAGGCAAACCTCGTGGCAATTTCTTCAGAGATGGAATGAGTTGAAGATGAAATGGGTGCCCTGTGATGTTGTGGGGGGATTAAGAGGAAGGAAACATTCACCAGCCTCGAGCTGGTCCTTGAGAAGGTGCAGGTCCTCTGTGGATTTTGATTCCTAACACTGGAGCATGGGCCTGATCACTCTCTCCAATCCCACAGAACATAAAGGAGTGGGGGAAAAAAAAAAAAAGGAAAGTCTGTGGCAAAGCAGAAGGTAATTTCCAGCACAGAAGTACTCTGGGAACTGCAAAAACCTGGGACAGAAAGCAAATTCCCAAAGAAGATGAAGAGCTTTTAAGGGTTTAATTTGATGCAAGAGCATCCAAGGTGAATAATGAACTACTCTGGTGTTTCATGCTAAATGTACAAGTAAGAAGTTCCCTCTGCAATTAATTCACTTCAGGGGATTTCAAAGTAGAGCTGTTGTTCCTCTGCTAAGGGAAGTCCTGAGTCACCAATTTGGTTATCTAAGGTTAACTAATTCAGGGATGAAAAGAAAAAAAAAATGCTACATGTGCAGAGGAGCTGTGAAAGGTGCTGTCACAAACAACATTTTGGGCTGGGATTGACAGTGAAGGGATCTGACACCTCCCTATCAAAAAGCATAAATTAAAGCAAACATATGTTCTGGCCATATTAGAACCACGTCCTTTCCATTTACGCCTTTTCTCTCCTCACCCAAAGCACTGCTCAAGCACATCTTAAAATACTCTTTTTCCTGGCTTTTATATATGGAGTGAGGTTTCAGGACATGTCATTCAGCACGGTGAGAGCAAATCAGAAGTGATGATGGCTTCAACATGACAATTTCGGTCCTTCTATATTCACACATTGAAGCAGCCAGTTATATTTTGGTCACACTCTAAAACCCTCTTTTATAACTAGAAGGATGGTTTGAAATAATAATAATTAAAAAAAAAGAATAAAAAAAAAAGAAGTTGAGCTCTTGCTATGATGTAGGATTTGCCCACGCTGCCAAAATGTGGTCATCTCCTACAATTGTGCAGACAAAAGAACTCCTCATCTACCCAGGCAGCTCTGCTACTGTGGCCAGAGAGTTCCTCTGCCCAGAGACTGAAGGTAAATCTGTGTTTATTCATTACCTGGGGAGTTAATACTGACACAACAGGTATATCAGCATCCACTCACCAAAGACCTGGTCAAAAAGCCCTCCTGGAAAGTTTCCCTGCTGGTTTTAGTAGCTCTGCCAAGTGTCTCAAACCCAGCTCATCTCTAAGAGGCACCACATGGGAATGAATTTTTTTTTTTTTAAGCATCTGAAGGTTATGTCAGACCTTCAAAAAGCTGCTTTATACGAACAGGGATGGTGGCTTAAGTGGTCTCCATTTTTATTCTTCCTAAGAACCAGACTCCTCCAAAGCTTCACATGTAAATTGTACAATAAGTTTGCATGCTGAACTGAACTGAAACTTCTCTACAACCCCCTCTGCAAAGATTTTTGCAACAGTACATTTCTTATTAGGTCCTGATCTTTAACTGTCAAGAACATTTTTTTGAAAGCACCAAGAGCATAGCAAGTTTTTCCAATGACTCAAAGCAATCTGACATCATTCCTGCTGCCCAGATCTCCTACATGACTATTCATCAGCTCCTCCTTTAGCCCTTCATTCACTGAAGTTTAAAGAGGACACATATCAAACAGTAAAAACATACCTCTGCAGTTAAATTTGGCGGTGTCATAATGTCTTTCAGCACATCTGAAAAAGAAAAACAGACAAGAGTTCAAGTCTCTGAGGCACTCCCAAACATCTGTCACACCTTGGAACACACAGCTGGGAAAATCCTGTGCACCCATCACCTTCAGGATTTAAAACTATACCTAGAGGTTACACACAGAAAAACTGCTTTCCTCCATATATATAAAACTGCTCTCTAAAATATCAAGTTATTTTACTGAAAGGCAAAACTTACCCTCTGCTAACTGTAGTTCATTGGTATGTTTAATCAAAGTGACACAATTCACACAAGTAATGCAATATATAATTACTTTTTAACCTGTGGTATTAACAGCTCCAGCCACTCCAGCAGCTTTATGCTCCCAAACACATGAAGAGCAGACAGCTGTGACCTTCATCCAATTGATCCTGAACTCAAAACACACATCAAGATACCTCTACAGCAACAGAGGAGTGATGGGGATCACAGAGGCATTTCAGGACCACCACAGACAACTGAAAGCTCCACCAAATATTCTCACAGAGACCACACTTGGCATTGCTTCTTGAATTTAAGTGAACCTAAAATGCCAGTCAGCCAGTTTCTTCCCCCCAGACTCTGGAAAATGGCACATTTCTGAAGACTCTGGAGTTGCATCAGTGCCTCTCACCACTCAGAGAGACCCATTATAGCAGGAGCAGCAAACCCCCCTGGGGCTGTCCTGCAGGGTGACAAACACCAGGGATCAGGCAGAGCTCCATCAGCTGGGCTCTAAACCAGCCCAAACAGCACAGGCTAAGGGAACAACCAGATCAGATGGTGGGGTGAAGGGAGAGAAGGCAAGAGTGGCTGCCCTTGCAATGTTCCTTGGAGCTGCTCTCTGAGGCCAAATGACAGGAGTGAAAGTTCAGTTCAGAAAGGAAAAGAAGAACAATCCTGACTCGAGTCCTGCCAAGGATTGCTTGGAGCAACCTGGGCTAGTGGAAGGTGCCCCTGCCCATGGCAGGGGGTGGAATGAGGAGAGATTTAAGGTCACTTCCAACCCAAACCATCCTGTAATTCTATGAACCAACAGGACCCCAGGTTGAAACACAACAGCCAGGAGTCGTTTCAGCAGATGAAGCACACATAGATCTTCTGCTCTGACTGCAACCTCTGCTCTTCCCAGGACTCCAATTCCCACGCCAGCTTCAGGACTGGGATGAACTCATCTCTCCTCCCCAGGTCTGTTATGACTGCAGCCTTTGGAGCCACATGGAGCTGACTTGACACTTTCAGACACGTAAACTTTTAGGCTCCTACTGGTGACTGTAACTGGAGCCTCACAGAGCTGCTCTGAGCTTTGTCCACGAGACACACACCAGACGGAGGCAGCTCTGCTGGGGTTACACGTGCTCTCAGTGCTTCCCTTTCTCAGCATTCCAGAGCCTTCTCGACTCCACCCTCACCTAGGGAGAACTCTGGCAGCTTTTACAGCTCCCACCACATTGCTGACTCTTTCCCTGGGTCAGAACTGACCCGACACAGGGACTCCCAAAAACATTATCTGCACTCAACCCTTGGAGAAGAAAGGTTGGATGCAGGATGTTCCCCCCGGATGGAGTCACCATTCAGGACCTGCACTTTGGAAGCTGAGCCTGCTAGGAAGCAAAGCAGTTAACACAAAGCATCTTATCCAAGAAGGTTTCCTGCTTCCTTTCAAAGAAACACCCAGTTCAAACGGGTAGGAAGAGATGAAAGTCTTCAAAACACACACAAAAAAATTAATCCGCATGTGGGCAGCCTTCAAAATTTGAAGTTTGAGAGAGTATCAAGTCAAATACCATGAGGGATAAGAAATAGTTTTGCTGATACCAAGGATAGAAACTGAGCACAGAACACAGCCATGGCCCTCTCTATGCCCTCTTTTGGGAGCTGAACACAACCAAATGCAGAGTTCCAGGCACAGCTGCACCAAAATCCTGTGTATTTGCAGCAGAGGTCCCACCAACACACACTTTGGGGGGTGCTGGAGGTGCTTAACACTTCAAAAGCATTTTGGGGTTTTTTTTTTAAACACCTGTAACAGTCAGGTCTCCAGATGAAATCTGAATACTTCTTTGCATTTTGGGGGTAAGGAGTGGGTTGGCACAGGTCTTATAACCCTCCCTAGGATTAAAGGGAGTTTAAAGCACCAAAGGGCTGCCAGGCACCTTCCTGATCAATCATGATCCCACTGCCAACAGGACTTCAGGCTTCCTCTGCCCCAGAGCAACAAACATGCACATAAAATCCACATTGTTCATCACAGCTCCTTCCTTCAACCATCTGCCTGTAGGGAACACCCTGGAGGAGATGGAGAGCATTCCAGAAGGGGAGGTGGTAACAATCTGGCAGTACGTGAAGTGACAGGGGACGAATATAAAGAAAGAAGAATACTGAGAAACAGCAAAGGGTTAAAGGAACACAGGAGAGAACCCAAACAAACAAGGAGCAAAATGAACCTGCTCAAGCAGCTAAAAAGCCAAGATGTGAGGATGCAGCATAACTGATATAATTTCAGAAAAACCTCTAAATCCTTTTAAATTGAACTTCATAGAACAGCCACCTTAAGGGAACTCAAACCCTGTGACAGTTTGAAATAACTCTGACTATAATCACGTAGCTCCTCTGAACTCCCACCTCCTTCTCTGAAACACAGACAATAGGTGATTATTTACAGCTCCATCTGAAGAGATGAAGTTCTCTGGAAGACCTGATGGATGCAATTCCTTCCCATCTCCTGACCAAACACTGCAACAAGTCACCTGATGGCATTTTTATGGGTATAAACCTCGCCTGCAAAAGGATCCAAGAGATAATCTGGCCTCTCCACACGGGGATGCACAGTTTAAAAGCTCCACCTTCCAAGTAAATCACTTAAATCTTCATTTGCAACTGATCCACGCCTTGGGGAAGAAAAAAACCCCCTCACACTTTAACAGGGTGTTTTACCCTCCAGAAGTTTTCATCTGAGGGTGAGTAATTTTAGGAAGTTTTATTTGTTTTCAAGGTCAGCAAGAGGGAAATCCATTTTTACACGAAGAACTTGCAAACAAAAGCCTTTGGCACACCTGGACAAGTCCTTTTCACAGCTGAAAACACACGTCCCAGCAACATAAATGTCAAATGCTTTTGTCTCATCACAGCTCTTCTCACTTACAAACTTTAAAGCTGTTCCTGTGTAGGGCTGGGGGACTGGTTTTTGCCCTTTTTCACTTTTTTTTTTTTTTTAAAGTAAAATGAGGTTGCTGGCAGACCAAGTGGAAACTTTTCAGGCACCACCTCCCCGAGGAGTGACTAAGATGCACATCAGGCTTACTAAAATCCTACTTTCTGACCAAGCCTGGTTTACACACAGCAACCTCCTCCCAGAAATCGTATCCATTTATTCACAGGATAACCTTCTGGAGGGCTTCTAAGCTGAAAAATACAATTTTGCTCCTAAACTGTACGAAAGATGGCCACTGACTATATTTTATGTCCATGTATTTTCTGTCCCATCCTATCCTCCAGAAAGCTTCAAAAATCAGAATACAATTTCTCAGTTTCTACTGTCACTTCTCCCCAACATCAGGAAACAGAGCTGCTTGATGCATAATCCTTCAGCTAACTTAGAGGCAGATTTAAATCCTCATTTTTAAATACTTATTTTTAATGACTGACAGATTACAGTGTCATGCACTGCCCGGATTTCCAGACTACAGTAATTTTTTCCATTAATTGCAGATATTTGGAAACATAATCATTAAAAAAAATAAAAATAAAACTGTAGCACTTCAGAGAATCAACCTTCAACTCAGATTTCTAGGAAAAAGATGAGGGGTAGGAAAACCACGACCTACTTTTCAACAGCAGCTGACATCACCAAATCATTTATACAAATGAAATTAGCCTAAGCTAACATATAAATTTGATCAGGGAACAGCAACAATAACAGCTTTCTGCATAACTAAATTTTCAGAGGAAAAACATTGCACTTAGAGAAGTGAGAAACAGTCGCCCATCGCTCCAACAGCTTTTTTAAAGTAATAAATAGGGACAGACAAGAGGAGTGAGGAAGCAAACAGAGCCAGGGTACCAATGTAGTTGGATTAAAAAAAAAAAAACAACCAACGACCCAAAACCAGAGAAGAGAAAAAAAACCCAGGAAAATATTCATTTGGCAATTGGACATTAATACATGAACAGAAAGCCTGCTGTGAATTACTTTTCACTTTTTAATCACATGGTACAGGGCTCCAGATGGGCTGGGTGCCAAGTCATTTAAAAGCGTTCAAGTAATATGAATACACCCCAGCATTTCATTTAACCTCGCTCAGCTCCTCTAAATGAAGTACCAGTGCTCTCAATCAGCCTTAATTGTTTTAAGAAATGTGCAAAACATCCCCGGCTCCGCTTCGGGACAGCAACAAGAAGCCACTTGCGCTCCCCCCAAAGCTATTTTTAGAAGTCATTATTTTGGGAAAATGCATCTCTAAGAGCATACTTACAGATTGTATATCTTGTAATGGTTTTTATGCTTTGAATCCAAAAACCTTAAGCAGGAAGGAAAAACAAAACAAGACATGTATTAATATACATTGCAATAATGTTGACCTTAATTTGCAGCATCCTCAAAGCACCACCCAGCATGTGCAGCTCTGCATTCCCTGCAGTGCCTCAAAGCCTCACTCATCCAAATAATCCAGCAACATGGATAAAAGGATTTATTGCAACTCAGAAAACCAAGACCTGGCCTGCAATCGAAATATTTACTGTATGGACTGGTTTTCTAACCCCTGAAATACCTGCAGATCGCTGTGTTAAACCGAGGAAGGGTTGGTTATTTTGAAAAGCAGAAAGCACTGATCACACCAGGGAACTGCAAACACTTCCCAATTTCATCATCTATGCACAATATTTTTAGTGCCACCACGAAAAAGAGCAGTTAAAGTAACAGTTCTGTGTTCGAACTGCAGCCTGAGCCGTTCCTTTTAATCCCATTTTAAATGGCCATTATTTGCCACCAGAGTCTGTCCCCGGTGATATTGTGGGTTCTGAAAGGAAGGAGGGAGATCACTTTTTCGCACTCCTTTCATTTCCAAGCTCACTTTGGAACCAAAAAAAAAAAAAAAAAACAACAAAAAACCCCCCCAACTTCCCATACAAGCCTCGGCGAGCCAAACTGCAAACATGATTCATCAAAATTGCCGTGATTATATATGATGTGTCACCTGGCAATGTGCAAGAAGGAATAACATACAAATGTTTACACTTAACATCATCAACAGTGTGTATCTGCACATCAGCCAGGAGGAATTTAATTAGCCATGACAGAACATGCTGTTCGAATTGAAAAGAAACACTAGGCTGCTAAAAATCCTGGAAAGCTCAAGCAAAAACAAGCTCTGGTTATCAGTCATAATATTCCAGAAGAACCCAGAAGAAGTTCCGTGGTTAAAGCCGGGCGTTAAAACAGGAACAGATGTGAACGCTCCTCGCGCCGCCTCGAGGGGGGAGATTCCAATTTCACCAGGAAAACATATTCCAGGGCTCCCGCTGGTCCCCCCTGGCAGACTTGGAGAGCCCGAGGAGGATGGTGGACACGGGGAGTTGTTTTCGGGAGATATTCCTGCTCGTTTCACACACACCCGAGAGCGAGGAGAGCTGACTCCGCTTCTGCCAGTAATATCCACAGGGAGGGGGAGAAGTCATTTTTCTGAGGACAAAATTCCATCCAAAACCTCTCCAAGTGACACTGCCAGCAGTCCAGGTCGTACTTCTCACGCAGTATTAGCCTGGAATTTGTCAGGATAGTCAGAAAAAGGCCACTGGTGGATCCTGGCTCGATGCCAATTGCTCCGGGGCTCAAGAACGTTGAATTTCTCATAAAAAGCTCTTGGAAAAATAATTCCACAATAAAAAAATGACCGGAGCAGATGAGGAGTGCAACGTGGAAAATGCTGCATGATCACATTTTATTCTTGTTTAAAAACAGGAGGCAACAAACATATCACTACCTCAGCACCCAGTTCCCTACAGCCACTTAATTTACATCTCTCCATATCTTAATTTGGTTGATTATGCTTTTAGGTGATCACTGCTCCTTTTGATCAGTGTTTGTGGACAGCTTAATAATTAGACAGGGATTCTCTTTCAAAAGTCTATTTTACACATACCTAGGTACTGAATAAAATGTATTTCCCTTCATCCAGAAGCAACTGAAATCAATGCTGGGAATAAAAGAGGGCCTTCAAAGACTGCTGCCTATTGTTATTTATTTGGATTATTCCCATGTTAGATATTAGGAGGAAATTCTTCCTTGTGAGGGTGGTGAGGCCCTGGCATGAGTTGTCCAGAGAGGTTTTTTTGAACTCCCCATCCCTGGAAGTGTCCAAGGCCAGGTTGGATGGGGCTTGGAGCAACCTGGGCTAGTGGCAGCTGTCCCTGCCCATGGCAGGGGGTTGGAACAAGATGAGCTTTAAGATCCCTTCCCAGCCAAACCATTCTAGGATTTATTTTAAATCCAGCCTTTGCCCCTATCCCACAATTCCCAAAGGTGGAGCCCCTCAGGGAACAGATATTTCACTCAGCACATGCAAAGCCCCCACCAGCTTCACAAAAACGTGGCTCTGACTGCTGGCAATGAAAGTTGGCTACAGAGGCTGAGTTTTATGGGTTGGGAAGGACCTTAAGACCACCCAGTTCCACCCCCCTGCCATAGGCAGGGACACCTCCCACTAGCCCAGGTTGCTCCAAGCTCTGACCAACCTGGCCTTGGACACTTCCAGGGATGGGGAGCCCACAACCTCTCTGGGAAAGCTTTTCTTGTGTGCAACCATATGATTATAGAACACAGCTCCACACCTCTGTTAACAATCCCAGCAAAGAGACACACACACACACACACACTGCATGAGTATTTCCAGCTTGCTACTGGACCTCCCTGACACAAGACCAGCTCTGGAAAAGTGATGACATCTCCCTGTTTCCTCAGAGAACACAGTGGCTTCCGCAAGCCTGGTCAGGTCCGATGTTCTCAGTGCTGTCTGTGGATGGGGAGCTTTGGCACGACAGCTGGACATGCAAAACCAACCCCCCTGAGCCCAGCTCACTGCAGCTGTGCAGGGAAGCCACTGCCTCCTGACCACTGCTGCCCAGGTGAGGGCTACGACTCCTCCCAGCGTGGGAGCTGAGGAGCTCAGCTCGCTCTCAACTCAGCTCTTGGTTAACCTGGATGCAAACAGTCACCTGTGAAACCAAGCAGAGCTAATTCTGCCTGTCCATGAGTATAGAAGTCCAGAATGGTTTGATTTGGAAGAGATTTTAAAGAGAAACCAGTTCCACCCCCTGCCATGGACAGGGACACCTTCCACTATCCAAGATTGCTCCAAGCCTTGTCCAGCCTGGCCTTGGACACTTCCAGGGATCCAGGGGCAGCCACAGCTTCTCTGGGCAACCTGTGCCAGGGCCTCTCCACCCTCACAGACAAGAATTTCTTCCCAATATCCCATCTAACCCTCCTCTCTTCAGTTTGAAGCCATTCCCCCTTGTCCTGTCACTCCAGTTCCTGATGAACAGCCCCTTCAGACCCTGGAAGGTGCTGTGAGGTCTCCACACAACCTTCTCCTCTCCAGGCTGAACATTCCCAGCTCTCCCAGCCTGTCTCCACAGGGGAGGTGCTCCAGTCCCCTCAGCAATTTTGTGGCTCCTCCAGACTTGCTCCAACAGCTCTGTGTCCTTCTTTGTGTTGGGGGCAGCAGAACTGTGCACAGCATTCCAGGTGGGGTCCCACCAGAATGGAGTAGAGGGGCAGAATCCCCCCTCCCCTCCCCTGCTGCCCACGCTGTGGGATCAGCCCATTCCTCACTGCTCTCCATGTGGACACTGAGCCCTCAATCACAGCTCTGTGTGTGCAGCCACTCAGCCAATCCTTCACCCAACTCAGTGGTCCCTCCAGCTAATCCATGTCTCTCCAGTTCAGAGCCAAGGATGTTGTGTGGGAGTGACAAACCCTTCACACAACCAGGAGAAACTCTCAAACCTGGGAGCAGCACCTTCCTGCCCGGACACAGCTCCTCCTGACTGCACTGCAAACCCTCCTGCACTACCCCCAACCCAAACATCATGTCTCTCCTGGAGCTACTGAGCTCAGGGCCTCAAATGATCTCCAGAGCATCACACATGGCTTCAAAAAACCACAGCCTAGGATCCCAAACACACAGACTTTTGGCAGCTTCTCTCAAGTATTTAGTTTTTAATGCAGTCTCTCACACTGCACTCTCCAGGTTTGGGTGTTGATGACTAAAGAATTACAAGGATGCTCCCAAAATACTCTGCACCCCTTCTGCAGCTGCAGCCACCAATTCACAGCAAATGACTTTATTTGATGATAAAAATGACAACCTGGAGGGGTTTTTAGCAGCAATAACGAATTTTAGCTGATTTTTCTCCTCATTCATGATTACTGAATACAACCCAAAGTAAAAGCCTTTAGATGAAGTCACCTGTATTTACTACTTTGACTCAAAATTAACTTATGAAGCACTTCATTAATGACTAAAGAAAGTGTAAGGGCAAACTTATCCTGAAATGTGATGGACCCATGCCTTTCTAAAAGCAAAGAGCCTCCTTTTTACTCCAACACAACTCACTGAAGTGAATTTTCACCTTAAAAAAGCAGATTATGTGCATTTGAGATCAACCCACAGGGGCAGCCTGACCATTTTCTTTGTTTCCAACATTTTCCAGGAAAACTAATAAGGCAACATCTACAAGAAGCAAAAACCTTGCCATTTCTACGAGTCAGAACACACATCCTTTCCTTAGCAGAACACAAATAAGTACGGAAAAGAATATTCCAGTTTCATAAGTTAAGGAAAAGAAAACCAAAGCCTTACCTTACTACATCATCAATGTTGTTCCTGTACACTCCTTCAAGCCTCTCTGCAGGAAAGCCCATAGCAATTATGTTTGGATAAATATCTGGATATGCAAGTTAAGGAAATATTTGTAAAGCAAGTGAAATGTCTGCAATATTATTAAATGGACATTAATCCAATGTTTAACTGTATCCAAGTCAAAGCAACAACTCCAACTGACTCCACACAACAGATGGGAATGTGAAAAGGATTCTGTATCTTGTTTATCAAAAAAACCCCAACAATTACCCACTTCTGAAAAAATACCCTCACATCTTATTCTGAACTACCTGCAATTCACTTGCCAAAAGCAACCTGGGATGAAAGAATTTAGGCAAAGCACCTCTTAGCCCAAACAAATCAGTGCTTAAGGAAAAAGGGCCAATAAGAAAACTGCAAGTTTACATCTCTAAAGAATTCACAGCAAATTGCTAGAGAATCACTGGCATTTATTTTTCTGGTAGTGAAGTGATACATGCATTTTTATTTTTTTTTAACATAACTCCAATAAAGAAAGCACTCCCAAGTTTAAAACATTATTAGAAATGATAATGTAGTGAAGAAGCTTCACTGCAAATCAAACCAGAAATGAAAGCAGCAGCTCGAACAGCCCATACCCTGCTGCATTAACATACTCCTCCTCAAACTAATTTTAGAAGGAGCAAGAACAAAGCATGATATGTTTGAAGTTGGCCCTGCTTTAAACAAGGGGGCTGAAGGAGGTGGTTTCCAGAGGGCCCTTTTAACCTAAATTATCCCACCCTTTCAAGAAGCATTTTTATGGTCGAAATATCCCAAAGCTGCAAAGAGCAGGAACATCGGGATGGAAGACACTGCAGCAGCTTCCAAGATATTAAAATTCCAGTTAGCTGTCCACAAAGCAAAGCCTGAAGTAGGACACAAACTCCTTTACTCCACCCTTGCAGAATTCCCACAAGCTCAGGCCCTCACAGCAGAGCAGCACAGACCAAGTTCTGCATTTACACCGTTAACTGCAAGACTCCAGAAAAACATTAAGAGCTGAATACACGGAAATAATGTTTTGTACTCTCAGAAAAAAAAAAAAAAAAAGAATTAGCATTTACTGTGTTGTAATCCAAGTATTAATAGACATTGGTCTGCTCGGGCCATTCAACAGAAGATTTGTGCAGACAATGAGAAAAATAGGAAAGCTTTTGAGTAAATGAAATAAATATTTGTAGCTGCCTTAAATACAGACGCTGAAAGGGGCTCGTGGCTGGTTTCCAGTTTATTCTGTACTTGCTCAAACCCTAAAAAAACACTTACACTGGAGGAAAAAAAAAAACCAACCTAAACATTAAATTGCTTAAATTACGGAGCTTGTGATAACTTCAAATAACAAACTTTGAACACCACTCTGATGGTATTTTACTCCTTGAGCAGTTCACACCTCCTTAATTAACAAAAGGTGCTATATAATTAGCAGTATCTTCACTATTTTATCAGTTCCTCCTTGCCATAAGAAGAAGAAACGGGATCTATATTATGCTAACAATGAATTATCTGGCTTTCAGCTACACACATCACTCCCTCCTCCTCGATTTCAACCTGATTTCTCCCTACTCCCAGCATTTCTCCTGCAAAGCACCTCTTTTTGGGTCCCACCCCGAGCACCAGGGCCATATAAATTACCACAGCAAAATAATCCAATATATCAGGCTGCTTTCCACAGCACTTCTTTGTGGAACACAAGCACTCCTGACAGGGTAAAATAAAAAAAACCAGGGGTAAAATCAATTCACTTTGACACACCACACCAAACCCCACTTTCAGGTGAGTATCACCCGTGAGACAGACGCCCAAACTTCACCAAATTACGCTGCAACTTGCTCAGATTTCGGTTTGTGAGCTTTACTCCAGGGTTTTTTCAGGCATTACAGCCTGTGGTTGATGCTCAGATGCTTTTCCTCTCCCAGAGGCTGAGCCATGAGATACTTTCCAGGATTCCCAGCTGGTGCAAGATGGAAGCGAAGCAGACACCCCAAGCGAAGGGAAGAGAACATCTCAACAGCAGCCTTTCCAGTCAGCAGGTTCCCAGACTTGTCCAAACACCAAAGCTTCAAAACACGCAGGCAGAGGGAGATAAAAAGTTCCAAAATAACCGGGGCGGGCTCCGGCTTTTGGAAAGCGCAATTCCCGCTTGGATCCTCCTCTCCTGTGACCCCTCTCCCCTCCCTGGCTCAAGGGCACATGCACAGCTCACAGCCATTTCTGCTTTTAAAGAGGGGCAGGATTAAATCACAGAATCAATTAGGCTGGAAAAGACCTCTAAGATCATCCAACCTTTGACTGATCACCACTAGGAATCACTAGGAATGCTTAACTTAACCATGCCCTATCCCTGGAAGTGTCCAAGGCCAGGTTGGACGGGGCTTGGAGCAACCTGGGCTAGTGGAAGGTGTCCCTGCCCATGGCAGGGGGTGGGACTGGGTGAGCTTTAAGGTCCCTTAAACTATACCAGGATCACTACAATTATTTTTTAAGTGCAGAGTGGGTATTGCAAAAGGTGTTCCACAACATCCCAGTAAAGGAAAAAAAATGGGAAAATACTTCAAAAGAGGTGGGGTGGGGGGGGAAAATAAGAAAAATATTTACTGAGGTCACCTCGATGTGAGGAAGACCATTCCATGGAGGGTGGCAGAGCACTGGAACAGCTGCCCAGGGAAGCTGTGGAGTCTCCCTCTCTGGAGACATTCCAAACCCACCTGGACATGTTCTTGTGTCACCTGCTCTGGGTGACCCTGCCTGGGCAGGGGGTTGGACTGGGTGATCTCCAGAGGTGCCTTCCAACCCCAACTATTCTGTGAGTCTGTGATGCTGATTCACTAAAAGCATTCTGTGTGCTCTGGGGCTTGGCAACCCGAGAGCACAAGAACTCAGGGGCTTCTCAAAACCAAACATCCCACAGCGAGCCCACTGAGGAGGGGGGGTTGAGTTTAGAAAAATATGATTGGGGTTTTTTTTTTTTTTTAAAACCAGGCGAGGCAATCTCTCTCCACCACCTAAATATAATCGTCCTCCTGAAGTACCTCAGCGATTATCTCAAAGTATTAGGCAGGAATGCAGTTCACACGCCACTGCTGACTCACCCCTGTGTGCTAAAGGACACGGCCCTGCCAGCCAGTGACACCCTTTCATGGCACCAGGCTTCCTCTGCTCCCAGGGAAAGCAAGCAACAGCCATGACAAATGCATTCCTATTGCTGGGCAAGAAAACTCTGTGTCTTTTCAATATGTGCTCAAGACAGAATATCCTGAGCTGGAAGGGACTCACAAGGAGTGTGAGTGACTCCTGGCCCTGCACAGACACCCCAACGATCCCACCCTGCCCCTGGAAGCGTTGCCCAAACGCTCCTGGAGCTCTGGCAGCCTTGACATGTGGCTTTGAAGCTCTTTTGTTGGTTCAAGCAACTGAAGAAATGCCTTTGGCTTTAAGGAGCACCATAAGATGGAAGAACACGGTGCTGCTGTTTGCACACATGATCTAAATCTCTGAGCAGAAAGAGAAGATTCAACATTTAATTGGAAAAGCTGCCATGAAACCCAAGGTCTTCCCCCCCAAGATCTGCCTCAAGTGGAGGGGATATTCCTGCATGTTTTTATCCCCATGCCAGGGAATAAAACCCCTCTTTGGGGACAGGGACAGCCCGTGATCACTGCACAGTGACCAGTTTTAGGAGCATCAGGGAACACCATCTTCATGGAATTCTATCACCAGCCACGCTCAACAGTTCACAGACACTCCTTTTCACACCTCACTTAGTTTAACATTGATTCCCAAAGCTGAAATTAAGATATTCCCTACCAAGAGGAGATTTCTTACACAGGAGCTTGGAAGCTGGGCTTCCATTCAAAGGGGGAACTCTGAGTCATCATGAAATTGGTAATGATACTGCTAATTTTAGAAATCTGGAAGACCTGATCATTCAAAACATGCAACAAATTTATTGTCAATTCCAAGTTTTCCCTTTTTTTTTTTCTTTTTTTTTTTTTTTTTTAGGGCAAGCAAACAAAAATGGAAAAGGCCTCAGGCCTTGACTGAGGCAGTTCAACACACACAAAACAAAGTCAACCAGAGAGCTGTAACTACCAAAATTTGAACTGGGCTTTCTTAAACAGCATAAAATAAACCCTGCCACAGTTTGCCAAAGTAGGTCTTTCCTAAGACACCCATTCCCCTGGAATTTAGAGGCTGGACTCTGTTAGAGTCCAACAACAAAATCCCAAAACACCATCCTCTGCTCAAGTTCTTACCTCTAACTACCCAACTGGAGCTTTTGCAGGAACCAAGACACTGTGGTGTGGCCCAAGGAACCTTCAAATCAAAACACCCAATAATTTGCTAAATCATCCACAATGAGAAAGTGTCGATACTGAAACCAGAGCAAAGCAAATAATCCATGTGCCACTTCGGAGATGCCTCTGCTCTAATGCTGCTCAGAGATTTAACAAAACAGTGCTCTTTAAAGCCTGAAATCATTCCCACATTGCTGAAGATGACAGTCTTTGCAGTTGCTATGAGAAAAATCCTGGATCATTATGCAAATCAGCAGTTATAATCACTTTCAAAAATAGCTGTCTATATATTCACACTATGCCAAGATCAAATTAAAGAATATGCAGTATACACTTGCAACTTCACATACATGGAGATATAAAAGTAAATTACTCATGTTGGTCCTATAACTGATTCTGCTCACAAATTCAGCCTTTTGCCTAATAATGGAAGGTGGCCAAAAAAACATACCGAAATATTTACCAATTCTTAATTCTTAAACAGCCACAAGAACAGACAGCTGCAGCCTTTCTTGCAATGATCAACACTCTCAATGAGTAAACTACAACGGCATTAGAATTTCTGAGTAATTTTATGAAGTGCTATATTTCAAATATAGGATCCTCACTCCACTCATTAAGGTGGCTTTAAAGGGAAAACAAAGAGCAAATGACCTCATCTCCTATTTTATAAGCAGGCCAGAGCATGCAGAGCTTCGGAACTTACACAGAGCTTTGCTTTCCAAACCCAACACTGAGGACAGATTTTACATCAAAATGCAAATACAAAACAACTTTAAAACTCAGAGCCCTTTACAGTCTTATAAATATTTACTGTTTACAAGGGCCTGGAGTGACAGGACATGGGGGAATGGCTTCCCAGTGCCAGAGGGCAGGGTTAGATGGGATATTGGGAAGGAATTCTTCCCTGGGAGGGTGGAGAGGCCCTGGCCCAGGTTGCCCAGAGAAGCTGTGGCTGCCCCTGGATCCCTGGAAGTGTCCAAGGCCAGGCTGGAGCAACCTGGGCTAGTGGGAGGTATCTCTGCCCATGGCAGGGGGTGGCACTGGGTGAGCTTTAAGGTCCCTTCCAACCCAAACCATTCTATCACTCTGAACCAAAGGCTTCAGAAGACCTACCAGGCATTAGAACTCCTCTTCCTTCAGGAAGGAAATTTAAAACAAGCTGAGTGTTCCTGAAGCTGTGACTGATGGCACTGCCCAAATCACGCTCTGGAGCTAAAAAACTTACTGCACAACCTGAACCAGCCCCCTGCCAACACAACAACAACAACGAGCCCCTTTCTCCCCACGCTCTGTTTCCACCTTCCCAACGCAGATCTCGTGTAACAAAGGAGATCTAAACCCACGGCCCCGTCAAAGAAGCTTCACAACTGCCAGGAGTGCTGATTTTTCACCTCCAGCTGGGGCTGGAAGGTGCTCCCAGGAGCCCACTGCTCGCTGTGCTGCCAGCTGGGGGTCAGCCCTGCCCTCCCTGCACGAGGTGGCCGAGCTGTCACCGCCACTGGTGTGACAGCGACACCCGGGAGCAGAGGCACCGCGGCCTTTGAAGGCTCCCAAAGTCGCTTTGCTGCCTGGATCTGCCCACAATTTTCAGGAACTCTGACTTCAGGAGCCTGCCAGCCATCAAACAGTGACCTCCAGCCCTTTAAGTCCAGCTTAAACGAGTCCATCTAGCAACAGCAAGGATTAAAAAAAAAAAACAACCAAACCACGCTGTTCTTGCTGTTCAACAGCTTGACAGCCTGAAGCTACAGGGGGAGTGTTATGAGAAGTGTCCACACTCCATCCTCAAACAGATTTAAGAGCCCTGACAAATGGCCAAGCTCCTATTAGTGCCATTTTCTTGACAGCATCCCTACAACAACCAAAAAAAAAAAAAAAAAAAAGGCAAAAGACACGGGAAAATACACCCAGACCAATCTGGGAAAGTTTCCTGGCAGATATGCTGTTCAAACTGGACCCATGCATGAATTTCTGTTCAACAGGCAGCATTTCCATTAGCCAGCATGAAACACAAAATAAGTTTACTATTTTTCTACGAGCCTGGATCATCAGGAAGTAGAGGGGAAATGAACAGGAAGAAGGTTCTTCAGAGCAAAGGAGGATTCCTTGTAGCCAGCCAGCTGCACTTGCCAACTCTACCATCTGTGCCTTAAAGAACAAGAAAAGGGACCAACTCAGATGTGGTTGAAACATTTTATGATTTAGAAGAAATGCATTTAACCCCTTAATGCTCCATATTTCAACAATGATCTTTTTTTCCACCCACTTTTTTAGTTTTTTTTCAGATTTCAGCTTGCAGTTTAAACACAGCAACCTAGACAAGGAACAACAAAACTGCAGCTCCTTCCTATCCAGGAGGAGGCAAACCTGTCCAGATGAAGTCATGGGGCTGACAACACGTCTGGAAGGGAACTCAAATTCCCCCAGCACAAAGAGGGAAATCCAAAGATGCCTGAAGGGGATATTGCCAGGTTGTCTACATCCATAACTCAGTTCTGTCCCATAGCAGGGCTTCTAGATCTGCTTACTACATTGATTTGGGAAGCATTCCCAGAGCAAGAGCCTCTCCTTCCTCTGTGAGGTGTATGAAATGTGTCCTGGAGCTCTAAGCCATAGGGGAGGCTTTGCTGAACAGCTAATGGGGTTACTAAGATTGGGAAAAACCCCCTAAACCTCCCAGCAGAGATACAAGAAGTGCTAAAAGCAGCATGAAAGATGATGGCTGCTCTAGAGAGGAGCTTGTTCTGACAAAGGCTGAGAAAAGGACGCCTTAAACTTTCATTTCAAAATGGTCTGGAATCATAAATATAGAAAAGCATGCAGGTAATAAAGGAAACATGAGCTGGTTGTGCAGAGCTGCAAGAAGTGTTTGGACAAACACTCACAGGGACACAGTGGGACTGTTGGGGTGTCCAGTGCAGGGCCAGGAGTTGGACTGGATGATCCCTGTGGGTCCCTTCCAGCTCAGGATATCCTATGACTCTATGAAATCCCTCTAAAATAGCTGCTGATATTACAGACAGAAAAAAGCTGCCCCTTCCCATTCAAAGAAAACTGAGAGCAAACAGGAGCATAACAAATGATGCATCAAACTTTGTATTATTCACACAAAATCTGACAGAAAGAACTCTTCAGCTGAGAAGTCAGAGATTGGGCCTCAACTCCACCTCAAGTCCAGATCTACAGCACTGAACAAAACCCTACAATCCCAAGGGATTCCCAGAGATGGAAACACACAGAGAGGTCAGTTAAGAAGGTTTTTTTGCTTCTGCTCCCATTTTGGAACAAGCTGCATCCCATCTTACCACCCCTACCCTGGCATCCCAACCAGCTGCAGCAACACAGGGAGGCCCAAGACCAAGAGCTGTGCCAGTGGGGAAGGTCAGTGGTGCAGGTTCACTGGATCATCAGGGTTGGAAAAGACCTCTGGGATGACCCAGTCCAACCTCTGACCCATCACCACCTTGTCAACTAGACCAGACATCTCAGTTTGAGTTTCTGAAGTGCCAGATTTATCTGTTTTAACCCACCAACCAAACTCAGCACGAACCCTTTCAAGGAGAAGTTTGAGGTCTCCCTGGTCCGTGTTCCCAGCACACCACCTCACTTGGCAGGGTCTCCTTTAACGTGTATTTAAGCACATCCTAACCTCAAACACCCCCAGAAAAACACAAGAATTTTATTCAGTAACGAGAAGTCAGCACAGAAGAGTCACTACTTTGATATTTACTGACAGGAAGTGAAAAATGGCTCAGACTCAACTTTTTGCAAGCCTGAAAGAACATCCAAAACTTTCAGAGACAAGGGAATTTCAAAGAGGACAAATGTGGCACACGTTTAAAAAGCTTTCTAAAACAGAAGCTACAAAAACTAGGATTTGCATGGATTTATCAAACCTTCTTTTGAGTCCAAGAGAAGATAATGGCAAGTGGCAAAACAAGACACGAGGCCATCCTAATAAACTGTTCCTCAACCAGTAAGCCCCAAGCAGATAACTTCATTCTGATGAGATCTAGTGTTTCCCTCCTTTAAATGTTAGTATAAAAAAAGGACATTGCTTCTGTGACTCACCCACACAAGAAATTAAAGAGCAGAAAATACACAACTCCTTCAATTCTAGCCTGATACACACCCAGGCAATGCAATGAATTAAGCAGAGGCCTCTAAGAAAATTAATCATGCAATTAAAAGCTATTCTACTGCCGCTCCACAAAGGCAGAATTAAGTTTATAAAGACGTTTCTTAAGCACTCCACTACCAAAAACTGGATATTAAGCAGTTTTTCTGCACTGCTGCACGCTGGGGCTGTGAAGCTGGGAGTTCATCTTTAAAGGGAACAATGCCAGCTTTTGCAATAGTCATCATCCCAAACACAGAGCAGTTGAGTTTAATTTTTTAGCTGCACAGTCAATTACCATTTGAATCACCGAGCCACTACTCGAGCCCCGTTGCCTAAAAATCGTTATTAAGATAACCCAGATTTATGCAGCATGATACAGGGCCTAATTGCAAGATTATTTACTTCCATTCTACAAAACTGCTGCTGTATTATTTTTTTTTTCCTTTCGGGGCCTCGCAGGCGAGACAGCGACCGAGGCGGATGACGACAGGAGCACAGAGGATGCTGGCTGGAGCTAGAAACTGGAATGAGGATCTGTTTACATCTGAAATATCAACCTGGGCCCTAAGACACGCTCAAAAACCAACAGAACCCAAAGCAGAGGCAACCACCCACAAAGCAGCCGTGCCTCAGGAAAAGACCCCGCTCTACAGGAATTCGTTTTCCAGTGAATTCCCTTCTTCCAGCCCAGAAATCAGCCTTCCAGTAACTCGTGGGATGTGCACAGCTCTAATCCCGAAAAACCCGCACCCAAGTGCCAAGTCAAAGGAGCCCACACCTACCTCAGGGATTGGGATGAGGCACTGGGCATGTCCAGCAATCACTCCAGGCTACATCCCATTTTCCCCCCTAAAAAGCCATGCAATAATTAACCCTGAATATCCCCCCTACACTGGGCACAGTAAATAAATACACATTGCATGCAGCTCCAAGCTGCAGATCACTTAAACCAGAAAGGAGGGGGGCTTTAAAAGGGAGTTAGTTATGAGTAATGACACCAGCTTTGGGCTCTAATGTAATAAAGGGATTTGACAGCTCATCTGCCTGTTCCCTCCCTTTTCTCCCACTTTGTCAGAACACAACTATTGTCCTTTAGATCATCATACAAGGACCATTTTCATGTTTAAACCCGTTGCAGGGGAAGTCCCTAGGCTAAGGTACCAGGGGTATAATTTGTCAGCTTATGCAGAATTAATGTGGCAACAACATTAATCCATTAAAAATATAATTTCATTCAAGGAGCTGCTCAGAGATTCACAACCAGCAGAAAAAAACTCGGTAGACAGAAACTTTACATATAATATTTGAACTCTGCAGTTGTTACATCCTGAAGTTTAGTTTTGGCTTTATGTTTTTTAGCATGGGGGGGAGGTAACACAATGTATTAAAGAAACATATTCTTGCAGCAATATTATTACTGAGCAAATTGTATCAATTGTTTGCACAACAAAGAGGATTTAGGTGTCCAAAACAACCTACAAGGAAGAAAATACAGTGAAAATTTTAAAATTAGACAATTCTGTCCTCCTCTAGACAGTGTTTTAAGACATTTAACAAATACTCACTGCCTCTACAGCAGTCACTGTGCTTCAGACTATGTTGGTTGTAAACCCAGGGTCCTACAGGAGTGTAGCACTGGATGGCACCTGGAAAACCACAGTTTTGTTCCAAAGAAACCTGCTGATCCCAGCCTAGCAGGCATCAAGAGCCAGCTAATCTTTGTGCACGTATTAAAGTGAGCAGTAAGAGCCAGTTGCAGTGTTGCATAAGCCCCACACTCAAGGCTGTATCCTCTTCCCTCACTGAGGCACTGCAAGTCAGGTGGAATTATCCTGTGGATGGAAAGGCCTCCCTGACTGGTAGAGATTCCTAGAAAGATGCATTTCCAAAGCTCACCACCCTCCAAGACTCCAGGTGACACGTGGCCAACCAACCACCCGCAGAGTAAAAAAGGGAGGGATTTTCAGGAGTCCCCACCAGAGCCACCGAGCAGACCCCACAAAGGGAACTCCTCGAGTGCCAACAGCCCATCAGGCTCAGTGCCACGAGGAGGAACTTGGATTTTTCCTTGGAAAGGAAACACTCAAAACCAATACCAGTCCTAGCAAAGCTTGCGCTTAATTCAGCACCACCTTCTTCCCGTTTAATGGCAAAGCTTTGGATGTTCCGAAGGTTCCAAACACTTAACTGAGCTTCCACCCAGATTTCAACAATCAGTCACTTCAGCTGGGGTTTTTCCAAAGGGTCACAAGTGTTCTGCAGTGTCCACATGAGCTGTACTTGTTCCTCTCCCCACCTTGAGAACACACAGCCACCACCTCAGCACGAAACCAAAGAGCACCTTCTGTCAGGGAATTCTTAACCTGGAGTTCAGCCCTGTGCAAACAGCATCCACATGGACCAAAAATTCCTGATGATCCAAGAGGAAGCAGTACATGGGGAAGCCTGCACTTAAAACAAGGGCAAAGAGATGAGCTATGATTTGTGAAGCTTCTTTTAAGCCCCTTTCTGAGCAGCAGCAGCAGCCAAAAAGCAGGGCAGGAAGGGGCCGGGTGACTCTGAATGGGATTGCACAACGGAGCACCTGCTGAAATGGGGGGGGGTGTGGGAAAAAATTCAGCTGTCAAACACCACCAGCCCCACGTTCTACAGCAGCACAGCAAAGGGTTTGGGGTTTCTTTGGGTTGTGAGCAACAGTAAATGACCCAGCTCACGTGCAACCCCGGAAGAGAAAAAACGCACGGACGCACCTCCAGCAACCACCACCTGGACAATTCCAGACATCCCTCTCCTGGCTAAGAGCAGAAAGAGCCCTTCTCCTGGGATCAAACACATCCTACAGCCAGCAGGGAACTGCAACTCCGAAGGAGTCCCCAGCCAGCAGGACCATTGTACTGCTGTCTGTGCAAACTGACTTCTTACATGAATTCCCAGCACTAACCTTCCTGTCCAAAACCCAAGATCATCCCGGGCTCCAGAAAGCAAAACGAGCTCCAAACACTGCTAAGTAACGTGGTTTACTCCAGAACAAAGAAATACTTTTCCACCAATAAAACGTGTTGCCAGTTGGTCTCTTCTAGTTTCTTCTAAACCCTCACGAAAAACTTGTTACAAAACCTCTGACAAACTTCAATTTCAAAATGAAACCAAGTCCCTTTCACGAACGGCGTTTCCAAGCCGGGCTCTATTTTTAAACACGGTATGTACCTCATGCCACTAATTCATTTTTTTTTTCCCCTGGAAGCTGAGCCATTTTGAGTCAAGTCCCATAATTTAAAACTTCATTAAAAATGCAGAGAGCTTTAGGACTGCAAGCAGCAGAAAGCGGGAGGAGGTCGTCAGAAGCTCCCTCTCACAATCTGAGCGCTCTCTGCCTTTCATCGCACGAGACAAATGACGTGTGAGACGTGTAAACTGCACCCAGCATCTCATCTTTACTGGATATTGCTGCAGTTTGTACCACTATGTAGGTCACGAGCTGCACATGCTTCAGTCAAGCCCTGAGCTCAGCCTAGTTGGCCATTTTCACCCCTGACAGAGGGCCTGGAAACACGAGACAGTTTAACCAAAGCCAGAAGCAGCTCCACCGCTTTTTTCCAGCCTCAAATAGTTGAGCCACTTGCTAAACTCAGTAAAGCTCTGAAGACACAAGCAACCCAGGCACCGTTTCCTGAAGTGGACATGAACCAAGCTGCACAACTTCAGAAATACCAAACATTACAGTGCCTCAGAAAACAGACTGGTGGCTGCAGCATCAAGAAATGTCACCATGGCAGAAGAAAGCCGCTAATCCCAACTTTCCTTCTCTCCCATCTGCACAAAAAGGCATCCAGTATTACAGAAAGCAACTGCAAACCCAAACAAACTCGGAATAAACAGCTGAAATAAAGTATTAAAAAGCTTATTTAATGTCCCCACCTTCAAAACCTTTCTTCTTCTAAATTCAAAGTGGTTTTTTTTCCAAGAGGTGCATTAAAAAAGACTGTTCACGGAGAACATCTGATTAGATGAAAAGTAATGTCAGTGTGGATTTTAAGGACACACAGGACTATTCTCAGACTGTGCACTGATTCTGAGGAGGTGCTCTTTCCCTTTGCTGAAATCCTACATTATCCACACAAGAGGAATTCTTAACCAACTCCTCAGGAACTGAGAGTCCCAAGCACAACATCCTGGACTGTACCTGCACCAGCATCAGTTTTAAAAGGATCTGACACAGCCCAACTGAGGAAAAGAGGTCCTCAGAGGGAATTCTGGCACTCCAGCACCTGACCCAGCCTGGCTTTGGCACTCAGGTGTTCCTCCAAGGCCTGGGAGAATCAGCCACGACCAAAATGCAAAGACCACAAATCTCTGTCCACCTGGACCACCAAGACACGGACCCTCCCTCAAAGACGGGTGGAAGGAAAGGGCAGGTCACAGAAGACAGGCTGGAGATCAGGCACCTCACCTGGATTCACCATCATTCCTTTGATTTCCACCTCCCAAAGCCCAGGTAATCATTGACCAGCTACTGAGGGGTTTGGAGCAACCACCACTGAACTCCTCACACAGAAATATTTACTGCAGGGGGAATTCAGGCCTCCACTTCCCACATCCCAGGTAAATGCCAAAATCCCTGGGCTCTTCCTTCCCTTTTTCACTCCCTGAACTCACCATAATCTGCACCACCTGGTCCTCCTGCCATGCCTTGATGAACACCTCGCTTGGCCTTCAAGTTTCCTCTTCCCTGCCCTAATATCACATGGTTGGAGATTTAACTCCCTGCCTACAGGTGTAAGGAACAAACAGGTTATTTTCCAGCTGTCAGGTATGGTGAGAAACAATCCCACCCTGCACAAAGCCATCAAAAAATTCACCTTCCACTTGTGCTGCAACATCAGCCTCCAAGCAAAGCCATGGCACTGTAAAGGCACAAGTCTTCATTCATTAATTATCTGCTCAAAATGTGCAGCTATAAAAATAAGGATTGAGTATAAGCTTATTCCTAAAATATTTTTGGAAAAAACCCCCCACCTTTTCTACACTTTTCATTGCAGAACTGCAGCCAGCTGCTCCTTTTAGAAAAGCCAGCCTAAGCCCACTCTAGTGGCCTGTTTATAACACAGAATTCTAAGAATAAAATTAATGAGACAAGGAGAAAAAAAAAAAAGTAAGAAAATAAGCAATAAGTTCCATTTGACACATCATTAGCAGCCTTGAGCAGGAATATCAGGGTTCTACATTCACCAGTTCTCTTGCTGGGAGCATATGACTAGTTAAAAAGATCAGCTTGGGCCAAGAAAATCTCTCCCTACCACTGGCATATCTGGGCAAAGATACCTGAAATACCAAACTCTTGCACTGTGAAGCCAGAAGCTCTTGGTTTTGCCACCACTTCACTCTTTTCATAACCCCAGTGGCCAAGTGAAAATACTTTCAGGCCTAAAATTACATTTATCGCAGACAGAGTGCAGGAATTATGCACCAGAGCTGCTGCTTTTTAACCCAGAGCTCAGCAACCACTTGCTTAAGTCCAGAACCTTTCAGGCTGTTTTAAAGCCACTAAAATTTTAGGCCAAGGCTCAGTGGAACAGCAAGAGCTCTGTGCTGGTTCCAGCTGTTATCAGCTTTGATCCTGCCCAAGAACTGGATTTATTTGGAGAACTTGCTCGGACATGAGCGCAATTACTCCAAAACCCAGTAAGTTTCCCCCTGCTCCTGCTGCAGAACAGAAAGATCTCTCTACAGGGCTAAGTCTGGCCCTGAACACTACTGTCAATATTCATTTTTCCAACTTCTAAGCGAGGTTCTTGCTCCAAAATCCCTCCCACCCAGCACTGATCTTTCTCCGAGGAGCAAGACCACGGCCACAGCAGAGCCCCCCTCACACCATTAACCCTGCAAGGCATTCCAAGCCAAACATCTGCCTGCCGCCCCGCTCCAGCACATCTGCTCCAAAGGCCACCAAAACTACACCCCGGGTTTTGCCTCATTAGCCGTAATTGCTCGCTAATTACTTATTCCAGAGTAAAGTATTCTATACAATCCTCCTCGACGAGCCCCGATGCACCGTGTCTCTGACACATCCACCAGGAAAAAAAACCCGTGGTTTTTTTTTTTAATCTGGCAGCAGCGATTGCCACCTCTTGCCGTGGGGAGCCTCGCAGCATCCTAAGGAACAGCGACGGGATGGAAATCAGGGCAGAGGACACAGCCTTCCACTCAAGCAACCCGAGGAAAGCCACAGGCCTGCCACGGTTATACTCGCAATCCGAGCCGCTAAATTAAAAATAATAATAATAAAAAATAAAAAAATAAATAAAAGCGCTGCGGACCCGAGTCACGGCGGGACGGGCACGTTCGCTGCGCCCAGAGCCCAAAAAGCCAGCCCGGGCCGAGACAAGCGGCCGCGGGGCCGGGTGGGGGCTGAGAGGGGCACGGCCCCCGGGCGGCTCGGAGCGCCGGCGTTAATCCCGGAGCTCCGTTAATCTGCCGGGCCCGGACAAAAGGCGGCCGAGGCGGCGGCGGGGGAGGGCGGCGGCGGCGGCGGCGGAGGCCCGGGCGAGCCCCGGCGGAGCGGCCGCGGGGCAGCGCGTTAGGTAACGCCGCGCCGGGGTCTGATGCAATCGCCGGGGACGTGCGGGGGGAAAAAAAAAAAAAAAAAAAGAAGGGGGGAAAGGGGGGGGGGGGGGGGGGGGGGGGGGGGGGGAGAGACAGAGAGGAAGAGGATACAGGTCAGGTCCAGGTCGAAGCCATCCTCCTGGTATCGCCTTTTGTTCCTGCTGACGATCTCTTTGATGATGGCGGTCATGTCTGGCAGCCGGGGGCCGCTCCGGGGCAGCGCGCAGGGCCCGGGCGGCGGCCGAGAGGCACCACCGGGCGGCCCCGGGCGCGGATGCTCCGCCGGCTCAGCCCCGGGCGGGCCCGGCTCCTGCCGGCGGCGGCACCGGCCGCTGCTGCTGCTACTGCTGCCGCCGCTGCTGCTGCTGCTGCTGCTGCTGTTGCTGCTCCCTCCTCCTCCTCCTCCTTCTCCTCCTCCTCCCCCGAGCGCGTCGGGAGCCGCGCCGAGCCCCTGCGGGCGGTGCCGCCGCCGCCGCCGTGTTTGGGGCGAGCGCGGCGGCGGCGGGGGGAGCAGCTCTGCGGCGCTCCGGGCCCCGGCAATGGTGACAGCGGGCGCGGGGCGCGCCCCCCACCCCTCACTCCCCACCACCGGAGCCGGCTCCCCGTTTCCCTACCCCCCCACCCCACCCCCCCACCCCCCCGCCCCCCCCCGCCCCGGGGGCCGGCCGGGCCGCTCGGCGGGGGTGCTTTTTTTTTTTTGTTTCTTCCGTTCCTTTCCTCCCCCTTCCTCCCCGGGCAGCGGCGGCGGCGGCGGCGGCAGCGGCTCCCTCAGGGCGGCGCGGCCGCGCTCATCCCCCGGCCCGCAGCGCTCGCCGGCGCGGGGCTCCCATCATGGCCGCGGCTTCCGAGAGGGACGGCGGGCGGCGCCGCCACGCCCACCGCGCCACATCCGCCGAGAGGGAAAAGTAGTCCCCCCTCCGGGGGTCCGCCACCGGGGGAGCGGAGAGCGGGGCGGGTAAGAGGGGGGAGAGGCTCGCTGCGAGCGCGCCGCCCGTACCCCTCAGCCCGCCGGCCCCCCCCTCGCTCCCTCCGGGAGCGAGGGGGGGGCCGGCGGGCGGAGGGGTACGGGCGGTGAGATGAGGCTCGGTGGGTGCGCTGCGGACCGGCGGGTCACGTGGGCGCTGGCGGCGGCGCCTCCCCCGCGGGCGGAAGTGGCCGTGAGGGGACGGGGCGGCCACGGAGCCCCCTCAGAGCCCCCTGAGCCATCTCAGAGCAGCCCCCGAGCACACTCGGGGCGCCCCGAAACCCTTCCGAGCTCCCCACCACCCCCCCGAGCTGGCCTTCCGCGCCCCCCGCCGCCCCCCAGCCAGGCCCGCCCCGCCGAGCAGAGGGGAAGAGCGGTTTCGGTGCGGCCCCGGTGAGGGGTGGGGGGGGTTGAGCCCGGCGGGTTGAGGGGGCTGGGTGTCCTCCGCTGGGTTTGGCGAGGAGCGGGGCGGCCGCGGTGAGCGAGCGCCGATCGCCCCCTGCAGCCACCGGGCACGGAGGGAGGGAGGGAGGGAGAGAGGGGGTTTGGGGCCACCTGCTGCCCTCGGAGTCACAGGATCGTTGAGGTGGGAAAAGCCCTCCCGGCCCATGGAGTCCCCCCTGTGCCCGATGCCCACCTTGGCCCCCAGCCCAGAGCACTGAGTGGGGGCCAGGCCTTCCTGGGACACCTCCAGGGATGGGCACTCCAAACCTCCCTGGGCAGCCCCTGCCAATACCTGACAACCTTTTCCAGCAAGGAATTCCTCCTCCTGTCCTCGAGACAATCCAATCATGGGCACGGGGACGTGACAGTCCCCCCGGGTCGTGCCGGCTGGCTCAGCCCTCCTGGCTGTGCTGCTTCCATGGAGTTTTCTGTCCCACCCCATTCCCACATGGATGACAATTATCCTGGCAGGGGGAAAGCACTGTCTATAAATCTCTAAATCAGCCTTTAAACCCCTTTTAACCCCAGCCTACAAGGTTCTTCACAGTCTAAGCTGAGAACTCCTGCAAGTCTTTGGGAATTACCCGTGTTAATGTTCTGCAGGAAAACGACCATCAGGAAGGCTGGTGCAGCCTGAGCTGCTGGATATCAACACTGGCTGCACTCTGGGACCAGTTTCCATCTTTCTCACTGTTTGGTAGGGCTTTTTTTTGGGGATCTTTCGTGTGATTTTTTTTCCTCTGCTGTGCAGAGAGGCGAGATATTGGGTTCCTGAGGTAATAAAAACTAAAATCTGAAGGCAGTTTGGGATGTAGGACCTCTGCAAAGCATCAGGAATGGGATCTGTTGGAGATCAGCATCTGCCCCAGCTGCTGAGGGATCAGGAGGAAGCTTGGCACGTGATACACGTTTGGGAAAATGGGATTGCAGGGACAATCCATGTGTAAATTTGCCTCCCTCAAAACCAGTCTTCATGTCATTCCATTGCTGGGCAGTAGCATGAGGGATATCCCATGGAAGCCAAGGATAACACACCTTGGAAGGAAATCTTTAAAGGGTGTTTGGTTGTTTTATAAAAAAATCTGCGAAGAAAAAAAAAACCAAGAGGAAAATTGAACCACTTTTTGTACAACCAGAAAAGAGACAGCATGGAAAGGAGTGTCCTGAGGGGACAAGGAGAATCCATGTACCCCTTTGTCCATGAAAAGCAGATGATGTAAACCAGATATCTCCAAAAAACCAGATCTATAAGTCCACCTCGAATGTTTTTTGGGCTGGCAGGGAAAGGCATCTCACTGAAGACACTTTGTATCTAAATAATGAATTAATAAATAAATAGTTACTTCAGTGACTTGCTCAATCTTTAAACACTTTTAAGAGGTGCTGGGGTCTGGCAGCAGATGCTGGAGCAGGAAAAAAACAGGGAGAAGGGGGGAAAAAAGCTTAGCTTTTCCTTTAAGGGCTCAAAATAAACTGGAACATAAGGTGGAGGGATTTCCTGGGCTGCTGCAGCCTCCAGCCTTTTGCAAACGCTGTATTATATAATTCCTTTCATAAACGTATCAAGTTGCATCTTAAGATCTTTTGCCACCATTATTCCCAGTGGGAAGCCGTTCCCAGAACCTTCTGCTGGTTTTCAGGCTAAATATATTTGGGACCTGGTCAGTCTCCATTTATTCCTGTGCCAGCACTGGCCTTAAATAGCTCCTGCTCTGTGGCACGTTGTGCTCCCACGGGCACACACACCCATCCCCTTGGCTGTGGGCAGCTCTGCCCAGCTCCCCTCCACTTCCAGGCTCCCCCTTCCAGTGGCTGCATCCCAGGGCCTCCATCTTACCTTCTCCCAGGAGTTTTCCAGCTACAGTCTCGTGGGCTCCAACCAACTCAGCCGCGCGTTTCACTGGAAAACCCCAAAATGTTTGGGGTTTTTTTTTTTTTCCCCACGGCTCCAAACCCGATAAAACTGTGGCTGCCCCGTCCCTGGGAGTGTTCCAGGACAGGTTGGAGCAACCTGGGCTAGTGGAAGGTGGCCCTGTGGAATGGGATGGGCTTTGAGGCCCCTTCCAGTGCCTGAGCAGCCTTTCCAGGAAGAAATTCCTCCTGCTGCCCAACCTGCCCCTGCCCTGGCACAGTTTCCTCTTGCCCTGTCCCCTGTTCCCTGTAAAACACGGACACAAGAGCAGGGGGGTTGAAGGGGAATTGCCAAAACTTTGGGTTAATTACAGGAATGACAGAGATCCTGTGATTTTAACCTTTTCCTGGACGTTCTTCTGTTACTATGTATATATATACAGTAAAATTATTCATATATATATGTTACTTATATAACATATATATATATGAAATATATATACTGTATATATAACATATATACTGTATATATAACATATATACTGTATACATAACATATATATGTTATGTCAATATATTATACATATATATGCATAGTATGTATGTGTATATAATATATACTAATATATAATATATACTAATATATAATATATA